>NC_090933.1:495688141-495991171 GCF_040938575.1 Ambystoma mexicanum | reverse complement strand
GCCGAAAATGCCTTATTGTATGACCAAGATAAACATTCTGAATCGACTAGGAGTATGGATAGGGCTTTCTCACTTGGAATTCAAAAAATATATCCTTCCAAAGACCTCCATGCTTCCGATGAAATTATAGATAAATTATTAAATGAACGAAGGCCTAGTGCCTCTGCGCCACCTCCGTATGTTCCTCTTCCTGCTGCTTTGCCTCTTCCTCTTGTTATTCCTGCTCTACCTGCTGTTGTTCCAGTTGTTCCTGCTCCTCCTAATGTTCCCCTTCCTCCAGCTCCTCCACCTCTTCTTATCGCACCAGTTACAGTACCTCCATTGAATATGCCTGCTCCCTCTCTTCCAAGTGGTCCTGAGCCGCTTGTAATCGATCGAGGTGCAGGGTCAAAGGTTGTCACTCGCAATACTGTACCACCGGAGAAGAAACATGAGTTAATTGCATGGGCTAAGCATTGTATGGAGAGGGATGATCAAGCTAATGTTTTTTCCACACTTTGTAATATGGATAATTTTCCTGAGAAAAATGTTTTTAGTGAAGGTTTAGGGATTCAGTTATGAGTAATGTGGGGAAAATTAAATAATACAGATCTCCCGCAAGGGTTAAGGGATCTAAATACTTTAGTGTTTTCTAGAGACACTGTGGAGAAAGTAAATGATCATGTCGAGAGGTTATTTGGGTATAGAAAGGAGTTAGAAGAGTTGCAGAATGAGGATGACGAAGAGGAAAGTATGTATGTACAGAAACGGTTCCTTCCTTGTCGTAAATCGATATCTGAGGAAGCACGAATTTGTACGAAGGACGTGCTTAGATGGATTTCGGATATGTCGATAACTCCAGTTGAAGTATATGACACATATAGTCAGTATACGCCAGAAATGCAGAGGAAAGTGATACAGGTAATAATAGAGTACCTACAGGATGATTGTGTCAAAAGAAAGATTAGTTGTCCCACTGAGTTATTGAGTATTTACAAGAGAGCTTTTTCACCTGACACTTCTTCGACTGCTTTAGCGTTCGATTTGGCTCTGTTGCTTAGTAAGCGTTCGGAGTCACCTACTTCTCAGTTGCCTATGAGAGAGGTTCCTCCGACATTTGTCCGAAGGTTGAGGTTGCGGCCGATGCTGCACGGTGTATAGTCGCTGTGGACATTCCTGCACATTATGTATCACAGGTCGTTCACGTCCCGTTTTCAAGACAGGAAGTGAATACTATTAGACAATCTATTCCCGATATTAGGAAAAATCCGACAGGATTCTATAAAGAAATAGAGTCCGTCTTGCAATCCTCAGTATTCACCTTAGGCAATATTGATCTGTTATTCCCTGTACTCCTCCTGCCTGTAGATTTGTGGAAGCAAGTGAGAACTATAGACAACGTGCCAGGGTTGGGAGATACATGGGTAAATATAACTAGACTCGATGGAGAAAGGCCAGCTGGTGAAAGACCGCCTTAGGTGATATAAACTTTGCCTCATAGAATCATTGCTAAATTGAAAACCATAATTCCAGAGAAAAGAATTATATGGGACAAACTTACGGCCTGTGTCCAAGGAAAGTCTGAGGGTGCTACCGAGTTCTTTAATCGGTTCGAACAGGTATTCTCAGATTTCAGTGGACAAGACCTAGGCACAAAGTCTGGGAAAAGGTTGTTTGTGGACAGATTTGTACGTGGATTTCTGCCTGACATCCAGTCACAAACTATGTCTTCTGAGAGCGCTTGGCAGGCGAAATCCCAATCAGAAGTGCTGCATATGGCTCAGTACTACGAGAACCGTGTCAATAATGAAAAAGATAGGGTTGAAAAACGAAAAGGCGATTTGAAAACTGAAGTGCTATTGCAGCAAATTGTTAGAAGCCCCAGAAGGGGTAGTTCTCAGATTAGAGGTCAGTATGTCCCGCAAGGGAATGTGCCATTGGGTCCTGTGAACATTAACCAGTGTGCTTATTGTCGTCAAGAGGGTCATTGGCGAGCACAATGCCCCGTCCTTTAACAAAGGTCAAATAATACATTCGGAAATATGGGTAGACGATCCAGAGGTCGCCCGGGGGTAGGGGGCCCTGGTAGAGGTCAGTTTACACAGGATCCTCAGCAACCTTTCTCACAGGATAATCAGATTTCGAGTGTGGACACCAGGAACATATTTGATCATCCTTCCGCTGCATATTTATCTGAAGAGCTTCCTTTTGATGACATTCTGTTTTGTTAGGATTGCCCAAAGCAGGGTTTGGAACCTACGCCTATTCCCGTCAATCAGAAAGGTCCCTACGTTGAAATGATGGTGGGAAATAGGAAACATCAGTTTTTGATAGACACTGGAGCACAGAAGTGTTCCATTGATCATTCACGGGTTCCAAACATTCCACTGTCAGGGCAAACCAATGTTTCTGTAGGGTTTTCTGGCATACCAGTTGTTTGTCCGGTTTCTTTGCCGGTACCTATTTGTTTGGGTCCTTTTACGGACCACTGTCCATTTCTATTGACTTCAAATTGTGGAGAGAACTTGCTGGGGTTGAATCTGTTAAAAGAATTAAATGCAGTGATTTATTGTTCTTATGATGGAGTGCGCTTGATGATTTCACCACAGCAATTTTCTGCCTCGCAATTCTTGACTAGACTTTTGCCGCCAGAATTCATTAATGTACCAGAGAGCTTGTGGGCTGTTGATAACAATGATGTTGGTGTTTTACAGATTGAACCTGTCAAGATAGTTTTGAAACATGGAATTGAGCTGCCACGCATTCCCCCATATAAGATTTCAGTTCAGGGCGAGCGAGCTTTGAAATGCATTGTTTCCGATTTTGTGCATCGCGGGGTGATTGAAGAAATTTCAGGAAGTTTGTGTAATAGTCCGATTTTACGATTTTACCCGTGTACAAGAAAGGCAATAATGCAATTCCATTCCGTTTCATAATTGATTTACATGCCATTAATAAAGTCGTGGCTCCACAATTTCCAATTGTGCCTGATTTAACGACAATCCTAACCATGATTCCAGCTACTTACTTTAGTGTGGTGGATCTAAAGAATGCTTTCTTTAGTATTCCTATACACAAGGATAGTAGATACTTGTTTGCGTTCACCTTAGGGGGACGCTCGTTCACATTTACTCGTGCACCTCAAGGGTACACAGAGAGTCCTAGCATTTATAGTAGGGCTTTGAAAGAACAACTTGATACCCTTGAATTGCCCTCTACCTGTACATTGCTTCAGTACGTTGATGACTTGCTTTTAGCTGCTGACTCTGAGAGCGCCTGTAAGGAGGGCACTGTGTTATTGCTTATCCATCTAGCTAAGCATGGTCACAAAGCTTTGCTTAAAAAATTTCAATATTGTTGCTAGGAGGTCACCTATTTAGTCTATCTCCTGTCAAAGGAGGGAAGAAGATTGATACCTGAAAGAATAAAACACATTTCTGGCATGTCTGTCCCAAATACACAGAAGGAAGTTAGAGCCTTGATAGGTATGGCTTCTTACTGTAGGTTGTGGATCCCAAATTTTTCACTAGTGATCAAACCGATGTTGGCTTTGACGAAGAAGGGCGTTTCTTCTCCATTACCATGGAAGGCGGAACACCAGCAATCGTTTGACTTGCTTAAGACTGCATTATGCTCTGCACCAGTTTTGGGCACACCAAACTATGAAATGGCCTTTGTGTTGTTTGTGTATGAATGTGATGGATGTGCTTTGGCTGTATTAACGCAGGAACATTGAGGGAAGAATAGGCCGTGCGGTTACTTTTCTTCCAACCCTTGATCCTGTAGCATGCGCTTTGCCAAGATGTTTGCGAGCTGTCGCTGCTGCGTCTGTACAACAGAGTGAGGGAATGTTCCTAGGCCATGATCTAACCCTGATGGTGCCTCACTCTATAGATGTTCTACTGAACCGAACTCAAACGCAACACCTCACTTCTGCACGGTTGACAAGATATGAATTGATCTTGTTTGCTCCTCACATTCAAATTAAGAGGTGTTGTGTTCTTAATCTGGCTTAACTCCTACCTTTCCCGCAAGATACTACTTGCGGCGATGAAGAGCCACATGATTGTCTGTATACTAACGAACAAGAGACAAAAGGTAGAATTGATTTGAAAGACACTCCTTTGGATAATCCGCAAGGAGAGCTGTTCTGTGATGGCTCCTGGTTCAAACTTCCGGATGGTACATCCACAGCTGCTTATGCAATCACTACATTAAGCATGGTTGTGGAAACTAAGAGAATCACGCATAATACTGCGCAGGCCGCAGAGATTATAGCATTGACCCGAGTTTGTGAACTTTCCGATGGGCTTGCAGTAAATATATATACTGATAGTCAGTATGCCTTTGGGGTGGTTCACAACTTTGGGAGACTTTGGTCAGAGAGAGGGTTCCTAACTTCACATGGCACCAAAATCCAACATGGCTCCCTAATAGTACAACTACTCTCAGCGCTTGCGCTCCCTACTCAGTTAGCAGTTATGAAATGTGCAGCAAATCGAAAGGTTACAGATGATATAGGGAAAGGGAATGCTTTCGCTGATCAGATAGCTAAACAAACTGCTACCGATCTCCTTACGGAGATGTACGTTTCAAGGGAGACTGTAAATGCTTATGCAATGGATGAGGGTGTTGGGTCTGTACGGGATATCCAAGCTGATGCCACGTTAGAAGAATCCAAAAGGTGGGCTGAAGGCTTGGGGAAACTTGATGATGACGGGTGTTGTGTGGATATGGTGGAAGGGAAATGGCTACTCCCTGACGCGTATATAATGATGATGGTCATCATGGCCCATGGTCCTACACATGTATGTGCCCAGAAGATGACAAAATGGAAGAGAAAGTTTGGGTAAATGACAAAATTTCAAAAATTGCCCAGCGCTACGTCCAGGATTGCATGATTTGCCTACAACACAATGTGGGAAAGGGGACAGTAACTCTGAGGGGAAGTTTTGGGCCACCCTCTGTCCCCTTCGAAGTGATACACTTTGACTTTATTGAAATGGAACAATGTGATAATAAAAAATATGTGCTGGTGGTTAGCTGCGCTTTTAGTAAATGGGTTGAGGCTTTCCCTGTTAAAGATGCTACAGCCATGACTACTGCAAAAACCATGTTAAGGGAATACTTCCCGCGGTTCGGGCTACCAAGAGTTATCTGGTCGGACAATGGTCCACATTTTGTCGCTGCTGTAATTCTGCAGATATGCGCGGCATTACAAATTGACAAACTGTTCCATTCGGCCAGACATGCTCAGAGCGCCGGACTAGTAGAAAGACACAACGGTATCATCAAGAACAAGCTCGCTAAGACATGTGCCGGCACTAAACTAAAATGGCCGGACGCCTTACCGATCGTGTTGTTATCCATGCGTACTACCCCTCAAACTATGACTGGGCTCTCTCCATTTGAGGTGGTAATGGGGAGACCTGCCAATATTTGGAACCTTCCTAAATGCAATTCATTGAGAAATGTTGAAAATGTATTACTTTCAGACTATTGCAGCCAGTTGACTAAAAACCTGTATTTGATTTATCACCAGGTACGAGAAGCTTTAACTGTGCGATACGAGGGCCCGGGCCACAGCATACGGCCTGGAAGCTGGGTGCTCGTCAAAGCATTTGAGCGCGCCTCCTGCCTTGCACCTCGCTGGCGTGGGCCGTTGCAAGTCCTGTTGGTCACCCAGACAGCGGTGCGGGACTCTGGGAGAAAGAACTGGATACACGCGTCTCACATCAAGAAACTTCCTCATCCTGTGCCACACGTTACAGAAGAAACAGAACCCCTTGCTGATACTGCAACCAATGATCCCAAAGCAGTAAGTAGCACTGAGAGTGTGTCAGAGAATCTCTCTGAGCCCATGAGGCTTTCGGAAGCTGCCATTTTGTCTCCACACTCTCCAAAAGTTTTGCATCCGGAAACTGCTATTTCAAATTCGGCATCTTCACTTGTTTCCGACACATTGCTTCCAGCAGGAAGTGATGACATATTGTTTCCGGTTCAATCAGTACCGGGAAAAGTAAGGTACAATTTGCGTCCAAGAAAATAGACTTACGGCACAGTTTTGCTGTGCATCTGATAGACTTACGGCACGGTTTGGCTGTGCATTTGAAGAAGAAAAGGATCGTCGAGGGCTTGTTTTTGCCCAAATTTGAGAAAGGGGATTCTGTTGGCTAGGGTTGTGGAAGGACTAAGAAGTCTCTCGACCGGGAGGTCGCCAGCAACGAACATTGGGGTATTCGTCTGAAGACTACAATGCCTGCTACCGCCAGCGCTCGTATGGGACTTGTAAATAAGGGGGTGACCAACCGGGACAATGGACAAAATGCCTGGGCCCCAAAAATGTATTGCTGTATTTTTATAATGATATTTGGGTTTTTAATAGTCACTGCCTTAGGATTGTGGTACCTTGAGGAAACGCATTCTTTAGACCTTTGTTACCTACTGAAAGTATACCTATTGGTCCTACTCCCTTTGTACATTTGCATACTCTATCCCCTAGGGACTCTCGGCACAGGCAAAGGTACCACAAAAACACTCTACTACTTATCATGAATGCTACGCATGCCATTTTTAATAAGTCTAACTGTTGGGTCTGCTCACATTTACCGCAACACCGGGATAAGGGGCTAGGTTGGTATATTCATCCTTTACTTTTGACAACTGCTCGCTATGCTTCTCTTAGAGCGCTGTTCTTTGGCTGTTGGAATGATAGCATCTCAGGGAAGTTTGATGGCACCAATTTGAATAGTTTTGAGAAACGTGTTTTGACTCCCCTGGGACGCTCGCTTTTTGCAAACAGGAGTAAACCTAACGTTGCTTCTATTAGGCCTTCTGACAGACTGTCTCATCCCTTCCAATCTTTGATTTCCTTTAAGATGGCTCCAATAGGCAATAAGGATGCCATGCCTCCTTCTTACACTGTTAATCATAGCCCCGATTCAGTTTCTTTTTGCATACAGAGGAATGGAACTCAGTCAATGGGAAATTTTCTAGGTTGTGCCAACGTTGCAAATTTGACTGGGGAAAACAGACCAGAACTGGTGGGTGCCAAAGGGGTACACGTGTTGTTTCTGCTCGTGTTTGCAATGCAGGGTTTGTGTCGCTCGGCAGTGATGTTGTTTCCGCTGAGCAACGTTGGGGCACTTTTCGCCCTTCCCCCTTACTGGCAGCCTCCTCAAACTCTGTTTCGAGTTTCACTTCTCGTTTGCGCTTTGTTTCAACTTTCACTTCTCGCTCCGGCTGATGCTGTGGCACTGGACTGGCAATAGTTTCTTTCGTTTCCAAGACCGTTGTCTTTTTCTCGTCGTCTGGATCAGGCAAAGTTTTCAGTGACGCTGGGAACCTTTTGGCATGGGTAGCATGGATCCATGCCTTACGTCCGTCCACTCGGATGGCTGTCTGTGTTGCCAAAAGTACTTGATAGGGGCCACGCCACCTGGGTGCTAGTGCTGTCTTCCGTTCAAAGTTCTTGATTAGCACCCAGCTCCCAGGCTCCAGTGAGTGTCCTGGTCCTGTATATCGCATCGGCAATGCCTCCTGCACCTGCTGATGAATCAAACGCAACTTTTGTATTAAAAGTCCACAGTAAGTGCTTAACATAGGATGCTCGACCTCACATAATTTTCTAGGCTGCGGTGCGCACCATACATTTGCTGGTCTCCCCATTATAATCTCATAAGGGGAGAGCACAGTCTTAGCCTGCACAGACGTGCTCATACACAACAGCGCTAGGGGTAATGCATCCACCCAACTCAACTTGCCCCCAGCGCAAATTTTTCGCTATCTTTGACTTCAGGATTCCGTTGTGTCTCTCCACAAGCCCAGCAGAACTGGGATGCCTGGAACTGTGGAATTGCTTCTCTATTTGCAGACCTGCACAGATCTGTAGCACTACTGCGCCCACAAAGTGGGGGCCGTTGTCTGACCACAGGACATGAGGCAACCCAAACCGGGAGAAATACTCCTTCAGCATTACTTTTGCTGTGGACATGGCAGTAGTCTTTTAAAGGATATGCCTCCACCCACTTGCTGAATGCACAGATTACCACTAAAACGTACTTGTAGTTCTGGCACCTTTCCATTTCTATGAAATCAAAACGGACCACCTCAAACGGCATAGAGGGTGGGCCGAAACAACCTGCTGGAGTCACGGTTCCCTTTCCTACATTGTGTTGCAGGCACGTGATACAATTCTGCACTAGCCTTTCTGCATTCTTTTTTATGTGCTCATTCTTCCATACTGTGGATAAATGCTGTACCATTTTCTTTGCGCAAATGTGGGTAGGGCTATGCGCCATTATAACCATTGCAGTTACGTAACAATTTGGCAACATCCAGTTCTTTGTTTCCTTGTCCACCCAACATCCTTCCAAATCTAACTCAGCAGAGCCCTTAGCCCACCCCTGAATCTCTTCGGTCGTGGCCTCAGCCTGCATTTCTTTGACTGTGGCAACTCCATTCTCTATCATACAAGGTACTTCCTCAGTCTGTACTGTCATCATATTATTCCTCAAATCTGTGGCTGTTTGCTTCGCAATCCTGTCTGCAAACGTGTTTCCCTCTCCCACTCTGCATGTTACTTTCTTATGCGCCTCGCACTTTACTATAGCTAGGCGTTTTGGAAACGTGAGCGCAGAAAACAATCGCACAATCAAAGGGCCATGCTGAATCCTGGCTCCATGTGATTTCAAGAAACCCCTCTCAGCCCAAAGTCGACCAAAATTGTGAACCACGCCAAAGGCGTACTGGCTGTCAGTATAAATATTTACATTCAGATTCTCAGAGAGTTCACAGGCTCGGGTCAGTGCTATTATTTCTGCGGCTTGTGCCGAATTGTAGGGGATCCTTCTGCTCTCTACAACTCTCTTTAGGGTAGTAATTGCATATGCAGCCGTTGATGTGCCATCAGGTAATTTAAAACAAGAGCCATCGCAAAATAACTCCCCATCTGGCTCTTTTTGCGGGATATCGCTCAAATCAATCCTTCCCTTTGTTTCTTCTTCAGTGATCATTAAACAATCATGGGGTGGTGATTCGTTGTCACCAATTTCCGCTATGGGCAGTGGCATTAATTCTGCAGGATTCAATGTGCTACACCTCATAATTTGGATGTGGGGTGCAAACAAGAAGAGCTCATATCTTGTCAGTCTAGCTGAGGTGAGGTGTTGCGTTTGCGTCCTATTTAAAAGAACGTCTATAGCATGTGGCACCATCAGAATTAAAGTGTGCCCCAATACCATTCCTTCCATTTGTTTCACTGACGCAGCAGCCGCTGTGACGGATCGCAAACATCGTGGTAGTGCGCGCGCTACAGGGTCCAGCTTGCAAGAAAAATAGCTGCACGGCCTATTTCTTTCACCTTGTTCCTGTGTCAAAACCGCCAATGCACATCCTTCACTCTCACTCACAAATAGTCTGAAGATCTTTTTATAGTTAGGAGTGCCTAAAACTGGCGCAGCACACAATGCAGCTTTCAATTGCTCAAACGCTTTCTGACATTCCTCATCCCACTGTAAAGGCATTTCTGCATCTTTCTTAGTCAACTTTATCATCGGCTTCACAATCAACGCAAAATTACTGATCCACTGCCGACAATAAGAGGCCATGCCTATTACAGCTCTCACTCCTTTTTGAGTTTTTGGAATAAGCATACTAGAAATACTTTCTATGCGTTCTGGTGTTAATCTTCTCCCTTCTTTCCAAATTTGCCCGGCCTTGTGCATTACCTCTACCTCTATTGTATCCAATGACCTGCTGCAGCAACACCCTTGTTTTTAAATTTACTCTATCTTTTACCTCTCTTTCTTTCGCCACATTTACCCTATTCTCGTAGTATTGGGCTATGTGTAATATCTCACTCACCGGTTTTGCTGCCCAGGAACTTTCCGACGTCATTAACATATCTTGAATTGGCAATATTTGTCCCCTCACATATTTATCAACAAATAGCCTTTTCCCCGACTCTGTGCTCACATCCTGCCCACTGAAGTCTGTGAATACTCCTTCAAATCTATTGAAATAATCTGTTACTGGCTCAACCTTGCCCTGTACACATGTAGTTAATTTGTCCCACTGAATCCTTTTTTCTGGAATTATTTCCCTCAATCTCTGCATTATCCGTTCCGGTAGATCTGCTATGCGGGTTCCCGGATTTTCCCCTACTTTTCTATTTTTGTCCTCCACTAGTAACTCCGCCCATGTGGCGCCAAAAACCCCCACGTCATCTACCGTCCTCATCTGTTTCCATATATCTGCTGGCAAAATGACTGGGAAAATCAAATCTATATCGCTCATAGTAAGCACTGCTGATCTCAGGGTCGACTCTACTTCCTTGTAGAAACCTGCTGGATTCTTTCTTATATCGGGAATCGTCTGTTTTATAGTATTCACCTCTTGCCTGGAAAAGGGGACATGCACATACTGAGCGGTGAAATGGGTTACCTGTGCTCCTACTGTACCCGTCGCAGGGATCTCTACCTTTGGTACAAACGTGGGCGGGACCTCTCTCATTGGAAATGCCCCACTCACGATCCCTCCCCCTTCTCTTAGGTTCAATAGTATTCCTAAGTCCAGTGATAGGCCCGTTTCTCCTGTACTTCACTCGAATGCTCTCTTGTATACCGCTAGTATCTCAGGTGGGATAGCCTTATTATTTTTTATATCCTTCTCTATCAAATGTTCAGCCATCGATTGCAATGCCTTTCTTTTCATTGGCATAGAATAGTCGTCAAATATGTCATGTATGACCATTGTTGGGATACTAGGATTCGACACCCACTTTATCGCTTCTCGTATACATACTTTCAGCTTGTCGCCTCTAGGTACAGATGACATTGAATGTCTCCACTGTATGTATGATTCTACCGTCCCTCTCCCCTCTCTTCTAATATCCCAACCCCTGTACCCAGGTGCAGCAAACATTTCGGCATATTCATTATCCAACTCATTTTTAAGATCAAAAAGTCTATCCACATGTTCCTTCACTTCTTCGTCTTTTATTCTACAACATGCTAGTTGGTTCAAATCTAACAATCATTGTGGTGGTAATTTGTCAAGCAACTTTTTCCAGTCTCCCACCAAAAATTTCCCCATGCATTCCAACACTACCTGTCTCTCGTCTCTTCTTCGGTACCCATACAATGAGTCCAATGCTGCCGTCTCATCATTTCCTTCTATGTACATTTCTGTCTCTTGCCGTAATTCAATCTTTCTCTCTTTGCTGATCGCGCTCCGAGTTACCCGTCCAAATCCTGTTCCTTCAGCCCCGCCTCTGGCCTCCCCAGTCTCAATCTCGACTTCGGGAGGGGCGGATGGTGCTGAATCTGTCTCTAGAGCGGGAGGTGCGGATGGGACAAGTGACACAGGTGGCAACTGTGAAGGGCCTTGCTGGGTGCTGGGAAATTGTGTGTCCGTGGTCTGCGCTTGTGGGAGTGCTCGTGCTGTGGGCGGGGCTTGGGTTAAAACTTGCGTGAGGGGAAGTGCTCGGGCTGCAGGAGGGGGTATGAGAGCTATTGGTTGGGCCCGCGCAGTCACTACTGGCGTGTTTGGTTTCGATTCTGGTTTTGGGCCTCGACCCGTGTTAGTTAACAAATGTTCCATTATTTAATCTGCTATGTGTAGTTCCCGCTGCGGTTATATTCTGTCTATGTTCATCTGGTCTCGTCTCCCTTCCCGTCTTAGACTCTCAGTCCACTCCTCCTCTTCCTTCTCTTCTGCTATCTCAAGCTTCGTTTTATGCCTACGCGCATGCTTCTCTCTACTCCTTAATCGGAGCATCGCTTCCCTCCTCCAATCTTTGACGGTCTCAAAAGCTGCAGGTCGCGCTTTCTTTCTAATCAACACCCTCTCTAGGTTATCTATCCTCCCCATCTCAAAACTACCATTAATCGGCCACTGATGGTCGGGTTGCTTTCTAGTTTGCCTATGCCAAATTTCACAAAATATTATAAGCAGGCGTTCCCCCAGGCGGTGCACTTTGGCCATATTCCAAGGACTGTCTACCGCAGCTGAAAAGCCCCGCTAAAGTGGACAGTACTCCAGGCATGTTTCTTTAACCTTCCCCTTTGGTTAGCCAACTTTACCTGGACATTTGAGTTTTCAAAATCAACACTCTACCAAAAATCAGGGTTCTCTTTGAATCGGGGAATGACTCACCTGATAAAACAAGTCGCCTGTTCTAACACACCCTCTCCCCACGTCGTGTCTGCGCTTCTCTGGCTTCTGCCTCGTCTCGGGACCCTCGCCCCCTTTGCCCTCTGGCCCGGTACGTCGATCAGGGATCAGATGTGTGCAGATCTGCGGAAGGAATCTCTCCTCTCTTCTACAGGGCGCCCCGTACACTTCTTGATCCCGGATCGACCGTCCCGTCCTCGCCGTTCTTCCGCCTTTACTCCATTACAATGTATACGATGGGGAAAGTGGGGGAGGGTCCCTATTCGGGCGCCATCTTGAAAGGGGACCCTAGGAGTCCCTCGTGCTATAGAAACAAGGCAATGACCATACACGAAAAGATGCGCCAGACACGAGGTTTCAAATTCCCAATGCTAGGGTTTGTTGCAAGCAAAAGATAGTATCAATTGGCCAATTCTGATCTCACGCCCCGTGACGTGAGTTTCCTAGACCTCGAGGGACGCAAGAGAGCGAATTACGTACATCAGTTACATATATACAAAATGCATATCATACAATCAGCAAAGTCATGTTCAACACCCCTCTGTATTAAGTTCCTTTGAACTCGGGATGCCGATGGACATATCCGACGAGTATGACGATCATAATGCTTTTGATGTCTATTATAGTAACAATGTGCAATTTAGAAAGTGCGGAGGGATCTTTTAGAACACGGTGGTTCTGTTCTCGGAAGCAATCTGTACACGGGGGAAGAGCCACATTCCAAGCTTTGCTATCTATGAGGTACTATTCGTGTCCTGGGAGCCGACACGTTCTAAGGGTTTTTGAGAAGGGGGGCCGTAAGAGAAGCATAATTCAAGCCTTTAACTGTATTATTCTAACATATTCTACCATCGTACGAGACTGGCTGGCAGCTGTGAAGTGATTAAATGCCCTGCAGCTTCCTCCCAAGGCTACAGAGAGGGAGCGTGGGCATTCCTTTCTGGGCTACTCATGAGAAGTTCAGCAAACTCTTCAGTCCCCCGACCTTGTCCTTTCATATTCAGACAACAATGTTAACAGTTGAGCAGAGTAAGCAGAATCCGCAGGAATTGCAAGCTGCAAAGCAGTTTTTAGACAGAAAGCAATGAGCAATGGTTAACAAGCAAAATGGCGATTCTGCTACGTTTAAAATGACCGCTTGTTGGTCAAGCATAACAGTCTATATTTCTATAATTCGGTGCATAAGACGGTTGGCCCACGGCCATCAAGTTACATCTATCATTCAAATGAAGGGTATTCATTTTTCCAGATTGACACAAACAGCTGGCTAAGGAAGCGGATTGGTCCTCTGAAGCTTGTTTTACTTTATTTCTAAGAGGGCTAAACGAAGAGATCAAGGACGAACTAGCTAGAGTGGCACGCCCGGGTTCCTTTCAAGCCCTAATGGATCTCGCTCTACAGATTGACTTTCGCATTCAGAAGAGAAAGGCAGAAAAGAAGAAAACCAAATTACCACTCCAGAAAAACCCCATTGGAACCCCTTCGAGCTCAGAAGGCATTTCTACTCCAAGCAATGAGCCTGAACCTATGCAATTAGGGGCCTTCCGTGGACCCATTACACCACAAGAGAGGATGCGAAGGATTCATACTGGATTATGTATGTATTGTGCATCCGACAAACATTTAGTAAGAGAATGTCCGATTGCCCCCCCACGGCGCTCGGGAAACGTCAGCTCCTGATCCTAAACGGAGCGCAGGTTCGGGAGAGAGATGTCTGCTCCACCTCTATTCCATCCTTGAACTCTCCTGGACAAAATTCCTTGGTAATCTTACAGGCCTTCTTGACAACATCCAAGAAAGAAATATACCCCATCCTGGCACTGGTCGACTGTGGAGCTATGGGGGTATTCATAGATCATGAATGGGTCTTAAAACACCTTATTTCTTATGAATCCCGGACTATCATGCAACCTGTGGAAGCAATTGATGGAAGACCCCTTTCTTCCGGACCTATAACTCTACAGACCAAGGAGATCGAACTTGCTATAAATCAACATCGAGAAAGGATAAGATTTGACATCATCAAGTCCGCCCATTACCCCATGGTTTTGGGAATGCCCTGGCTTCAAAGACACAACCCCTATATTAATTGGGCAGCGGGATCCTTGTTCCTGGGTTCTGAGTTTTGTATGTCCCACTGCTTACATCCAGACCTTGATTCTACACCATCTAAGGAATTTCCTACAACTCATCAGAACACAATCTCAGTTTCAAACATCATTCGGGTCCCGGAGGCTTACCAGGAATATTCCGATGTTTTCTCCTCCGCCATTGTTCAGGCCTTACCTCCCCACAGACCTGAAGATTGTGCTTTGAGACGGAACCTTCCGCGGTGATTCCATTTGGAAGGATGTTCATCCTATCAGAACCAGAAAAGAAAGCGCTTTGTGAATACCCGGATACTAATCTCGCAAATGGCACCATGCGACCATCTAAATCTCCATCAGGGGCCTCCCTGTTCTTAGTTCCTAAAAAAAACACTAAAGAACTCAGACCGTGTCTGGATTATCGAGGTCTAAACCAATGTACTCTCAAGGACCGCTATCAGTTGCCCTTGATCTCAGACATCCTGGAGGCAGTAAGAGGCGCAGTTGTGTTCACCAAGCTGGATCTCAGGGGCGCCTATCATTTGATTCGTATCACCGCAGGTGACGAGTAGAAGACAGCCTTTAGAACACCCTTTGGGCATTTTGAATACTTGGTCATGCCCTTTGGACTTTCTAATGCCCCAGTGGTGTTCCAACGTTTCATGGATCGGGTGTTCTCGGACATGCTGTTCCTTTTTGTGATTGTCTATCTGGATGATATTCTAATATTTCCGAAGGACCCTCTCAAGCACGAGGAACATGTGAAAGCAGTTTTACAAGGCTTACGCGAAAATAAACTCATGGCCTAGCCCCGCCTCAGTGAAACAGATACAATCCTTCCTGGGCTTGGCTAATTTTTATAGGAAATTGATACCTTCCTTTTCCGAGATTGTCCAACCAATAATTGCCTTATTGAAAAAAGATGTTCCCTTTCATTGGACCATGGCCCAAGAGAAAGCCTTCCAACTGTTAAAGTCTGAATTTACACAAGCTCCCATTCTTGCTCAGCCTGATGTTAATCGACCATTCATAGTGGAGACAGATGCCTCCAATTACACCATTGGAGCCGTTCTAAAACAGCAATTCGAGGATAACTTGGAACATCCCATCGCCTACCTTTCTCGGACATTAACTCCTAGTGAAACCCATTACTCCGTCCTAGAGAAAGAGCTGCTAGCCATCCGGCAAGCCTTCACAGAGTGGCGTCATTTACTTCTAGAAGCCAAATTTCCGGTCCATGTCTGCACGGATCATCGAAACCTACAAGTATTGCAAGCCCTGGAATGTAGGAATAGTCGCCAAGCTCGGTGGGCCTTCTTTTTTGCCCAGTATCAGTTTCAGATTCACCATGTCCCTGGAACCCAAAATGTAATAGCTGATGCACTTTCTCGTCGTCCATACTATGAACCTCCGGAGGATCGGACGTATCCCAAGATGTTTCCTCATACCATATTTGTAGCTCAAGCAAACAACCTCCTGGAAGAGATTTGCATGCAAACTCAGACTTCAGAACTTTTAAAGGACTTTCAGAGAAGAATCAATGGGACTTAAGAATCAAGGACGGATACTTGTTCAAGGATACTAACCTGGTCATCCCCAAACAGAAACTACAACAAATCTCTGCCATGATACTCTTCACTCCGGTCATCGTGGTATTTCCAACACCCTCAGTCTAATACAAAGACAATTTTAGTGGCCCAAGATGAAGACAGGCGTACAACTGTACATTCAATCTTGTTCCGTCTGTAATCAGAACAAACATGATAACCAGAAGCCAGCAGGTCTCTTATTCCAGCCAACTCCACCAACAAGACCTTGGGAAATCATAGCTACAGACTTCATTGTGGAATTGCCACCTTCCAGAGGTTATACCACTATCATGGTCACCATTGACCTATTCACTCATATGGCTCACTTTACTCCTCTGTATAAATTACCATCCTCATCAGAACTTGCTGGTATTTTCCTGGAACACATCTTCCGACTGCATGGACTTCCTTCCAAGATCATATCGGACAGAGGACCACAGTATATCTCTCAGTTTTGGAAACACCTCTGCAGGATATTAGGGATCCAACAAGCTCTTTCCTCGGGATATCATCCCCAAACCAACGGTATCACAGAACAAGTGAATCAAACCCTTGAACAATATCTTCGTTGCTTCTCTACCAAATACCAGGATGATTGGTCACTTTTAATACCAGTGGCCGAATTCGCCTACAATAATTCGGATCATTCGGCTGTTAAGACCAGCCCTTTTTTCTGCAGCCAAGGATTCCACCCTTCGGTCTTACCTTCTGTTCTTCCACACCCAACACCTGTTCCAACTGTCGATTTCTGGATCGAAACACTCATCAATGTACAGAAAGACGCCAAGAAACATCTTGAGAGTGCGCAAATCCAAACCAAGCACTATGCAGATTCAAAGAGAAGACCAGGACCTTCTTACTCTATTGGGGATAAAGTATGGCTATCCTCGTAACTTCTGCCCCGACATCTCAGACCGAATAAGTTGGCTCCCCGGTATTATGGGCCTTCTCTATAAAAGAAATCCTTAATCCTGTGGCCTTTCGACTCCAACTTCCGGACTCCTGGAAGAAGATACATCCGGTTTTTCACAAATCTCTGTTGAAGCCATTCATCCAAACCACCCGGACTACTCTTAGACCTAGTCCTGTGATTGTCAATGACCAGCTGGAATATGAAGTTTCTCGTTTTTGTGACTCCCGATATAGACGAGGCCGACTTCAATACCTGGTGGAATGGAAGGGCTATCCACCCAGTGAACGTACCTGGGAACCAGTCTCGAATTTAAACTCCCCCAGATTGCTCAGAAGGTTCCACCGAATACATCCAGGTAAACCCGGTGGAACGGATTTTAGAAGGGGGCATGCTGTCATGATCCATCGATCACGCCCCTTCTGGTCTTCCTGGTCCCTGGCACGTCAGGGGTTACTCGCTGTAGTACACCCAACATGGCTGTATACACGGAACGCGGTCTATCGACCTTTACGTCCTATGCAGCACGTTCTATAAATTAGCCACTCCCCTGCGGTTACGTGCGTCTCAACGCTACCGATAGCTGTGGCCTGACGTGCTCCGTGGTTCGTTCTCCTGAACTGTGTTGCTTCCTGGTCCCCGGACCTTCCTCCTTCTCCTTTCCTACTACCTTCCTTGATCCTGTCTCTTCTGCATTCCGCACAGACCGCCTCCGTGTGCTGTCTCCATTCCAAGCTTCCTGGAGTTTCCTAGATCCCGGACAAAGAAGCTGAACGAATCCTGGAATCCGAAGACGGCCGAGCGGGCTTGTACAAGACCCGAACTGCTCGAAAAAAAAACCCTGACAAAGGACTCCGCAAAACAGAGAAAACAGGTGAGAAAAGGGGAATCCTGTAACACCCTCCACGTTGATGGCAGTCACGATGTCCATCCAGATCCTGGTCCGTCCTTCATTGTCGGTGTGCGAACTTCCAAAGAGGGCATCATACTGCCCCAGGACTTGCTCCACCAGGACACCAACTTCCCTGGCACTGAAGCTGGTGGCCCTCTGCCTCTCTGGCTGGGGGTTGCCAGTGGTGCCAGATGGTGTTGTGCCCGACATGGCAACCCCAGAGGCAGGTGTGGGTGGGCAACTGGGTCCTGGGGCTGGGCTGTGGAGCGATGGTATCCCAGTCGGGAGTCTTCAGTTCCAGCAGGGGTGGTCACAGCAACTGCACCCCTGGCTGACGTGCAGGCACCAAATAGCAGGGCACGTGGGCAGCAGGCAGGCAGGCAGCAGCAGATGGCAGGTGGGAGCATGCTCGGGGCTCTGGGGGGCAATATTTTGGCCTTCTGGGCAGGAGCGTGGTCTTCCGTGTGTTGTTGCGTGGCCAGCTTGATACGGAGTGATTTGGCACGTGAAAAAATTGCACGTCAGCTTGTAATTCGAGGAAAGGCCCTTAGCGCGTAAGCGCGTCTGTGACGCGATGCACGCGGACGTTTCCCTTGTAACGTGGGCATAGTGGTTCAACGCGCGCGTGAAAAAACTGCACGTCTGTGTGTGAATGCGTGTAATCCGAGGAAAGGGCCTACTCCCGTAAGTGACGTAACGCGCGCAGGCATTTCCCTCAGCACGGGTTAAAGGTGAGCGGGGCCAGCAGTTCGCTGTACGTGCCTTTCGTGGAGACCGACATGTGTTGCTACTTTGTGTTGTTTCGCGCGCCATCACAACTTCACAGCGGATCAAGGACGTAACTCTTCTTTTGGCGGGGGTATTAGCTACGCGTGTTTTTCATTATCACGCTAGTCAGACGGTGAGTCGCGCATGCTATTTTTCCCACTGCGGGTGCCTCTGTGTATCACAGCCATATTCGAGGTCATAGTAACCTGCGTGTCCCACGCGTATGTGTTTTTCGTGTTACTGGGTGCCACCGCGTACTGCAGGAGGTTAATTCCATGCACATAGGCTGCAGGGCTACGTGCACGGTTTTACTGCAGTTTTGGGGTGCCTGAGCATTGCGTGACCCGTCACTATATCACCAGGGTCACATACAGACTTGCAGGTGCAGGGGAGCTGTTAACATCTTGCATCCCACCCCCTTCACCCCAATTGCCCAGGACAATTGAGGTGTACACCTCCCATTGGCACTCCTCCATCTGTGCCGGCACTACTCCATCTGTGCCATGGTTGGGAGGCCACCAAAGGTGAGGGGCGCCTCAGCTGGGCATCCTCCTCATGGCGGGCGTAGTCAGGGATGTGGCTGGGGTGACCAGGGAGTAGACGGACTCCAGGGTGTCCGGGGTGGCCGCAGAGGGGGAAGAGGCAGGGGTGCGCCACTTGAGCACGATGTTGTGCCATGTGTCGGTGCAGTCATGCCACCACCCCCTCTGGTTCCGGGAGATACAGCTTCTGCATCTGGCACTGGCGCCCGTGTGACCCGGCAGTCCGTTTCATCGACTGTCACGGGCCCAAGGGTAGTGGTAGCTGCAGGTGCAGCTGTGGACATCACCACCCAGGCTCAGGGTCTGCCAGCGCAGGCTGCGTTGGCACTTGAAGAGTCCTTGGAAGATTTCCAACAGGCCAGGAGGGAAATCGTAGGTGCACGCAGGGCTGCCCTGACCAAGACACGTGTCCCTGGGGCAGTAATGTCATCTGCTGCCCCGAACAGCCGGGTGTTGGCAAGTGCAGGGGCAGATGCAGCCAACAACACCCCGGTTGTGAGTCTGCTAACCAGGACAGTCGCGGTCAATGACACTGCCACAGCGGATGTTGCTGTGCAGGGTCCATTAGAGGGCACCCAGCTGCCACTGACGCAAGTCAGGCCTTTCGCCGTCCCTCCACCTGCCACTCCCTTGGCTCAATCCACCGGTGCCACTGGCCATACTGATCAGGGCGGCATTTGCCAGCCAGAGTCTGCGCCACAATCCAAGAGGAGGAAGGTGGCACCTGCAGCACAGGCTGGGACCCCACACACAGCCACAACCTCCTGCATGTCGAGGAAGAAGCCTTTCTGCAAACCAGGAAATTGACTTCCTTGTGGACTACATGCGGGACCACAGCCGTGACATGCTAGTGGGTCCTAATTGTCAGACTATGGATGCCCACTGTGATACCCACTGGAAGCAAGTTGCGGAACAGGTGAGTGCATTCGGCCATGAGGTGCGCATGGCTCAAGAGTGCAAAAAGCGTTGGACTGACCTCAAACGCAGCGCTAAGGCTAAGTGTGCCTCAAATTACAACTTGACTCTGGTGACTGGCATTGGGCCTGCACCTGAGGAGGAAGAGCTCACTCCGCATGAGTCACTCCTTGCAGAGTTCATACCATCTGAATCAGTCGAAGGAGTGGGAGAGATGCCGGACTTTGATGCCCAGTCCAGTGAGTGTTGCTGCGAGTTTGGTGAGGACATGTGTGTTTTACTTGTGTGATGTGTTGTGCATGACTGCCACTACATGTCACGTGTACATGGTTCTGATGTGCAAGTGATGCAATGCTTCCCTGATGCATGGCTGCTCTGCTGGATGGTGGACATGTGGAGCGGACGGGGACTGTCCGCATCACCACTATTGCACCCTTCTCACATGCTGGTCACAAGGATGCCCCTCCAGTCCATGTTCCAGCTCACTGGCCCTTCTGCATGTAACGTCGGGTGACCTTCCTCTCAACCCAGGGACTATGTCATAGCATGACTGACGTGCATGTGTCCTCTGCCTGCATGCGGGTACTCCATGTAGGCATGCTCCCTTGCCCCTCCACCCCCGCTCTGCTCCCCAATTCCACCTTTGCACTGGCCTGCTTCAATTTTGCCATTGAGTACTTCCCTGTTCATGCGTCCTGTGTACATGCTAACTTCCAGCGGCCAATCTGCCAGACATATGCTGTGTGGTACATCCTTTGTACTTGATGCAGGGTGTCTCACTTGGCCTGTGCAGAGGTCAGATGCCCCGCAGGGACATGAGTGCCCATTCATGCTCCATGTGTATTCCACGCATGCCCCTATGTGTCCTTGACTGGATGATCATTGTAGTACGAGTCCAGGGTGACCTACATTGCATGGCATTTCATCAGCCTTCCCATGTCCACTGTGGCTCAGTCCTGCGTCGCACACATGTTTAGGGTGTGACAGTCTGTGTGGGTCACAGGCCTCACCCTTTTTAATGGCCAATGACTACAACTGGTGTAGTGTCTCGTTCACATGTGGGTGTACTCCAGAGGTTTCATCATGTGTCCTGCTTACTGTCCCATCATCATTTGCTGTGTTATCACTTGACTCACATGATGCAGTTGATGCTAGTCAACACTGTCTGTCAATACACAGGTCTATGGTCAGCCTTTAGATACCATGCTAGCCATCCCTGCATTTGCTCTTGGGGGGAGGGGTGGTTTGCTAGTAGCCATGCTAACCATTGAATGCACATTGCACGTGATGCCTGAAGTTGACCTTGCACTGCCTTCACATTTTCTGACACACATCATGAAGTACTTTTACATGTAGATAGTGAGTAACGTACACATTTGCTGCACTGCATCGACCCACTTCTGTGCAAACTGACACCATTCTACATGCCTAATCACAGAAGCAATGTCAAGTTGACCCAGCATGCATGGCAGGTTCTATTTTGTATGTGACATGTCTGCTTGATGTGTTTGGTGTCTGTGTGATGTCTGTGTGTGTGTGTTGTGTGCTTCTAACATGTGTAGTGACCTTTTTTCTCTCTACTTTTCAGATGATGACGCAATGGAGCCAGAGGATGGTGTTGTCATGCCAGGCACAGGGTTGTTATCACTACAGCAGCCCGGCACAAGTGGGGTAGTGGGGTGGTAGGCCACGAAAACCCACATGTGCTACAGTCCATCTTGTCTCTGGCTGGCAATGAGTCCAGCCCGGATGAACACGTCCATGTCGAGTCAGATGTGCGTCAAGTCCATATGTCAGGGGTGAGTGATTCTGATGTGGGCACTCCTCTATCCGCGACACCTGCAGTGAGGGATCAGACAGTGTGGGAACCTCCGCCTGTGGTGGATCGGGACACAGGGTCACCCTCCACACCAGTCACTGATGTGCCTGGGACATCACGTCGACAGGGGCATGTAGTCGTGCAGCCGCAGGCGGTGCCAACACAACAAGGACACCCGGTCCTTGGGTCCCGCAGGGGTCAAGCCCAGCAACACGGTCTCTGTGCGCAACCGCAGTATACTGAGTGGGAGCAAGACATGACTGCCAGTTCTGAACGGCAGAGGGTAGCAATGGAGAACATCGCTGAGAGCATGGAGCATGTGGCCCAATCCGTGCTCCCCCCTGCTAGGCAGGTGCTTCTCCAGCAGCAGGCGGCACGGTCCACGGCCCGCTCGCTCAGGCTGGGCATGGCGGCCTCAGACAGGGCACGCCAGGCTGAAATGTTGTCTCTGCATAAAGCAATTGCTGCTCACGCAGAGGCAACATGGAGGCACTGAGGCAGGAGTATGCTTCCCTCAGATTCACTCTGGGTGTCCTTCTGATGTCCCAGAGGGAGCGGGCAGAGGAGAGGTTTGCACAGCTTGAGCGTACCATCTCCGCTGAGCTACATGCTTGCCGGGAGGTACAGCAGTTGTCCAGCCAGGCCTTCCAGGAGGAACTCTGTGTTACACGTGCTACCTTGCAAGAGGAAGCACGTGTATCACGGGAGGTTCTGCATGCAGACCTAAGTGTCATTGCCACACAGAACCAGGCTCACCTGTCCGGCAGACTTGCTGCCGACGAGGGGCAAGCTGCGGCTAGGCGTGGTCACGCTCCTGTGTCACGTCTTCCTTTCCAGGAAGAGCCCGACTCTGACAACAATTTATCTCCCACATAGGTCGGGCTGTGTAGGTGATGAGCCCATGGAGTTTTTTTTTCCTCAACATCATCGCATGTGGGTGTTGAGCACCACCCTGTACTTCCCCCCTTCTGGGTGCCCCCCCCCCACGGGTCATATGTGGCCATTTTTGATTTTTCTTTTAGTTTAGTTAGTTTAGTTTCAATTTGATAGTTAGTTTAATTAGGTAATGTAGGTTTTTCATAGTTAGTGTAATTAGTTAATATAGTTTAAAATTGCTTGTCTATTGTGCTTTCATGTGACGGTGTGGTGCTTTGTGGCTTTTGAAAGTATCCACTGTCTGTTCCAGCTGGGCCCTTCAAGCTTGTCTTGTGTATGTGTTTGCAGCTTGGGGTCCTGACTCACATATGCCACTCCTGCTTCCCTTATCCATGGGCTCGCAAGGATGGTTTGGTGTAACAGCCTATTACACAAGGGCTTTGGACTGTCATATCTGTGGCATGTCTGCTGCTGTCCAACTTGTGTTAACACCCTTAGTGGGGATGATAGCAGTGTTATTGACCACTGTTCTTCTTTCACTAGATGGGGGGTTTCATGATTCATGTGTACATTAATTACTATGCATTGTCTAGTATGTTTCTTATCTTTACTGTACATGTGCTTGTTGCAATTCATGCCGTAGATAGTGTGTACCATACTTTGCCTGTGAAAGACGCACTGATGGTGTCATTTCTGATGTACGTCTGTGACATGGTCCAGTCATGAAATGCCTGAAGAGACACACACAGTTGATTTCAAAGCATTAATCATGTGATTCATGCCCTTTCTGCAGGGGGATGAGCCTCCAGACCACCTTTGCCAGCAGACATGGACCATTGGACGTCTGGAAGCTGGACACGTTTGGTGGTGCCGACATGCACATGTGTGCGCAAGCAGAGGCACAGGGATTGCGCTCATACATCCAAAAACAGCTGACGTGTTTCAAGGGACTCCAGGCAAGGTGAGCAGCACAGGGGGGCCACAACGCAGCAAACCTTTCACCAGGCCAGTTGCACATGCATGCTTAGTAGCAGCACTGACGGTGAGCTTGGACAAATATTGGTGTTGAAGCGCACAATACAGCTGAGATGCGTTGGTGGACTAATGGCTAGTTGATGGGAAAGTTGTCTGGGGCACCTGCAGGGGCAGTGGCACATACCTTCCGGTCCACCATGGTCCATTGAAGCACTTGTATTAGCCATGTAGCATTCCAAGACATGGAAAGAAGCAGCTCACAGGGACAGACAGCGAGGGACAGACTCGTGTGCAGTGCATTTCATTTCCATGTAGAATTTGACACATGCACTACCTACTTTATTTTGGTCATGGTGGAACACGACTTGTTCTGAAGTCATACCTTGCTATATGCGTCTGGCTGCTTACCCAGGGAACATTGCATGTTGTGTGAATCGCTACACATTGGTCTTCCATTTGCCACGCACCCACCAGCGCCTGACTTACTGCATTGACTGTGTATGAACCATCACAGGGGTAATGTTATGTATGAGTACGAAGCATCCACACCAGATTGTTTGTAGAGTAGTTTGTTACTTTGGGGCATATATGGTGGTGTGTTTGTGTGTTATGGGCACGCACAGATTAGTAACTGTGGCTCTCTTTACAGCATTGAACTACTCCTGTTACCGGATCTGAGAGTGCGCAGGCAGGAGGCCAGCACTCACCCCAGAGATAAGTTTCTCTTTGTCTTCCATTTGAGTAATTTGTTACTATGTGCATGATGATCAAGTTTGGTGTAATTGTGTATGTGTTAATGTGAGTAGTACATTTCTGTGCATTTCCTACTTTCCCGTGTCAATCCTACTCCCCTCTCCTGCCCCTCATTCCAGTTATCCAGTATAGCAATGCCTGCCCCGACTGCATATCCCTGACTCTCCTTCTCCACCAGGTTCTCAGAGGCGTGTGTGAGTTTGACCTGGCAGGCACCCAGACCACGGTGGGGGTGGTTGGTTCGTGCCACTCCTGCACCTGTATACGGGAGCTGTGACAGTACACATCAGTTTGTGGTGCATCATTCTGTGTTATGTACCACACATGGTACACATCCTGTTGTGACATTGTTTTACTGTGCTACCTTGGTTGTTATGTCATTGTGGTAGTACTTGGGCTTTGTGACGTACTGCTACTTCAAGTCATCTACTGGAGGCTCTTCTGGTTTGTTTTGCTGCCTGCAGGCTTTTTGCTTGGCTTCTGTGTTGGCCTGCTTTGAGTTCTCTTTGATTTGGTGTTTTTGCAAGTCAAGGTGGCCTCTGAGGGTGCTGTACACTTTTTACACACAAGGTGGAAGATGGTGACAAAGGGGAAGGGTGATCCTGTGGCCAGGTGAACTTCAAAGATGAAGGCTACATAACCCAGGTGCAGTTGTTCAGTGGATCATGGCGATTTGTGAGGGAGGGGGGTGTTTTGTTGTTGACAGTTGCCTTGCCCTACAGTGTGATGCGCACCCTGACATTGTAATTGTGGTATCCTATGTACATGATGTATTCTGCTGATCAATGCCTGCTCATGTGTTGTGTTTACCTTTTAGGTGTGAGGGAATAGTTGTGGCTTGACATGCTGGGGTGTACACATGGTCAATGTTCACATGTGATGTGTAGAGGACACTGATGGTCACTTGATTGCACATGCATATATTGAGTGCATGTCCCTACTGACTCACACACTCGCACTATCATCCAACCTTCCATGTCCACATGTACACTCTGTTTGCCTTCTGGGGCCCACTGTGTCCCTGCAGCACATGATCTATGACCAATTGTGGATCCTGTACATGCATAATTTGATTTTTGATGTAGTTTGTCATTTAGATGTGATGCTCAGGGTGTGCATCACACACAATGGCTGTTCACTATGCTGTGCGCTGAGCAGTGTGTTGCAGGAGGTGGACACGGCACACAGAAGCTGCATTGTTGATTTTGCAATGCACAATGTGCATGTTGACAGGCATTCATTGTTATGTTACAACTACAACTGTTGGAATGCATTTGGGTATGAGTTATTTTGGGTGGGAGGTTGTTGGTCAGTCATTTCATCTGATTCCATGTCAGGCATCATTGTCTGATGCCACTTTACATTTTTCACATGTCAATGTGTACCTTATTGGTACTGTGTTAGTGTATAGCTATTGCTTGCCATGTCATGCTGTTGTTTGGGAGGGTTTGGGTGGCATAGCAGTGATAGTCATGGCCTGTTTTGCAGGTCTGTGTGATTCACACCTTGCATGTGTGCCTTTTGGTCACACAGGATTGCTTATGTTTAAGTAGCTAGGGATGCACACAATGTGGCACTTCCATGGCAACATTCTCAGGGTGGTAAGGTTGTGACGGTTGACTGTCTCTTTGGCATCATCGATTGTCACCTGGTATGTGCCAGGCCTGTGTGCACTCCGCAGGGGTGGGAGTTTAGGTGAAAAATGTGGCCACAAGCTGGGTCCGGGCTTCCTCGCCACGTGCCCTATCCCCTCCCATTGGCAGCGCCTGTGCCTGTGGTTGGGGATGTGGGGGCACCACCATGTCCACCGGTACGCCCTGCCGTGTTGCAACATTGTGCAGGACACATGCTGCCACAATGATCCTGCACACTACTGGGGGTGCATAGAGTAGCTGCCCGCCAGAGCGGTCAAGGGAGCAGAAGCTTAACTTGAGCACTCCAAATGTGCGCTCCACTATGGCCCTGGTTGCAATATGGGCCGCATTGTTTCTTACCTGGGGTGGTGTGGTGGGGTTCCGGATTGGCGTTATCATGTGGTTGTTCAGAGGGTACGCACTGTCCCCTGGAGAGGTGATGATGGTTGTGATTATTGGGGTTTGTGTATTTGTGTGTGTGTGACATGCATGCATGTGCACGGGCATTTGTACTCACCTAGGAGCCATGTGTCACCATGCTGCTCAGCTTCCAGGGCCCGGCTCAGGGCGGACATTCTGTATATGAAACTGTCATGGGTGGAGCCAGGGTAGTTTGCATAGACAGAGGTGATGATTCCCTTTGCATCGCATACCACCTGTACGTTGATGGAATGCCAGTGCTTGCGGTTTCGGTAGATGTGCTCAGTGGCCCTAGGTGGACGTAGGGCCACATGGGTGCAATCTATGGCACCGAGCACTTTGGGGAAGTGTGCCACCCTGTAAAAGTCCTCGACAACGGCCTGCCTTTCTGTGGGTGTTCTGGGCATGTATATGTGCCTGCGGACTGAGGGGCATGCTGTCATGATTGCCAAGACCTGGTGTAGGCAGCGTGACTGCGTGGCCTGTGATACCCCCCCCCACTATGGCAGTAGTCTGCTGAAATGACCCAGTGGCCAAAAAATGCAGGACATTGAGCACCTTCTCCAAGGGGCTCAATGCTTGGGAGCAGAGGGTGGGGGATGTAAGGTCATCTTCCCACTCCCTGACCAGGTCTAGGATGATACGAGGTAGAAAACTATACCTGCCGTAGACCTGGTCGTCAGGCATCCCAAAAAGGCTTTTCCGGGGTGAAAAAATGAGGGCCCTGGCTATTCTCCTCCTCCTGCGTTGTACCACGATCAGTGTTGCGACAAATGGGGCATTCATCGTAGCTGTATATACGTGTTTGTTGTTTTATACTGGGCGCGGAGACGCTTCCGCCTACCTTCGTGTGGTGGACGCGTTGACGCCTATGCGCGTCTTTTGCCGTGCGCGGGTTTCTGTTATTCGAATCCATGAATGCGGGTTGTTCGCGTGCATGTGGGCGTTCCGTGTAGTTCCCTGCAGTACTTCCCCAGTTACGCCTTCTTTTTCACGCGTTGTTCCCCATTCCGCGTGTTACGCCCCGTGTCCCGCCCCCTTTTTGGTGTGTGCGCGGACGTTGTGCGCTTTCCCTGTGCGCGTCGTGCACAGTGTTCGGGATGTTGCAATGATGTGTGCGCCACGCACGGGTTTGGCACACATTTCGGGAAAAACACACGCAGGAGCTTCCATGAATCGCACGGGAATTAAGAAAATGATAAATGAGATTATGCTGAGGAAAACAATTTGACCATAACTTTAGATAAAACCCATATCATGCTAGCAATAGGGAGAAAGGTACACAAGGTCACAATGAGCACAGCAATGGGAACCCTAGATTATACAGAGAATTACGCTATTTGGGCCTCAAAATTAGCAACAAGGCTAACTATAACAGAATTATAGAAAAGAAAACTCTGAAAGCACATCAATTTATGTACCAGGTGCGTAGGTTTGCCAGACATTTTGCCGGTTATTCCATGGAGGTGATATTGACACTATACAAACAGACTTTTTGCCCAACAATACTTCATGGGTTAGAAGCCCTGGCCATGAAGGATTACACTTGGCTAAATAAACTAGAGGACTTCTTTTGCCGTTCAATTTTAGGATTTCCATTGTCCACACACATGGAGTACCTGCGTGTAGAGTATGAGCTTATTTCACTGAGAGGTATGACGCTGCTAAGAAGAAGCTAATTGTATATTAAATCTAGAGTTTCTCCGAAGAGTCCATTATTGACAAAGATGGGTGCACAATATAGTACTGAGAAAGTTGTAAGAGGAAAAAAACTTTGAACGGCTCTATTTTGAAATGCATAAGTAGATGAATTGGACATTAGGTAAAAGTAACGTAGAGTTGAAAGGAGCCTTCAGAAGAAGGTTGGAAAGGTGTGATTGGTGTAATAACTATCTTCACCTATCTAAATTAAAGAACTTTTCGCACATATCTACTGTTGTACATCAATATAAATGAACTCAGCTATATTTGCTGCAGTGTTCAGACCCTGCAGTTTGTAGGCTGATTTTGCAGCTAAGAACTAATCAGCTACTGCTAAGAGCAATACAAGGGGCACAGCTGCAAATTTGTGCCGAAGACAGATTTTGTTGAATATGTCAGCAGGTGGACAAACCAGAAACAGCGAGACATGTTTTCATATAATGTGACAAAATGGTTGGTTTTTTACATGTGCATTTTGGGAAAGCTTGTACATCATTATGACTCGATTAGAACATCGAATTTCTTTTTAACAACTGTTTAAATACTGATTCTAATTCCACAAATATTTCACCATTTTATGTATGAAAATTCATAGAAAAGAGTTTAAGGGGCCGATTCATGGAACAAAAGTGCGCCGAAAATCAATGCGCAAGCAGGCGCAAGCGCGAAAAAACAGGCGCACTCGCACATGTGCGATTCATGGAAGTCCCTGCGCGTGTTTTCCTCGGGATGTGCGCCAAACCCGTGCATGGCGCACACGTCACTGAAACATCCCGAACGGTGTGCGCGACGCGCACAGTGAAAGCGCACAACCTCGGCGCACACACCAAAAAGGGGGCGGAAGACGGGGCGTAACGCGCGGAATGGGGAACAACGCGCGAAAATAAGGGCGTAACTGGGATGTACTGCTGGGAAGCAGACGGAACGCACACACGCACGTGAACCACATGTATTCATGGAATCGAATTGGGCAAAGCTGAGCATGGCCAAAGACACGCACAGGCCTAAACACGTCCGCCACACGAAGGCAGGCGGTAGCGTCCCTGCGCATCACAAAAGCGCCAATATACAGCAATGATGAATGTCCCTTACTGCTATTGTGCCTGGGGTTCGCGTGAAGTTTTACACGCGATCGGGCCTGGGGGAGCGCGAGCGGGCTACGTGTATCACGGGGGTTCGCGTGAAGTTTTTCACGCGATCGGGCCTGGGGGAGCGGGCTACGTGTATCACGGGGGTTCGCGTGAAGTTTATCACGCGATCGGGCCTGGGGGAGCGGGCTACGTGTATCACGGGGGTTCGCGTGAAGTTTTTCACGCGATCGGGCCTGGGGGAGCGGGCTACGTGTATCACGGGGGTTCGCGTGAAGTTTATCACGCGATCGGGCCTGGGGGAGCGGGCTACGTATATCACGGGGGTTCACGTGAAGTTTTTCACGCGATCGGGCCTGGGGGAGCGGGCTACCACTCACCGTCTGCCTTGCGTGTAGAAGAACGCGTAGCCAACACCCGCTGTGAAGTAATAGCGTGTGAACCTCAACGGCTGGAAAACACACGCACCGCACCCCACGAAAAGCACGTACAGAGCAATGTAAAGGCACGTGGGATCTACAAGCCCTCCCAGGGAAAAACCCGTGCGCTAAACATCACAGACGCGCTTACGCACTAAGGGCCTTTGGTCCAATGAAATGACGTATGCGTGCTGACGCGCTTACGCGCTAAGGGCCTTTCCTCGATTTACACGCAGACGTGCAAGATTTTCACGTGCCAAATCACTCCGTATCAAGCTGGCCACGTGTAAGCACACGGAAGACCACGCTCCTGCCCAAAAGGCCGAATTACTGCCCCCCAGAGCCCTGAGCAGCCTCCAACGAGCCATCTGCTGCTGCCTGCCTGCCTGCCTGCTGCCACCGTGCCCTGCCATTTGGTGCCTGCACATCAGCCATCTGCAGGGGTCCATTTGCTGTGTCCAACCCTCCTGGAACAGAAGACTCCCGACTGGGACACCATCGCTCCACAGCCCAGCCCCAGGACCCAGTTGCCCACCCACACCTGCCTCTGGGGTTGCCATGTCGGGCACTGAAACATCTGGCACCACTGGCAACCCCCGGCCAGAGAGGCAGAGGGGCACCAGCTTCACTGCCACCGAAGTTGGTGTCCTGGTGGAGCAAGTCCTGGGGCAGTATGATGCCCTCTTCGGAAGTAAGCGCGCCAACAAGGAAGGACGGACTCGGATCTGGACGGACATCGTGACTGCCATCAACGCGGAGGGGGTGGCAGTCCGCGACTACCAACATGTCAAGAAGCACTGGGATGACTGCAGGTCCAGGACCCTCTTGAAGGCCCGGCGCCTCGTGGAGGGGGGCCGGGGCCGCATGAGTCCCATCCAGATGAGGGTCCTGGAACGCGTAGGCCCAGCGCTCCACGCCCAGATCCTTGAGAGGCAGACCCGTCTGGAGTTGAGCGGTAAGTGGCCAAGCATTGCTGTGTGAGACAGGGCATGTCGCAGTGTGCTGGTTGTCTGATACTTGCCTGTATGTGTGACATAGGCCATGTATGCATGTGTGTGTGCAGGGACGTCATGCATGTGAGACCAGTAATGTGTGAACCACACGGTTGGTGCATGTGTTCAAATGCAACATGGGTCGCCCTATGCGTAATGGCCACATGAAAGCATGCCAGTCTCTGTTCCTGGACATGGGTGGGGGGGATGGGTGCTGATGGCATGTATATGTATGCTGTCCATGTCTGTTTGTCTGACCTGTGTGTCTGTGACTTGTGAATGCCAGGGATGCATGACACATGTCTGTCGCAATGTTCAGGTTCACTGATGCAGCCTAGTCATCCTTGTATCGACTGTGTCTGTGGTGTACGAGGCCAGATGGATGAAACTAGGGTGAAGTGTGTGCATGTGATAGGCATGGCCCATGATGCATGTGAGTTCCAAAACAACATTGTATGTTTCAAGAATACCTTGGACATGTATGCAAATGTCCATAGCATGCGCCATGCCTGTTACCGCATGTGTTTTACCAGCACTGAGCCATGTGTTGTGGAGGGACATGATGGAAGTGATCTTTGACAGTGCCACTCATCTGCTATTGCTTCCTGTCTAGGGGACCATTGTACAGTACCCTGATGCTTGTGTTCTATGTCTCCCTCTACACAGCGCCACATGAAGAAGAGGGCGGAGACGGCTCTGTGGAGCAAAGCGGCGGGGATGCCCCCACGGCTGCAGCGGAAGGGGTGGGTGAGCCCCCACAGGGGCTTGCAATGGCGGAAGACGGGGTGGAGCCATCCAGGTTGGTGGTTTCCACAGAGGAGGAGGAGGCCGCTACTGAGGCGCACATGGGGCCTGGTGGGGGCATCCCTGCTGGTGCAAGTGTTGCAGTCCAGGGGCAGGAGGCAGCACAGGTCGCCGTGGAGGGGCCTGTGCATGTCACTGTCCCTGACACTGTGACTGCACCACCATGCACCAGCAGGGATGCCCCATCCCAGGCCCGTCCGCAGGTAGGGGGATGTCCATGTCATCTGACTCCCCTCCACCTGCGGACGAGGGGACCCCTGGCCATATGGAGAAGGTCCTGATTGGTGTTGCGTTGCGCACAGGTGCAATTCGTGATGAGGTGCGTGCTTCCCGGGAGGAGCATGCACGTCATCACGGAGAACACCGTGCTGACGTGGCCCAGTTGGGATCGGCCATGGTCGGGGGTTTCCTACATGTGTCGGCCAATCTGGCGACCCTCTCCTCCTCTGTGGACCTGCCCCGACCAATGCAGCCGGCTCGGTGGGGATCCCATCCCTGCCACAGTCGGGAGTCGGAGGTCCAGCAGGGGTGGACACACCAGCAACTGGACCCCAGCAGATGGAGGATGTGACGGCATCATCGGGCAGGACACGTGCACAACGGCGTCGGTGGATTCCATCAGCCTGGAGGCCGTCGTGCTGGCACAGGCAGTTGCGTCGGAGGCAGCGGCAGGCTCGACGTGGGAGGCATCATGGCTCGGGGCCATCAACATCAGGGGTGCAGGCATCGGCCGGAGGGCAGGAGAACCCTGGAATGGGAGTGGCGCCCGTGTGGGAGCGGTTGGGCCAGCAGATAGGTGCGGAGCGGCAGCGGGCAGAGGAGGAACGGCTCATAATGGTCAGGGCGGAGAACTCCATGCGGAGGGCGCTGAGGCGGGCTGAGTGCCTCGAGGGTCTTCACAGGGAGTTGGAGCTGGACACTGCTTTATCCCTGCGAGACCTCGGGGCCAGGGAACATGCCCGCCTCCAAGCCATTGAACAGGAGTTCGATGATGCCCTGGCCCATGACAACATCCAGTGAGCCGTTGGACTAGCCCGCTGCCCATGTAAATAGTTATGTAGTTAGTGTTAGGTTTCCTTTGTTTTTTGATTTTTTTTGGACCTTTTGGACATTGGCCACATTTTTGTATATAGTTTATTTTATTAGTTAGTGTTGTTAGATAGGTTTCATTTCTTTTGTTGGGATAATGGACCCTGGCTTGTTCGTCTGTACATAGTTCACTGTTGGATTTTATTTTTCTTTCACAATTTACCCATGGAGCAATGGCTTTCAATTATTATTTCCCATTGGATTTTCTTTTGTGGACAGTGACTTTGGACACCATTACTGTGGATTATGATTTTTGGTTTTGCTTTTTTTCACGGACATGCTTCTTTTCATTTTTGTACATTCCCATTTCTGTTTCTTTATTTTTGAATCTATTTATGTTTCCTTTAATACATATTTTTTTTATCAAACTTCAATGTGTAGTATCATCTCATTGGTTTCATGCATATCATGATATGGGTTTTGAGATTCACTGACACCCATTGGGTGTATGTGAGGGACATGTGTTTGTTTCGAAACCTGCAATTGGTGTTTTGTCATGTAATTGCCATTTCTGAGTGGGTGGATGCAATACTCAGGTGGGTGTTTTGCATTTGGAGGCTGACCATAGGGACCAGGGATCTAGATTGTGATGACATGTTGGCTGGGGAACATGAGTTGGGGCCTGCTGGCAGGTGCCCCACAGTGCTGGGGGGTGGGGGTGGTGGGGAACATGAGTTGGACATGGGTGGGGGCCTGCTGGCAGGTGCCCCACAGTGCTGGGGGGTGGGGGTGGTGGGAGACATGAGTTGGACATGGGTGGGGGCCTGGTGGAGGGTGCCCCTGCACTGCTGGGGGGTGGGGGTGGTGGGAGACATGGGTGGGGGCCTGGTGGAGGGTGCCCCTGCACTGCTGGGGGTTGGGGGTGGTGGGAGACATGGGTGGGGGCCTGGTGGAGGGTGCCCCTGCACTGCTGGGGGGTGGGGGCGGTGGGAGACATGGGTGCGGGCCTGGTGGAGGGTGCCCCTGGTGGCTGGGGGTGCAGGGGGACATGCGTTGGTGGGCAGTAGTGCAAGTTGACATGTGGGTTGGCGGGGGGGCATGGCCATGGTGGATGGGGTGCCTGCAGGACATGTGCAGGGTAGGCCCCTGTGGTGTGAGCCACCTGCAGGGGCCGTGGAGGGTGTAGAGGGAACACCTGGGAGGACCCACACGTGCAATTCACGTGTGGTGCTCCCCGCGCACCCCTGTAATACACGTACCCGGATGGAATCGCGTGTGAAACTTCCCGTGCACCCCGAAATACACGTAGCCTGGACATTCGCGTGTGGAACTTCCCGCGCACCCCTGTAATACACGTACCCTGCTGATATCGCATGTGGAACTTCCCGCGCACCCCTGTAATACACGTACCGTGATGGAATCGCGTGTGAAACTTCCCGCGCACCCCGAAATACACGTAGCCAGGACATTCGCGTGTGGAACTTCCCACGCACCCCTGTAATACACGTACCCTGCTGATATCGCGTGTGGAACTTCCCGCGCACCCCTGTAATACACGTAGCCAGGACATTCGCATGTGGAACTTCCCGCGCACCCCGGAATACACGTAGCCTGGACATTCGCGTGTGGAACTTCCCGCGCACCCCTGTAATACACGTACCCTGCTGAAATCGTGTGTGGAACTTCCCGCGCACCCCGAAATACACGTACCCTGCTGTTATCGCGTGTGAAACTTCACGCGCACCCCGAAATACACGTAGCCAGGACATTCGCGTGTGAAACTTCCCGCGCACCCCTGATATACACGTACCCTGATGGAATCGCGTGTGGAACTTCAAGTGCACCCCTGTAGTACACATACCCTGCTGAATTCACGTGTGAAAATTCCGGCGCACCCCTGATGTACACGTACCCTGATGGAATCGCGTGTGGAACTTCAAGCGCACCCCTGTAATACACGTACCCTGCTGAAATCGCGTGTGGAACTTCCTGCGCACCCCTGGAATACACGTACCCTAATGATATCGCGTGTGAAACTTCCCGCGCACCCCGAAATACACGTAGCCTGGACATTCGCGTGTGGAACTTCCCGCGCACCCCTGGAATACACATACCCTGCTGATATCGCGTGTGAAACTTCCCGCGCACCCCAAAATACACGTAGCCTGGACATTTGCGTGTGGAACTTCCCGCGCACCCCTGGAATACACGTACCCTGCTGTTATCGCGTGTGAAACTTCACGCGCACCCCGAAATACACGTAGCCAGGACATTCGCGTGTGGAACTTCCCGCGCACCCCTGATATACACGTACCCTGATGGAATCACATGTGGAACTTCAAGCGCACCCCTGTAATACACGTACCCTGCTGAAATCGCGTGTGGAACTTCCTGCGCACCCCTGAAATACACGTACCCTGCTGAAATCGCGTGTGGAACTTCCTGCGCACCCCTGAAATGCACATACCCAGCTGAAATGACGTGAGGTACTTCCCGCGCACCCCAGTGATACACGTAGCCCGCTTGCCGTGCTGGTACAGGGTTAGCGCAGCCCTTTGCGCTGGATTGGGGATTTTGATGGCTTTTCCCTGCGCGAGAGGCGTTCTTGGGGGCGTAACTGGCGCTGCTGCAGGGTCGCTGCGCCACTGTGCGCCACGGCTGGTTTTGGTAGCTGGAATCCATGAATACGCTGTGCGTGGAAATGGGTTTTGGCGCACGCGGCTGGCGCAGGGATTCGCACGCGCTCACTGTGCGCCAGCCGCGTGCGCCACTTGTGCGCTGAATTCTATGAATTACCCCCTAAAACATTAGTAATTAGAAATGGATGAAGTCAAAATATAATTATTGTAATCATGTAAGAAGGTAGACAAAATGAAGAGCAATTATCATTGTTTTACATGGTTAGATTACTTTGACAGATTATTCTCAATGAGAAAACATGAAGGCATTCTGGAGAAAATTGTTTGCTCCTTATTGTACATGAATTATTATTTTCCGTTAAATTCGTGTTTGGATTAAGTGTTTAATAATAATAATAATAATAATAATAATAATAATAATGTGATTCCAGGCACCATTGAAAAACAGGTCATAGTCACGCATTCCAATTTGTTACTTTTGACAAAAGACTGTTTGAAAACTACTTACGAGTGTGTCTTTGGTAAAAAAATCTGAAAGCATTTTTGCTTAGTAACATTGGTTAAAACCAGTGTAATAACTTATGGAACATGCCCATTCTGGCCCAAAACTTCCCTTCCCCCATTCTCACCAAATACTGGCCCATATTAGAGTAAATTGTTGGTACTTTGGGCATTGTCCTCTCACCCTATAGGATAATCCAAGCATGGAACTAGAAATAGAGGTAAGGTCAGACTTAAACATTAGTTGGCGAGTCCCCTTTCTTTTGCTAATTGTATATGTTGTTGTGTACGATTAAAATCAGGCTGCAATATTGAATTCAAAGGGTCCTGAGGCTGTCCAGAACCTTGATACTATTTGACAAAACACGATAGGATCCTGTTTTGTTGCGCCAGATTGTGAATTTTATTCAGTAATGATATAACATTATTCATCTGTTTTGCATTAGATAGTACTTGACTACTGTGATAGCATAAATCCGAAAATCTTTTTCACATTGTGTTCAAGCTTTACATAAGGTAAAAGGAATTCTCTTAATTCACTCTTTTAATTTTTTTAAAAACATGTCTTATATGTGACGCCCCTTTACAATATTTACTTTTGCATATATTTATTGAATTTAGTTCATTCAATTTCAAAAATATATTCTTTTGAATCCTTCTTTTAGCTTGTATATTCTTATTGCTTATATATTTGATGACTGACTCAAACAATTTATGTTTGTTTTTATGAGTATTGCCTCATACTCATTCACTTATAGTTTTCCTCCACTTATAGTTTTCCTCAACACATGTTTTCCCATCTTTAGATCAACAGTTCATCAGGAGGTTAATGCCTTCAGTCAGATTCTGAGAAACCTAAGACAAACCAAATATTGATTTTTTACAGTTGTGTAAAATGTTTGTTTATTGAACTTGCAAGTGTTTACTATTGAAAAGATATATATATATATATATATCTATATATATATATATATATATATATATATATATATAGATATATATATATATATAATTGAAAATACTCGCTGGTTTTGGCCCTTGGTATATTTCAATACGTTGTGTAGCTCTAATCAGATCCTTGCTTAGGAAATGCTTTTATAGATAACATCTACAGTTTCTCCCACGGTATAAATTATTTTCATATTTTACTGTTATGCACACTAATGTATGCCAATTTTTTATTTTATATTGTTATTGTGATCCAAAATATGTTAAAAAACATACTCACTGGTTTTTCCAGTTGTCTTTCAAAAGGTTGTTAGGCACTGTTTGGGTTGTTTACTCTTTTTTCCTTTACATTATTTCTGTTATTGAGCTTAGTTGTTTACGCCTTTTTATTTATATTCACAAAATTGGATTTTTGATTAAATTGTAGTCCCAAAGTTATCACCAATAAAGCATGTATTGACTAGCTAGTATGTTGAGACAAACATGCAAACATTAATACATTTTGGCATATTTAGGTGAAAAGTACTTGGCTTCACAGTACATCAGAAGAATTGGTGCATTTCCATGTCCGTGTTGAGACAAGAATGGCAGGTGTCCATAACAGAAATCCAATACGCCTTTCTTTGTTGTAACAGTTTTTCTAGGTGGCCTCCTCTAGGAGGCAATTCAACTTTTTCCAGCCCAAAAAATCATATGTCTTGTATCTGTGCAGGCACACATTTCTCTAAAAAATGGAAAGCCAGTGGTGATTGCAAATCTTGATTTTTGATAGCTCTAATATGTTCTCCAATTCTTGTCTTTAACGGTCTAATGGTTCTTCCTATATATTGTTTTTTACAAGTGCACATTAGTCCAAATATAACATATTTGCTATTGCAGTTTATTAGTTGCTTGATTGGTCTCATGTGTCTATTTGAAATTTGGATTGTGGTCTTTCCATTTTCTGAATATTAGCAGATTTGGCAGTTGCCACATTTGTAGTTCCCTGTTGCTGGTGGCTTAAGCCACATCTTTAGAAGATCAGTGGTTGGGTTTTTCTTTAATGTGAAGTGAGATGGGCTCAGCATGTCTTTGAGATTTTGGGATTTTCTAAATGTAATGCTGGGTTGGTTGTCCAAAATTGCATTAAGATTTGTGTCCATTTTTAGGATATTCCAGTTTTTTTTAAGTGCTTTTTTGATTATTGAGTTGTTGGTGATTTATGTGGTGATGATTCCCACCTTTTGTAGTTCCTTTGTTATTGCCAATGTAGGTTTGTTTTGGAGAAGATCTTCTCTTGTTCTTGATTTTGTTTTTTGGTAAGTATTAATTAGATGCATGTGTCGTTATCCTCTTTGTTTAAATTTAATGATGGTCTTGTTTGCATGTTTATTCAAATTATGCTTGTGTTGTACAGTTTCTTTTGACTCTGAGTAGCTCTCCATAAGGTATGGAACTAGTAATGCCATTTGATATAGACATAGGTGCGGATCTCTCTCCCTGAGTCATTTGCAATGGAAATAAAGATAAAACAATATTTTACAGCAGTAAAAAAAAAGATTTGACCTATTTCTTCAGATTGCAAAGATTAACCTACCAGGTTGTGCATTGGCAAGCCAATGAATGAACACGAGCCTGAAACCTTGCCATTGATAAACCCAGACTGTAGCCCCTAACCTACTGGCTCTCCAGTCAAGAAGCATAGGTATTTGCATCATGAAATAGCTGTCAAACATGAAATGGATGAAGATGTATATGGGAACTAGCAATGGCAGTTGGGATTAACATAGGTTGCTGCTCTCTCTCTGTGAGTCATGTATAATGGAAATAATGGTTAAACAATATTTTTATAACAGTAAAAATGCCACCCATTTATTTTCTACTAATGCTCAGTTCTTTCTACCAGGCTCAGTATAATCAAGGCAATGAGTGAGTGAACTTGAACCTGCAACTTTGCTATGATAAACTCATATTCTAATCTCTGAGCTAGTGGGTCTACCTTCATAAAACATAACTTCTTTGCATTGCAAGATTCATGTCAAAGATGCAATGGGTGAGGATTAATCTGATCTGGGAACAAGCAATGGTGGTTGTGATAAACAAAGTTGCTGCTCTTTCCATGGGAGTCATTTGTAGCAGAAATAATGATAAAACCATATTTTTATAACAATACAAAAACATTAAAATTTAAAAAGTGTACCTATTTTCTTCAATGGAAACCTCAACCTTCCACGTTGAGTGTTTTCTAGAAAGTAAGCCAGCCTGAACCTGACACCTTGCCATTGATAAATGGCTGCTCAAACTTCTAAGCTTCGGGTCTCCCTCCAAAATTATGGCTTTTTTGCATTATGTCATAGCTGTCAAAGGCGTGATGGATGAAGATGCATCTGTGAACAGCAATGCCATTTGGAATAAACGTAGGTAGTGTGGTTCCCCTCTGAGTCATTTGTAATAGATACAATGATAAAATAATATTTAAATGTTAACCTATTCACACAATACACAGCTCAACACAACAGAATGTGTCATGAACTGCCGTCTGCGTCCCTTCTGGACTTCGTGGTCCCTGACACATAGGGGATTGAACTCAGTAATCCTTCCAACATGGCTGCTTGAGGCAGAACACTGCTTAGCAGTCTTTGAGTTACACACTCTACGTTCTACAAAACAGACACGCCCCCGCGGCTCTGCGCGGCTCAACGCTACTGCTCGCCGTAGCTGGACGTGTGCTGCCGGAGCTCGCTCGGGACTATTTTCCTGATCTCTATTCCCGGTTCCTTGATTCCTCCTCCTTTTCCTTTCATCCCTCAACTTTCCCAAACTTTCCTGGATTTTTGCCCGCGCTCGAGCCACGGGTTCCATGCCTCCGCGCACGGACATTGTTCCTTCCTGGTTCCGTCCTGGACAATCTGAACAAAGCACGCTGGAATCCGAAAACCCGCGCGCGGGCTTATACAAATCCCGGACCGTGCGGAAGAAGTCACAAAAGAAGGTTGCAAGTAAACAGGAAAGACAGGTGAGAAGGGGAGAGACTTGCGACAGATTGAGACGCCTAGAAATCGATACGGATACATAGATGGAAGCCGCAAGTCAAGACCTCATGTGAGGCATGCAGGAACTAACCACAGAAGTTCAAAACCTTAAGGCTGAGAACGCTGCCTTAAAGCCGCTGGTATTGTCTCGTGATTCTGCTACCAAGCAAAGTGTGTTATTGGGAGGAGCGGTGGACAAATATGATGGCTCTCCAAAGACCCTTCGTGCCTTCCTTGATTCTTGCTTGGTGCATTTCACCTTGAAGCCCTACTACTTTTCCACCCCTAGAGCAAAGGTGGGGTTTATGATATCACATCTCACTGGCAACGCATTAACCTGGGCAACTCCCCTAGTCAATTTGGGCGATGCCCTCCTGGATGATTACAATGGATTCGTGGAAGCCCTAAAGGCCATGTTTGATCATCCTGAGCAGGTTTACAGCGCTCAGGAACATCTACTTGATTTTCGACACAGATCTCAGGATATGCTTACCTATGTCGCCCATTTTAAACAACTTATGAAGGAAGCTGATTGGTCCCAAGAGGCTAGCTTCACTCTCTTTTGCAGAGGCTTGAATGAAGAAATAAAGGACGACCTAGCCAGGGTAGCTCGCCCTAATTCCTTCCAGGCCCTCTTGGACCTTTCCTTGCAAATTGATTTTCGAATCCAGGAAAGAAAGGCAGAGAAAAAGAAGTCGAAGTCATCATTCCAAAAAGCTGTCACAGACCACCCTTCTAGCCCAGAACCCACAGTTTCTCCGACCTCAGATCCAGAACCCATGCAACTGGGGGCATTCCGTGGACCCTTTACCCCACAAGAAAGGATGCGCCGTATTCACACTGGACTCTGCATGTATTGCGCACCTCCCATAAACATCTTGTCAGAGAGTGTCCTATTGCTCCTCCACGGCTTTCGGGAAACGCCAGCTCCCTATCCTAGATGGAGCACAGTTTCGGGAGAATGATGTCTGCTCCACATCAATTCCTTCCTTGAATTCTCCTGGCCCAAACAAACTCGTGATTCTTCAGTCCTTTCTATCGCCTTCAGGGAAAGAATCTTACCCCATTCTGGCATTAGTGGATTGCGGAGCCATAGATATATTCATCGATCATGATTGGGTCACTACTCACAACATTCCACATGAAACTCAAGAGACGATGCAATGAGTAGAGGCAATTGATGGAAGATCCCTATCTTCAGGACCCATAACCCTTCAAACTAAAGAGATCCTACTCTCTATAAATCACCATCAAGAGAGGATCAAGCTTGACATCATAAGATCTGCCCACTATCCGATGGTTCTAGGCATGCCCTGGTTACAGAAGCATAACCCCTACATCAATTGGACAGCAGGCTCCTTGTTTCTTGATTCTGAACACTGTATGTCCCACTGCTTATTCCTAGATTCCTTACCAAAGTCCTCTGAAAACTCACAAGAAATCCAATAGAGTCCAGTCACTGTCTCTAACATCATCTGAATTCCCAGGGCCTATCAGGCTTGCACAGATGTATTTTCGACTGCCATAGTTCAAGCTCTTCCTCCTCACAGACCTGAGGATTGTGCCATCGATACTGAGCCTTCAGCAGTGATCCCTTGTGGGAGAATGTTTATTTTATCAGAACCGGAAAAAAGGGCCCTCCGGGATTACCTGGATACCAACTTGGAAAATGGCACCATACGACCATCCAAGTCCCCGGCGGAGGCTTAGTTATTTTTCGTTCCAAAGAAAGTTACCAAGGAGCTTAGACCATGTCTAGATTACCGTGGCCTTAACGAGTGTACTCTCAAGGACCGCTACCCATTGCCTCTCATTTTGGATATCCTGGAAGCAGTAAGAGGTGCAGTAACATTCACAAAATTAGATCTCAGGGGTGCCTACCATCTAGTTCGTATGAAGGAAGATGACGAATGGAAAACAGCCTTTAGAACACCTTTTGGCCATTTTGAATACCTGGTTATGCCCTTCGGACTTGCTAATGCCCCAGCGGTCTTCCAACGTTTTATGGACCGGGTGTTTTCTGACATGCTGTTCCTCTTTGTCCTTGTATATCTGGACGACATACTGATTTACTCCAAGGACCATCTGAAACATGAAGAACACGTTAAGGAAGTTTTACAACATCTACGTGAACATAAGCTCCTGGCCAAACCCGAGAAGTGTCTTTTCCATGTATCAACTGTTCACTATCTCGGATTCATTCTTAGCCCTAAGGGGATTGGAATGGAACCCTCAAAGGTAGATTCCATTCTATACTGGCCCGTTCCAACTACTGTAAAACAAGCAAAACAAATTCAATCCTTCCTGGGGCTTACTAACTTCTATCGAAAATTTATACCAACCTTTTCGGAGATTGTACATCCTATTGTTACATTGCTAAAGAAGGATACCCCCTTTCAGTGGACCTCAGCCCAAGATACGGCTTTCCAACGCTTGAAGTCGGAGTTTACACAAGCTCCCATCTTAGCTCAACCTAACATTGATCGCCCTTTTCTTGTGGAAACTGATGCCTCCAACTACGCCACCGGGGCAGTCCTGAAACAGGAACTTGTTGATACGTTAGAACACCCCATCGTCTATCTTTCTCGCACCTTGACTCCCATTGAAACTCATTATTCCGTCCTGGAAAAGGAACTGCTAGCCATCCGCCAGGCTTTCACTGATTGGCGTCATCTTCTCCTGGGAGCCAAACACCCAGTACAGGTCCGCACAGACCATCAGAATCTTCAAGTCCTGCAACCCCTAGAATGTAGAAACAGTCATCAAGCCTGTTGGGCCTTCTTTTTTGCTCAATATCAGTTTCAAATCCATCATGTCCCTGGAACACACAACATAATAGCAGATGCCTTCTCCAGACGTCCTGATTACGAAACCCTGAAAGATCGGACTTTTCCTAAGATGTTTCCCCACACAATATTTGTTGCCCACTCAATCACCCTCCTGGAGGATATTCAAATTCAAACCCAGTCCTCTGAAACCTGGAAGGAGTTTAAGAGAAACAATTGATGGAAACTCAAGACAAAGGACGGATATCTGTTCAAGGACAATCGCTTGGTCATCCCCACTCCTGGACTGCGGCAAAAGATCACAAGCCTATGTCATGATACTTTTCATTCAGGGCACCATGGCATCACCAACACCCTCCGTTCTATACAAAGACAATTTTGGTGGCCGAGGATGAAAGAGGATGTCCGGATCCATATCCAGGCATGTGCAGTCTGCAATCAGAACAAACATGATAATAAGAAACCGGCAGGTCTACTGCTTCAACCAGCAATACCAACAAGACCCTGGGAATTCATCGCCACATATTTTATCGTGGAACTACCATCTTCCAAGGGATACACAACTATCATGGTTACCATTGATTGGTTCACGCATATGGCTCATTTTACACCTTTAGACAAACTGCCATCCTCATCTGACCTCGCCGGAATCTTCCTGGACACATATTCTGGCTTCATGGGCTACCCTCCAAGATCATTTCTGACCGAGGACCCCAATACATATCCCAGTTCTTTAAACAATTATGTCGTATACTGGGAATCCAACGTGCCTTGTCCTCAGGTTATCACCCACAGGCCAATGGAGCCACTGAATGTGTAAACCAAACTCTGGAACAATATCTTCGTTGCTTCACCGCCAAGGTCCAGGATGATTGGTCACTCTTAATACCTGTGGCCGAATTCGCCTACAACAATTCGGATCATTCAGCTATCAACACCAGTCCCTTCTTCTGTAGTCAAGGATTTCATCCGTCAGTTCTACCTTCCATTCTCCCACACTCTACACCAGTTCCTACGGTTGATTCCTGGATTGAAACCCTTATTAATGTACACAAAGAAGCAAAGGAACACTTAGAAAAGGCCAGAAAAGCCGTTAAACATCATGCCGACTCCAAAAGAAGACCTGGGTCTTCTTACTCAGTAGGCATTAAAGTCTGGTTATCCTCGAAACTCCTTCCTCGACATCTGCAACCAAATAAACTGCCTCCCAGGTGTTACGGCCCCTTTTCTATAAAAGAAATCGTCAACCCAGTGGCCTTTCAACTTCGGCTACCAGAATCATGGAAAAGGATCCATCCTGTCTTCCACACCTCTCTATTGAAACCACATGTTCAACCCTCTCAAACGGCTCCAAGATCTATCCCAGTGATTATCAATGACCAACTCGAATATGAGGTTTCCAGAATCTGTGACTCTAGATACCGACGTGGTCAACTACAAGATGTGGTCGAATGGAAAGGGTACCCTCCCAGTGAGCGCACCTGGGAACCGGTGTCAAACATGAATGCTCCCAGGCTGATTCGAAGATACCATCTTATACATCCGGGCAAACCCGGAGGAGCTGGACTTCAGAGGAGGCATACTGTCATGAACCGCCGTCTGCGTCCCTTCTGGACTTTGTGGTCCCTGACACATAGGGGATTGAACTCAGTAATCCTTCCAACATGGCCGCTTGAGGCAGAACGCTGCTTACCAGTCTTTGCGTTACACGCTCTACGTTCTACAAAACAGACACGCCCCCGCGGCTCTGCGCGTCTCAACGCTACTGCTCGCCGTAGCTGGACGTGTGCTGCCGGAGCTTGCTCGGGGCTATTTTCCTGATCTCTATTTCCAGTTCCTTGATTCCTCCTCCTTTTCCTTTCATCCCTCAACTTTCCCAAACTTTCCTGGATTTTCGCCCGCGCTCGAGCCACGGGTTCCGTGCATCCGCGTGCGGACATTGTTCCTTCCTGGTTCCGTCCTGGACAATCTGAACGAAGCACGCTGGAATCCGAAGACCCGCGCGCGGCCTTATACAAATCCCAGACCGTGCGGAAGAAGTCACAAAAGAAGGTCGCAAGTTAACAGGAAAGACAGGTGAGAAGGGGAGAGACTTGTGACAGAATGAGCATTTTGAAGCCCTGCAACTTTGCCATTGGTAAACCCATGCGCCAACCTGTGAGCTGCTGAGCCTCCCATCAGCAAATGTAGTTTTTTGCATAATGACATGTCTGTCAAAGGTGTAATGGATGAAGATGCATCTGGGAACCAGCAATACCAGTTGGGATTAATGTAAGCGCTGCTCTCTTCCTGTGTCAATTGTAATAGAAATAATGATAAAACAATATATTTTTTTATAACGGAACAAAAACATGGAAAGGTAAAACTTCTGCCATATATGCCATCCTCGGCTTTTCCATCTACAATGGAAAGTCCCTCCACAGTCCTGCATCTCGCTGACAATGGTGCCCAGGAAGGAGTCCTGGCCTCATACTGCAAGTGCATCACATCTGGCTGTGCAACACGTGGGCAGATTCCCTGTTGTCGCATACTCACAGAATTGTCTCACGTGAGTGAGGCCAGGGGTGTAGGATGAGAAACCATTTTGAAGAATTAGGTCTATTGTATCTGCTCTATTATTTTTTTTGCACTAAGGTTCATTCGTAGATAAACGATTTTTTAATCCACATATGTTACCAAAGCCTATACTTACTTTTAATTATACTCGTTTAAGGAATACAAAGTAGACGATAGATAATCCTACTCATTTCTGTTCTTTTTATTTTATTTTCCTATTTTAATGAACATTAATAAAGGCGGCGAGAAAAACTGCTCACACAATGGCCGCTTTCGTTCAAGGGGTCTTTTTGTTTCTGATAGAATCTAATGGACACAGTTTACAGCTCGCTTTGCTCATTCATAACAAGATTTCACCTGAAGGGCGATGCTTGGTGGCTGGCGCGTGCAGCACGCAGACACTTTGACCAGACGCTGTTGTCACTGCAGGCACTGCGCAGTGTTTTGCTTCACACGCTTAACCTACTTCTTCTGCCTCGCCTAATTGTCAAGACCCCGAGAAGGAAGCTATTTTTAGCTTGCCGCAACGCCGTAATCTATTTTTTACTTGATCTCAATCCGAGTCCCCATGCCAGGTAAATCGCACGTGTGGACAATTACTTTCACTGTGGTGAGCCCTCAGAATCGTGACAACCACCCACTTTCCCCCCCAGACCATTTAGGTTGTTTCCACTTATAGCAGCACAGAAATTGCCCAAGGGCTGACAGGTGAAATCCCAAATTAGCTTTACTGAAAATAGCCGAGCTTCAATCTAAAAGCTCCGAGGGACACGAAAGAACACTGTACACACTCTGCTCTTGTCTCTTTGAGGAACAGGCATATGCTGGCTGCGTTACATATTCATGAAGTCTTTCAGAAGCTATTCAACTGTGCAGTGGGTAGAAGATACTTTGACAACAATAAACTCGAAGATATAAATATCCGTTGAGTGTGTAATTTTGATAGGCCTACAACAGCAGGAACGAATATTACATTTTAAGAGAATGTCTCTGGTATTCAGTCAGCATAATTGAAGCCTATGGTGTCAAAGGGTGCTACATGCAGATCTGGATGAGAATTGGAGGGACTTTATTGAATGTTTTTGGCCCTTACAAAAAAACATTTTTAGATTTGTGTAGGGATGTTGTTTTGTTTGTATGGGCTCGCGCCTGTCTCTCTGACCTGCCTCGTGCCTGCGTTTGTTTTCCTTGTGGAGCGGGCGCGAGGCAGGACAGAGAGACGGTTGGCAGAGCCACAGTTGGATGGGTCCTCTATGCGGGCCTGCATTAAATAAAGCTTACGCTTTGATTCACCCACCTGCGCCAGCCTCATCTTTTCAAATGGCGATGAGGTGAAACGCAGGCCCGCCGGAGAGGAAACTCTCTGGGATATTCTTCCTTCTGTCGGCTGCTGTGAGCTCTTTATGAGGAGCGGAGAGGAGTCGGCGGCTGTCGGTGAGGAAAGGAACTGTCATCTGTTCCCGGCGCAGTCCTGAAATCAAATCCTCCCCCTGCGAAGGATCACGGGGAGGTGCTGCTGTCAGCTGTTCCCAGCGGGAACGCGTCCCGTTTCTGAATTAAATCCTCCCCCTGCGAAGGATCGCGGGGAGGTGCCGCTTGTGTGCGGTAGAAGCTGACAGCTGCTTTGCCCCTCCCTTGTTCATCGAAGGCGTTGGAGCGAAGGATTGCTCCTGATTGCTTGCAGATCGAGGTGAGGAGAAAGGGGGAGGAGGGGAGTTGGAAGTTATAAAGCCACGCAGGCGCGGGGTACAGTTGGAACATTAACCCTTCAAGGCCCCAAGACTCAACGAGAGGAAACCCATTTAAGTGCTGCATGAAGGCAACCAAGGCAGAGTTTTAGTGGGGTAAAGTTGGAACATTAATCCTTCAAGGCCCCAAGACTCAATGAGAGGAAACTCATTTAAGTGCTGCATGAAGGCAACCAAGGCAGAGTTTTAGTGGAAAAGAGTGACATATTAACCCCTCTAGGCCCCAGAGTTAATGAGAGGAAACTCATTTAGTGCTGCATAAAAGCAACCAAGGCAGAGCTTCAGTAGGAAACAAAGAAATATAAGCATCCAGCACGGCTGCAGCGAGCATGGCAGCACCTCCACCTTTTCTACCAGAGGCAGGCACACCCTTTATCAGATGGGACAGGTGGAAGACGCTTTTTTACACTTACCTGGTTGCTCTAGGCGGAGACAAGTTTTCAGCTGCGAGGAAAGAAGCCATTCTTTTGCACAACATAGGGGCGGAAGGGCGCAGCGTGTACGATGGTTTGCCTGAACCACCGCATTCAAGGAGAGACTGACTCTTATAGCATAGCTGAGAAGAAACTGGAAATCCATTTCGAACCCAGGAAAAATATTACATTTGAGAGACATAAATTCTTCAGAAGGGTGCAAGAACCACAAGAACCAGTTGAAAACTTCATAGCTGCATTGAGAACTCTCAGTCATTCATGTGATTTTGGTACTCTTACTGACTCACTGATGAGGGATCAATTGGTAGGCTGCACAAATAGTGCCAAAATACAGGAAAGGCTATTGTCCAGAGATCTTCCACTGGAAGCGGCGGTGGAAATGGCACGAAGTATGGAGCAAACGAGCAAGTACATGATAAATATGAAAGCAAATAAGTCTTGGAGTGAGGTTGCTGCAATTAGAAACTCTAACTCAAGAAAACCAAATTGTTTCAGAGAAATCAAGTGCTTCAAGTGTGGCAGCAATAGGCATGTGGCCTCAAGTGTATTCTGTCCGGCAAGAAACATAAACTGTTTGAAGTGCAAGAAGAGAGGTAATTTTTCTAGGGTTTGCAAAGAGTTGGGGCAAGTTAACAGTGTTGATATAGGTATTCCTGAACAGGAAGAAAGCCATGCAGTTCCGCTTCAGGGCAAACATGTATTGGAAGTTGCTGAATTGTACCCTGAAGGGAAAGGACGAACGGATGTCTTCCTGATCCAGGGCAGGGTGGTGACAATGAAGGTTGACAGTTGTTCGCCATGGACTCTTATATCGAGGAAGACATATGAAGGATGTGTACAAGGAAAGGTAGAGCAACTAAGTGAACACATGATCGAACCATATGCATATGGTAATATTAGGATCAAGGTTCTTGGATAGTTTCAAGCGTCTATAAAATACAAAGGTTGCAGTTGTGATGCGGACATATATGTCACACAAGAAGGATCATCCTTGTTAGGGTGGGCCGAACAAAGAAAACTGGGTATACGAATCCAAGCTAGTGCTGAATGTCCAGTGACAGTGGCTGAAGTGAAGACATATGGGAAAAAAAGTATCCCAGAGTATTTTCAGAGGATTTGGGGGTGTTGAAAGACATTGAACATGGTATTGTCCTAAAGAAAGGTGCGGTGCCCAAAGTACACAAGGTTAGGCCTATACCACATAATCTGTTTGAAAAGGTGAAGCAAGAAATACAAAAGCTACTACTAGAAGGGATTATTGAAAGAGTAGAGAGCTCTGAATGGCTTTCACCAGTGGTTGTAGCAGCTAAGTCTAATGGTGACATCAGGTTATGTGTGGATTTAAGGGATTTGAACAGGAACATTCTAGTTGAAAAGCATCCCCTTCCCAACATCGGAGAAAAACTTACCACGCTTGAGGGTGCAAATGTGTTTTCAGTGATAGACTTGTCCCAGGCGTATCATCAGGTGCCTTTGCTGAAAGAAAGTCAAAGGTTGACGGCATTTGTGACCCCGTTGGGAACATTTAAATATTGCAGAATGCCATTTGGACTGGCGTTAGCGGCCTCTGTTTTTCAGAGAGTAATGGAAACTGTGTTAGAAGGTGTACGAAATGTAGTAGTTTTTCAAGATGACATTTTTGTCTATGCTAACTCTGATGATGAACATGATTTAATTCTTGCGAGAGTGTTGAAGAGATTGGATAAAGCTGGGTTGACAGTAAGGAGGAGTAAATGTAGAATAAAAGTGGAAAGTGTAGAATTTTTGGGGCATCTTGTTGATAAAAGTGGAGTGAAGCCTAAAAAGAGCCTGGTAGAATCAATCAAGAATGCACCCAGACCGGAGAGCAAGGAACATGCAAGGTCGTTCCTAGAACTTGCAGAATATTATCACAAGTTCGTGGAAAACTTTGCGAGTTTGTCTACGCCCTTGAGGGAACTCCTTGGAAAGGGGGTGAAATTTACATGGATTGGTGATTGTGAAGAAGCGTTTAAGGGCATTAAGGAGGCAATAAGAAGTGCACCATCAATTGGAAAATTCATGGTTTATGACAAGTGTGTGTTGGTTGTGGATGCTAGCGGCATAGGGTTGGGTGCAACTCTAGTACAGTACAACAAGAATAATGAGGAGAGAGTGATTGCATTTGCTTCACGCTCACTGAGAGGGGCTGAAGCCAAATATTCTGTCATAGAAAGAGAAACACTTGCTAAGTTCTGGGCTATTCACCATTTTAAGTATTTCTTGTGGGGTAGAAAATTTGTGGTGAGGTCTGACCACAAACCCATGGTTCAGTTGTTTGAGGGTGCCAGGTGGCGATGGGATCGCCTAGAATCAACAGATGGGGGTTGGGATTGCAATTGTACAACTTTGAAGTGAGTTTCTTACCCGGGAAGAAGAACGTAGTCGCAGATTATCTGTCGAGACTGCCGAGAGAAGAAGAAAGAGAGACTGGGGAGAAAATGAAAGAGGAGATGTTGGATGAAGCTGTGGTAGCGGAAGTGGAGCATGCAGTTACACAAGAGGTGTGGTCCCAAGAAGGGCAGAAAGATAATGATTTGGAATTGTTGAAGACATGGACCATGGAAGGGTGGCCAGAAAAGAAAGATTTAGACAAAAACTTCCAGATATGGTGGGAAGTTAAAGATGAATTGTATTGGATGAATGATAAATTGTGGAGAGGAAAACTCCTATGATTCCTAATGCCATTCTGAGTCAGCCTTGGGTGAAATTGGCTGTTGATATCATGGGCCCCATTGCAGGGTTGGGGGAGAGTGGTAAATACTTGTTGGTATTAGTAGATTTTCTTTCTAAATGGATAGAGTGGGAATCGGTGAGAGAAGTAACAGCAAGTGAGTTGATTACATTTTTGGAAGGAGTTTTTATGAGAGAGGGTATTCCATCTGAGCTAGTAACGGATAATGGAGTGCAGTTTGTTTCAGCGAAAATGAAATCTTTTCTGTCAAGTTATGGTATAAAGCACACAAAAAACGGCTCTATATCATCCTAGAGCAAATGGGCTGGTGGAGAGAGTGAATAGATATCTCAAAGGAGGCATTCAGATGGCATTGAACAAGGGGCATCCATGGAAGGAGGTGTTAAAACATGTGACGTGGAGTTATGTAACCACTCCACACTCCATTGCTGGTGTTGCTCTGTTTGTGTCCCTCAAAGGGAGAGAACCGGGCACAAAGTTGTGTCCAGGTTGGCTTGGTTTGGCTAAATCAGTTGTGGTGGATAGGGAAGGAATAATGAAGTTGATAAAAGAAGGGCAAGTGAGGAACAATGAACACTTTAATGTCAGGAAGAAAGTGAAGGCACGTGAGTGGAGTGTAGGTGAGGAGGTTTTTATAAAGAATACCAGGTTTGTGGAAAAGTGCACTGAGAGCAAATTTCTTGGCCCTAAGAGAATTTCTGCCATTAGGGATGGAGTTGTTGTTGTAGAAGGAGGTGAAGTTTGGTCACAGGGAAGGTTGGCAAAAGCTAAGGAAGTACATCAACCTGATGATGATGATGATGAAGATTGTCAGAATAGAGTCAATGATCAGTGCAGGGAAGAAAGTGACGATAGTCAGGTGGTGACGTGTAATGAGAGTGAGAGTGTTAATTCTAAAGGAAGGATGATAAAGAAACCAGGTTGGCTGAGAGAATATTTTGATTGCAATATTCTGTGTTGTTAAAATTCTAGAGGTCTATTATACTGCATAGAGTTTTAAAATGAAACCATAGCTTTGTTTCTATGTTTTTATTCTGGAAAAAAAAATGAAAATTTATATTCATTAATGTTCTTTATTGTTATCTTAGTTATGTTAAAGGGGGGAGATATGTAGGGATGTTGTTTTGTTTGTATGGGCTCGCACCTGTCTCTCTGACCTGCCTCGTGCCTGCGTTTGTTTTCCTTGTGGAGCGGGCGCGAGGCAGGACAGAGAGACAGTTGGCGGAGCCACAGTTGGATGGGTCCTCTATGCGGGCCTGCATTAAATAAAGCTTACGCTTTGATTCACCCACCTGCGCCAGCCTCATCTTTTCAATTTGAGAGCTACGTTTACTCCAGAAAAAGAAAAAAGAGCAGGTACCCTTTGGAAGAGTACATTTGGGCATGCGCAGAGCAGGCACCGATCTTCATAACCAGTCATGCAACACTCAAAACAATTCACACATGCGAAGAGCCACTAATATGATGGCGGGCACGTCATAATAAGCACAGGCTACAGCAGGCTCACTTTTCTAAGCATGAAAGGAAAACTGCCATTGTTGCTCCAACTGAGGACACTAAGCGGAAACCATTTCCAGGCACAGTTGGCCCAGCAGCAGCAGTAGCCTAGATCCTGGTGCTTACCCCGGGAAGCCCATCAACCTCGACCCCATCCCTAACCCCCACCCCAGGCAGCCTACCAGCCTGGACCCCAGCTTCCATCCACAGAGAGCCCATCAGTCTGGACCACAGCTTCCTACAGCAGGAAGCCCAGTAACCTGGACCCCAACACCCACTCCAGGCAGCACATCAGCCTGGACCCCAGTCCCTACCTCAGGCAGTCCATCTGCCTGGATCCCAGTCCCAACCCCAGGCAGCCCATCATTCTGCACCTCAGTCTTTACCCCAGCAGCAATCCCAGGACATGAAGGATAGGACAGCCAGAAGGCCCTACCCTCAGGGCGTGTACCAGCCCAGAATTTCCCACAAACACCTCACAGACCAACAGGTCCTTATCGCTCACCACCTCGACATGCCCACCATGTTGAGCCTACTGACAGAAATCTTACAGCCTGAAAGAGACACAGCTACCAACGTTCTGCCCATTGAAACTCCTCTTCACAATGCTTCATTTTTACGGCAGAGTCAGGTTCCAACATGCTGTGGCCATGGTGCATGGCATCACCCAGTCATACTTCTCCTGCGTTATCACACAGATGTTATCCACCTTGATGCAACAGATACACTACCAGATTGCCTTCCCCATCAAACATGTAGTCCTAAATCAGATAAATCCCAGTTCTATGCAACTTCAGGCTTATCCAATGTGGATTGAGCACAAGATTTCACACATGTAGCCCTTGTACCATCCCGGGCCCAAGAGCATGTCGTCATCAACAGATGCATGCAAAACACAATCAATGCGCAGATGGTCTGTGATGCAGACATAGGGGGTCATTACGAGTCGGGCGGTCGGGGATACCGGGCACCGGTAAGGAGACCGGTGCCGGTAATCCCCTACCGCCCGATTCCGAGGTCCCCTAATGGGAACCGCAAGGGACATGTGGTCGGACCACACGTCCCTTACGGGTCCCGTTAGGGGACCAGGCCGCTAATTACGGGCCTGCCATTAGCAGGCCCGTAAATAGCGCCTTCCACATTCCCATTGAGCCCTATGGGGTCACAAATGGGAATGGGGAATGGTTGGTGCAGTGGGAACTTACCTGTCACGCCAGGATCGACTACCCCGGTAAGTCCCCATTGCACCACACCAGACTCGGTCCCGTTATTGGAGGCAGTCATGGCGCAAATAGCGCCATGACTACCTCCAATCTCGGAATGAGGCCCATACTCTTCATGCACATGTTTGTCAGTTTTCCTTGCTTCACCCATGACTCCATAATCTTGACCCAAACCAACCTGCCACACATCATGGAGTGGGGGCGACACCAATGCGGGCATGACCTTTGGGTATGTACATGACAACATACCACCATGTGAGTGCATGCATATAATCACACACACACACCATTGCAAGTGACTGAAGGAGAACCCACTTTGCATGCACATAAGTGATGGCATCCAGATGTCACAGGCTCCACAGGAAATTCGTAAGGGGTGGGAGCTCATTACACTAACGGGTTTGACATCTGACCCCATGTCATGACCATTATAGTGCCTTGAGTGGATCACTACCACTAGCTGCCAAACCACTGACTGCAATCTACTGGCACATATGCACTCCCAGCTCCAGAGGTAGAAGAGAACCCCCCTGTGCAATAGAACGACTATACTGTACCACAGCTTCTATGGCTAACTCTCCATCTGCTTTCAGGTAGGACACGTTTCATATACTCACAGCAAAACTAGAACTGTGTACTCTCAAAATGACTTCAACCCCTGAATGCATGCCAATCACACCTCTAGCATGCTAACCCATAATGCCACTCGTGGACATGCCCCTGTCTGTCACAATGGCTTGTGTGACATAGCCGTCCAGTCCAGCCACCATGTCCAGTATCCACATACTTATGGGATCTTATCATCACTCTTGCAGGCCCACAATAACCAGTGTACAGGCCAGAGGATATGAATACCTTTCCATGCATGCCTTAGGGCAAATGCAGAGCCAGGGCCCATGGACATAGTGAGCCCCAGATAATCCAACATACCCTGAAGCTAGATGTGCCACATTGGAACCTCCAACTGATTCCAAAAGAACATCATGTACACACCACGTGCCTACACATGAACGTGCGCTGGTCCCTGATGGTGTCACCTGTATTCTATTGAGGCATATGGGCAATGGGCAACACCTTGTAGCACCAAGCAATACATGAATCCTCACCCATTAGAATGTAAATCCTGTACCATCCAGAATCCCCTCTAAGGAACAAGAGTGTAGTCCATCCGTTGCACTCCCGGGGTGATGCAGTCAGCCCTGTCTGATGAAGCCACTGTGCAATTCCGTAAATCAGTGAGGGCAGCACTACAACACGGCCCACTCCTGCACCATCATTGGACAGGACTTTAGTGCTTCCCGAGCCTGCACCAATCAGGCGGTGCCTTCAAATACTGCAAGATAAGATTTGCCGCATTGTGGTCATGTACTGTATGTTGCACAATATGTCCATAAGACGCAACATCCCCATGCCCAATGATGCCGTTGAAGGTGCAGACTCCGAATATGACACCAATGGGCTTGACAGACAGCAATCAAGACATGGCCAGCACCGGGCAACGTTGATGGGCTTGTGTTGTGTGATAAACTAGTAATCAGCTTCTCTAGAAAGAGGCGAGAGAGCATCACCGCAAATGAAGGCAGATACCACACCAATTCCCCCATCCCTCTGATCTCGAGAGGATAACTCAGGGGCAACGTGCTCACCTTGGAAGCAAGACGACACCGAGCACCACAGGTTCGATCCCCCAGCCGCGTTTAAAAACCTCTGGGTATTAAGCGCGTTACAAACAACATATCATATCATATCAAACACCACCTAAGGATACGCGACACAACACATAAGTGACTGGCCTCATTATGAGTGTGGCGGAAAGGCAACAACGGCGCCGGTAGTGCTACCGGCGCCGTTGTTACCTCTCCACCACACTACGAGTTCTGCTCGCCAGTGCCGGACTGCACGCCTGGTCTGACCAGGCGTACATATCGGCACCCGCGAGCAGAACTCATGATTGCACCAGCACCGTTATAAACGGTGCCGGTGCAACCATGCTCCCAACCCCCATTCTGCCTTATTGGGCAGAATGGGGATCGGGAGGCCGGCCATAACGGCACCCGCGAACGGGCAATTACCGGGTCCGCCAAACTCGGCCTGACCCGGGTACTGCCCATTCGCGGGTGCCGGAAAAAAAACACCTCCGGCGGCAGCCGTGCCCTTAATAAGGGCACGGCTACCGCCAGAGTTACAGTGAGGGCCAGTGTATCTATTTCACAGGGAATGAAGGATGGTAATCTGCTGCATCATTAGTATTTGTTGACAAATATCTGGGGAAAGAAGCATGTCCGAAACTAAAATTGCTCATAGTCCATGAAAGCACAAAGAGCAAAAACAAGTTCAGGGGTGAGCAGGCTACATTCAGATTAAAAAAATGTACAGCTTGAAACAGGGTCCCAAAAATCTCGACATCTGTAGAGTAAACAAATAGCATTCCAACTCAGAATGGGGAAGTCTAATAAGCTAAGGGACATTGGAGGGTGGTGTGTCTACCCCACCGTGGAAGCTTCTTGTGAGGGCCCTGTTTTCTTGGTGCTGGTGGGCAGAGAATTTGCCAACTGCACATTTGCTCGGGTAGGTCCCACTAAGGACTGGTGTTCTGAGGGAGCAGAGGTGACAATGGATGAGGTAGAGGTGGGGCAGAATCCCTACCCACATATTCGTGCATGTGGGCAAGGGTCTGTTCCTGGTGGGTCAACAGGTCTTTGATTTCAACCTGTGACTGGCTAAGTCGCAGGCTGGCCTCCTCCATCCAGCAGCACTGGGGACCCATGCTGCATGACAAATGGTGCACCGCACTTGTGGAGGCACTGGAAGCATTGCAAGCGGCCTAGCTGTGCCTGGACGCCAGCTCTTTACCAGTTGAGCATCCTCTCTCACCCTAGTCTAGGCCTCTCATGAAGTAACAAACTGCTCTCAGGCCAATCAGGCATCCTCCCTGGCCTGAGCACAGGCCTCTGCAGCAGCCACCTCCAGTGTAGAGTCCGGCTCTTTTCGGCCTGTCTGGTATCCTGCCTGATCCCAGTTTAGGGCTCAGCAGTGGAAGCAGAGGCCTGCTTTCGAGTCAATCAGGCCTCCCCACAAGCCCCACGGTAGGCCTCCACAGAGACCACAGCCATTGGAGATGCCTTCTCTCGGGCCAGTCAGGAAAACTCCCTGGGTCCAGCATAGGCCTCTGATGCGCACACAACCACCTGCTCTCTGACAAGCCTGGAATCCACCCTTACCTGAGCACAGGCTTCTGCAGATGCTCCAGCAGCGTGACCAGCTGCTTCAAAGGCCCGTTCTTGGGCAATCTAGGCATCCTCCCTGGTATGTTGCCTTGCTGCCCACACCTCCTTAAGTAGATTGGCCCTCAGCCAGTTGGTCACCTCCAATTGTATTGTTTATTTATTTATAGAGCACACCGGGCCCTTAAGCAATTGGGCACTTGCAGAAAGTAGAATCTTAGGTTACAGGTACATAGATATTATACATTGCTAATGTTATAGTTTCACATATACAAAATTTCTTATGATACAGTGTCATATAGCTTGCAAATAGGATATGTTGCAGTTTCAAGTATTTTTGCATTAAATATACAGAATATTCGGTACCGTTGAAGCTTTAACAGTCATTGGTGTGAAGCCAGAGTTTGACATTAGCTTTGAACACATGGAAGGAAGGCGTAGCTCTAAGTGAATCTGGGATGGAATTCAAAAGATGAGCTGCTAGTACTGGGAAGCTGGACCCTCCAGTTCTTTTCAATTTGAAGTTGGGGACCTTGATACTATTTGATTGAGCCTTTCTGATGGGTCGATCAGAGGTGTACTTTGTGAATTTCTCTGTGAGTTATGCAGGAGCTTTATTATTCATACAGTTGTGTGTAATATTCAAAGTTTTAAGTTTGATATGGTCGTTGATGGCCAGCCAGTTGACGGCTCTTCTTTGGTCAGATATGTGTTGCCCTTTAGGAATGCCTAATGCTGTCCTAAGGGCTTTGTTTTGCAGGGTTTGGAGTTTGTTAGTGTTGTGTTTACTAGTGCCTAGGTACAGTGCATTGCAGTAGTCTAATTTGGAGAGGATGAGGGCTCGCGCTATGGTGGTACAGCTGTCTCTGGACAGGTATGGTTTGCATGTGTGAATGAGTTTGCAGGTGTAACTAGTTGCTGAGGCTGTAGCATTTACTTGCTTGTCGAGGGTGAGAGCTGAATCCAGGTAGAAACCTAAGGTTTTAACTTCCTTGGCTACCTTGATTTTGAGGCCATCAATAGTGATGGAATTGTACAAAAGGGATAATTTGTTAAGTTTACTAGTGGACCCGATGATTAAGAGCTCAGTCTTGTCGTTGTTAAGAAATAGGCCTTGTGTAGCCATCCAGGTTTGGATGATTTGGTAGACTTTATTTATGAGGTTGGTGTCGTTGTCATAGTCTCCTTGGATTGGGATAAGGATCTGGGTGTCGTCAGAGTAGTTGGTATATGAGACCCCTAGTTTGTCCAAGATATCGAACAGAGGCTTTGTAAAAATATTGTACAAAGTGGGGGAAACACATGACCCTTGGGCGACTCCACAGGTGATGGGGACTGGATCCGCTGCTGATGTAGGTGAGAAGACTCTTATAGTTCTCTTATTCAAGAATGAGTTTGTCCACACAGTGGCTTTTGTGGAGAAGTTGGCAGTCGATTTGAGGTGGTTACAGAGAACCTTGTGATCTAACAGATCGAATGAGGCTGATAGGTCTAGGAGTAGGAGAATAGAAATGTCTCCTCTATCTTTACGCTCATCTAGTTGATTTTTGAGATCAAGGAGAGCCGTTTCGGTTCCATGTCTCGGTCTAAATCCTGATTGTCTTGTCCCTAGTAGGTTGTTGATCTCCAGGTAGGATTGGATATGTAGATATGCAGCTTTATCTTAGATTTTGAGGAGGAACGGGACAGTTGTTATGGGCCTATAGTTCGTTGGGACATTAGGGTCCAGGTTTACTTTTTTTAGGAGAGGTAATATCCAAGCATCTTTAAGGTTGGTTGTCACAGAACATGATTTGAATGATGCGTTGATAAATGATGTGACGAAGGGGGCTAGTTTGTGTGCAGCTTCTTTGATAATAGGGGCTGGACAGGTGTCACCAAGGCATCGCGAGGGTTTAAGCGACGTAATGATATTCTTAGTTTTCACAATCTAAATGGCTCTAAAGCTGAATTGGTTAAGAGGTTTGGTTTGGTTGGCGGCAAGTTCCTGAAGGATGCTTTCTTGCGTGGAGAGGGCAATGTTGTGGAGTGAGTTTTTTTTGCCTGCTATTTTGTCTTGTAACTTTGTGATTTTATTGCATACGGCATTTTAAATGTTTGTGCACCAGGCTTTGTCTTTGGTGCAGGAATCTAAGGGTGCAATAGGGGATTCTAATTCTCTAAGGATGGAGAAGATTTACCTGGTATTAGAATTTGCTTTTTTTATTCTGTCGCTGAGGGTCTCTTTTTTTGCCTGAATGATTTGTTTTTTGTAACTGTTGGTGAGGTCAGTAAGGAGGTTTTTGTTGTGGGGAGAAGGTTTTTTTTCTCCAGCGGGCTTCTGCATGCGTTTCTCTTTGCGTAGGGCTTTTAGCGTAGAGGTGTACCACCAATATGTGGTGCACCCCTACGTGGGTGGTACACCCCCAATATGTGGTGAACATTCCCAGGGGACTGTTGAACATCCCCCAAATATGGACCAAGGGCCAAGCAGGTTGGCAGCATTTCCCTTCAACCTGTGCCTGGGATGCCTCATGGCTGACAGTCTCTCAATGATGTGTGTCAAGAGTCAGGTGGAATGGTTACAGGAAGTGGGCTGGAGATGGTGGATTACTGCTCCCCAATGCCTAAGGGTCCCTAGAGGAGGTTCAGCACACTCCCTGCCTGGCCTTGGGAGAGACCAATTCAGGGGATTGGTGATCTCCTCAACCACCACAAGAGGGTCCTCCGCCCTTGGCTGCGGTATGTCACATGGGACCACAGTTATGGTGTCCATGCCAGTGGTGGCAGTGCACCTTTCACTGTGGCCATGCAGCTGTTCAGTACTGCTGGAGGAAGGCTGGATCTCAGTAGTGTCATATGTTGGTGGGACAGTGCCCTGTGAAGTTCACGGTCTCAATGGCTAGGTTGGCTTGCCCACTCCATGTTGTTATCACCATTGTCAAACTCTTACCCCACATCCTCTTCTTCTGCTGTGTCATCTCCATCCCCTGTGGACAAGGGCACAGTGTCAATTTTGAAGATACACGGCACAATGTGAGCATAATACACATATACCACACCCATGCATGTATGACAGTGATGCACACTGTGAACCGTACACTTGATGGTTCATGGCTGGAGTGATGTTGAATTGCAATAATGGGTATGTGAATCAGTAGACCCTGGGCATGACAGACTGCACTGTACAAGCCGGTGGCAGTTCATCATCATTATATTGCTATGCATTGTGTCATGGCACACAGGACATGGTCCTATGTTATTCATGTGTTTACCGAAGGGCATGTGAAACAGTCCGTCAGATCGACATTGCCCAGTGCATTCGTTGCTCATCCCTTTTAGTAAAGTTACTCCAGCACATGCATCCATAGAGTAGCAATAGAAAGGTAGGTCTTTTCAACCCCTAATGGCTCTACACCATCCTGAACAGATGTCTCCATTCCACTGTGGAGTTGCTGGCATCCGGCACTCCATGCTACCCTATAGATTTCTGTCATGGGCTTTGGAGGGTGTCCAGTTAAAGTACCTAATACAAAAGGATCGAATGCCAAAGGGTCGACTCAATTTGACCTAAAATCAAAGGGTCGAATTTTTGTTTTTAATATATTTTTTTGGGTTTCCGTTTTTGAAAAAAAAGTGGTTTTACCACAAAAAAGGGGGTTTTGGGGAGGACCCCCCCCCCACCAAAAAAAATAATTAAAAAAAAAATTCAACCCTTTAGTTTTAGGTTCTTTTGATTCGACCCTTTTGGCATTCAATCCTATGCATTCGAAACTTGCACCTATAACCGCTGTGGAGTACATGACACACAGTTGTAAATTTACTTCTGTACTTAAATGCAAACAGGGACCCTCAGTGATATTGTCATGTGTAAATCCAATTGAAAACCTCGTGTTTTGGTATGTACCATCAATGCTCTACATGCTGCATGCCATATGCAGAGCCATGTGCACATTCCAGGGTCTTTTAGATTGGATTTCTGTGGCATCACCCTGCTTTTCACTTATGAACTGCATGGCAATGTATATGTTTTGGCCTCAATGGAAATATCATGCTGGCAGTATGCCTATGTCTTGGAAATGGTGGTGGAGGAATGGGAGGTACAACTGGTACTCCCGTTCCATGGCCCCAGCCTCCCACCTACACAATAGCCTGCAATGGCTTGCTTCGTACATGTTCAGGTGGAGACCAGTGTTACAGCTGTCATTGGCACCTTTTGTTTCCTACGTGTCATTTGCATAGAACGATACAGTGATTGGACATGTCATGAACCTTGCTTCCTTTCTCCCTTTTGTGTACTCAGGCATGAATGCTGCCTATTAATGGGCCATCATTTCCTGCACTGTCTGGCTCTGTGTCATCAACCAGACTATTTAATACATTGAGATCATAGTGTTAAGCGGGACCTATGGGTGTGTCTAAACAGTTAATGGGAGGGCAAGTCAGACAATCTGATGCATGTATCAGACACACCTGCCCTGCAGCATAGGAGCATGGAATTAGCATCATGTAGGTAAGTGGTGGCATGGATTTTGTTGTATGGACATCTAGACATTTCACCTATACAGTCACACCCTACCGTGCATGCAGGACACATTAAATCAGCTGCGGGAAATGGGACAGGGAAACTGTGCATGTCACCACTTTGAAACTGACTAGACACATAATTTCCACGAACTGCTGCAGCATGCATACTCACATGGAGTGTGTGTAGCGAATGATTTCTGGAAGTGTTGTGCATCTCAAAGGCATATTCATTTTGCATTGGGATTCAGAGCATGTGAGCCATGCGACAGAATGACAGTTTCCTTCTACCTCATCTGCTACAAAAAGCCCATGGGGTCATTACGAGGTTGGAGATAATGGAAAAACGATGCTGGTAAGGGATTACCGGCACCGCATACCACTCCGGGCTATTCCGACTCAAGGACCCGGTATTAGCAGCGCTGCTGATACAGTGGTCGCTAATAGCGGCATGTGTGTGGGCACGCGGCCCTTTGGGCCGGCAATACCGGGATGCCGCTAACAGGAGGACATCACAAGTCAGGCGGACATGCAAATGCCAGCATCATGAAGGCACTAAAAAGGGATACCGGGATGCTGGCAATACCGGCATCGCGAACCACCCGTAAACAACTATGTGAGTGTTCCCACATCCCACTGGTGCGCACAATCAGCACAGATGGAGGCAATGGAGCCTGGCCCAGCACAAAAGGAGCACACCCACACACCACACCCCTTTCCACACCAAAATGATTCCACTAGTAGTAGCAATACAGGGGCTGGAGGACATGCTTGCATTGCTACACCAGCAACAACAACAACAGCAGGCACCACAGAGGAGACACAGGAGGAGAAGGAGGGTGATACAGGCCCAGCAAGCCCCACCAGTGCAGCCAGTGGTACCACGCAGGCAGCCCCCAATCCCTCGCATCAGAGCCAGTCCATTCAACCTAACCCCTGAGCAGATCCACACCCTGTACCGTCTGAACCGGACACCATCACCACCATTGTGGACATGAGACACGACGACATTGCCAGCCTTATTGAAATACGCACCACCATCCCCCCTCTACTGAAGGTAGTGTCTGTGCTCCACTTCCTGGCCACAGGCACCTACCAGCACACAGTGGGGCACATGCATGGCATATCACAACCCTTATTTTCTCGCATGCTGAACCAAGTGCTGGATGCCCTCCTGAAGCACACAAGGGACTAGATATCCCTACCATGGACTCCCCAGGAGATCTTTGACTCAAAAGTTGGCTTCCATGCACTGGCAGGCATGCCAAATTGTATTGGTGCACTTGACTGCACCCATGTGGAATTGGTGGTCCTGCATGCAACAGAGGTGGCCTACCGCAATCGTAAGCTATGTCACTCAATCAATGTACAGATGGAATGTGACTCCAGCAAGATCATCACACATTGTTGTGCCCGATTTCCCGGATCAACTCATGACTCAATGGTCCTCCGCAACTCCAGGCTACCACGCTACATGGAGCGACATGCAGGACGACGTGCCTGGCTGCTTGGTAAGTTGCATGACAGGCACATGGCAGTGAAATGGGGGGATAGATGCACACACCACCATGGTGTCATTGTTGTATTGACAGCACGATGTGCACATCCCAAAACACTGTGCGCCAAAGCATCCCAATCTGAACAGGACAACCAATTTCCATAGTAATGAAGTAAGCTGCACACCTATCACAACATGCCAAACTTAAAACCACCACACATCCCACAACACGTGCACCACCCATCATCGGACCTCACCCTCCGTAACACAATCCAGCAACATGCTGTGAGTATTCACAATGTACATGTCTGCAGCAAATCACTACACGGGACAAGTATCCATGAGAGTGCACAAAACAAAACCACCAAGGGAATCCACTGCTTGTCACAGGGCCACCACCACAGTAGTGCAGCATGTCACCATGGGAATAATCAGCGAAGAATGCCAAATAATGCAGAGACTACTGCCAATGCTGCCAGTTAGAAAATCATACAGAACACTACACCTCACATATATATCACAAACACAGCGGTATGAGTCCACAATGCATGAGCAACATCAAGGCAGTGTACACCGTGTTTCATCTTGAAGATCCAATCCACACCATAAGATCATGGCACAGCACACATTGAGGGAAGGACAAATGTGGGCATACAACCAGGGACATGTGCATGTGACCAGCAAATATCTGCAGGCATGTGTGATAAGTACAGCTGTCCATCATGAATCGACTAACACAGGCTTGTCCAACCTTTTTGAATGTGGGGCCGAAGCATTAACTTTTTGTCACCCAGTGGGCCGGCGAGCCAAAAGTCAACAACCTCACCCAAAGCAGTATATTAAAAAGCAATATTGTGTGACCTTTGCCACAATAGCATCATAGGCAGTCATAGCCATGCAGTCCCAAAGATAGCTTTTGGTGTCATGGGCAGTGATCAAAGGTTAGTAATATTTTTCTGAAATAATGGGGGCGACCGAGCGTGGCGAGGGAGCTACAAGGTTCTAGGGAGGGCTTGGAGGGGTCTCCCCGCCCCCAAGAATTCTTTTTCAAATATGGGGTTGAAATGGTGCATTTTACAGCAGAAAAGGTGACCAAAAAGCCATAAGTGTACAATCAGTTCTAAAGGGGAAAATGAAAATTCTATGTCACCAACAGCAGAAAAGAACATTTTACAACACAACACATTTTAATGATCAATGTGTCCACAGTGTAAGACAGCACTGTCACTGATGTAACACATTGTCATGCTGGTTGTACCCAAAATATGCCCCAGTAGCAACATGTCTATGCTGGCTGTTCCCAATTTAGGCCAGCATTGTCCTGTACAAAGCATGATTGATGCTGCCTGAGCATGTGCAGTGTGCCCAATACATATGGCATCTTATCTCTGTAATACACATTACTTCTGTGGTGATGAAAGAAGCATAATTCAATTCAACAGATAAAATGTGGAAAAGCGATCACCCAAAGGTGAACCTAATTGAAGAAACGCAATGTGAGCACAATCTTAAAGTATGCAACCTAGAAGGCCTAGTGCACACTTTACCTGTACCCCCACTACCAGAAAGAGATCAGATTCTCCCCTGCCAGCTAAGTATGAGTTGCATGCAAGAGGGCAGGGGTTGGGTCAGTTCTGGGAAGCCCCGCTAAGAGAGGGTGAGAAGGCAGGCCCTGACCCAGCCCCAACCCCCCACACCTCCAGAAGCTCTGAGCATCTGCAGAGCTGCCTGTCTCGTGTGTAGGGGGAAGCTCCAGCAGGCAGAGCCGAGCAGAAGAGCAGATTGTAGCGCAGTTCCTTTCTCCCATCAGGCCCTGCTCGGCCCGAGATTTGTATAAATAGCAGGATGGCTCAAGCAGGCCTGTTGCAGTCTGCCCACTGGCCTGTCGGCCCCACACGGGCCCATGGCCCTCCTGAGCGGAGCTGCTCAGCGCTGGCCCCATTGACACCATCATAATCATCCTGGACCTCGATGCTCCACCACCCCTGAATCTCAGAGTTCTCCTCAATGACAATGCTGAATGAACGGGCCGGAGCCCGTTCCTCTCTTGCATGGTGGGTCCTACTTGCCTGAAATGGGATATTTTAAATGCAAAGTAATTGCTACTATATTAATCCCATTGTTTATAGTTTGTGGGAGTACTGGGCAATTGTATGGACCCGCGCTCACTGAAAATGAATGGTATTCCCGAGGTACCCCTCACTATGCTGTGATACAAATTAGTCTCTCCTTCCTCCATCATCAAGTCCCAAGATCTTCTTGACGAATTTATTTATTTATGCAATGTTTGTCGGATATCCAACAAACATTGCATAAATAAATAAATTAACACTTTGTAGCTGAGGACTGTAACTACCTCTGTTGACCCCATGGGGTCACCAGAGGAAGTTACAGTTTTGCGCACATTTTAAAAAAAAAAAGATATCTATTTTTTTTTTTTTACTCAATAGTTGTCCAATATACGGCCTCGCGGTCCACATAAAATGGCTTGACGGGCCGCATTGTGGCCCGCGGGCCGTATGTTGGACAACCTTGGACTAACACATACCTTATTTTGCTCACATGCAGGTGATAGTGGCTATCCCTTGAAGCTGTGGCTCCTCACCCCTGTCCGAAACCCGCAGAACAGACACAAGGAGGACTACAATCGTTCCCATACCCGTACCCGTGTGGTCATTGAGCAGACCTTTGGCCTGTTGAAGGCACGTTTTTGCTGCCTTAACTGGTCGGGTGGGGCACTCCTCCACAGGCATGAGAAGGTGGCCAAGATCATCATGGCATGTGTCATGCTGCACAACATGTGTATCTGACGGAACGTGCCCCTGCCCCCTGACATTGAACTGCAACCACCAGGTGATGATGAAGAGGATGAAGAAGATGTGGGCGGCTTGTTAAATAGTGCAAAGTGCTCAAACCCGCCACATCACACACCCTCTCTCACTACCGCCCCCACAACTCCACCACACACCCTCTTCCCCAACCCCCTCTCCCCACAACTCCCCCACACACCCTCTCCCCCTGCCCCCACACACCCTCTCCCCTCTCCCCCTCCCACCACAACTCCCCCACACATGGTGTCCAAGCAAATGCTGCAGGTTTCTGCATCTATTGCCTTAATCAGGCTGCCCCATCTACATTTGTCCACTTCTCGCACCAGGTGGCAGCATGTCCGATCGCCGCAAGGTGCATGCAGACCTGCGAAGGGGGCTGGTTTGAGTGGAGCTGGATGATGATGGGGTGCCCGCTTGCTCCAGTCTGGGGGCCGGACGCTCTGCCTCAAAGGAATTTGCTATGCGGGAAAGGACCTGCCTCAGAGCAGACACCTCCTCACATATACGCGTAGTGCTGGCCTGTCTCAGGGACGCCTTGTTGTCCCGCCCCTCCTGTCTTGCCTGGGCATCGTCGGAAGCAAACTGCCTGACTAGGGCTGTCAGCTCCTCCTGGTGCTGCACCGTATGTTCCATTTGCTGCATCCCAGTCCGGACACCAGTGGAGGTGGATGGTGCATATGGCAAATTCCCAAATCAGTGTGGCTCCTCTGTGGGGCTCATGCTCCCTTGACCTGGCTCCCCTCCAGACTGCTCCAGTGTGGTGTCATTGTTGGAGTAAAATCATGTGACATGGGGGATTGTGCGGGACTGGGTGTGGCAGGTAAGTCCGAAGAGTCATCCTCCACAGGGACACACACCTGGCCCTGGCTCTCCGCATCCTCGTCTGTCTGGGGTGCCGTGGCTGCCGCCTCCCCAACAGAGCTGTTCACAGCTGGAAGGGGCCCATCGGCCACTGTCTTCTGTGCAGGGGACACAGATGTTGTGGGGACTGTAGCAGTGGCCCTTAGCGGCACGAGTGCCATGGCATCCTGCAGTGTTTGCCCCTTCTGTGCCTGTCGTTGCTTGGCTGGCCCTTTCAATGTCGAAGGCCTATAGGCTTCTTCCCTGTCCTTCTTCTGGGGAGTTGTTGCCTGTGGGGCTGAGTCCAGGGCCTCGCTGTCAGGATCTGAGCCTGTGGGGGACCGAGAGAGGGACGGCATCAGTGATGGTTCGACAAGCATCATGCATACATTGGTATTATTGCTGTTCTGCACATTAGAAGGGATTAGGTATTGGAATTTTGACAATCACGTTGCTTGCTATATGGGTGGAGCATGCAGGCATCCGTCAGGGTCACACATGTGGGAGCTGGCGTATGCTGTCTGACATGCATTTCTGTTGTGGACTGCGTGCAGTGTGACTTATGCCGTTTTCATATTTGTGTGGTGTGTCTCAGGTATGGCATTTTGCCATGCTGCATGCATGTGGATGTTTCTGTGCTGAGGACGACATCTAGGCAGGGATGTGTCAATGAGTATGTAATGGGCCATGCATTGCCTCTTGGGACGGACAAATTGGTGGACTATCATCATACTTTGCATTACAGTGTTTTCTTAGGAAACTCACCTCCATCCGCCGATGAGGTGGAGCCACGTTCCATCTCGCCCACACCTTCTATTGCATCGATGCCAATAGTGCTGGCGCAGATTTCCTCCTACCGGCTTAGTTTGATAGGGGACCTAGGACCACCGCCAGTAGCGAGGTCCTGGCTCCGGTTTGCCGACATTATGTTTCTGACTCTCAGGAGCAGGTTGTCCCATCGCTTGCGCACATCCTTGACTGTGCGGGGGGTGTTCCCTACTGCACTGACATTTGGGCAACAAGTTGCCAGATCTCCTTTTTCTTCATCTCTGCCTCTCTCTTGAAGTTGTTGGCAAAGACAACCTCTGCATTATCTGCCAGTGTCTCTGCGAGCATTGTCAGCTCATCCTCTGTGAAGCGCTCTTTGCGCTGCCGGGATGCGCCTTTTTTTGACAGCCTTAGGCATGATGCTGGTGGTGGTGGCTTTTTTCTGCAGTCAGAAATAGGCTCCAGGTCCTGTGTAGTGAGGGTGGCAATGGATTGTGTTTTTCAAGATGGCCACTAATAGCGATGCCCGCTAATGCCGTATCCATTAATGGCGGTCACGTTATTTAGGGGAGGACGGTGGTGGTAGTGCTGTCTGCGCTTTCCATGATGCCGCCAAGGGGCCTTTTTGGGATTTAAGAGGAATGCCGGTACTGTCGATACCGGCATGCCTCTACGCTCGTGCACGTGAACTCATAGTAGCCCACTGTTAGCGGGCTCTTTCCTACACGGACATGGTATTTGTTCCGTGCCGGTAAGAACTGTTTCTTACCTCCAACCTCGTAATGAGGCCCCATGTCTTGAATGCACACTTGCATGTGACTTCCATGGAGCATCCAATGATTTTTTACCCTATGTGTGCATAATGTATTATTCAGCATTTTGAGGCTTGGGTATTCTGTGTGATTCCATTAGAAGTGAGACACAGCTTGAACAGCTGACCTGTGACTGATGCAGCTGGACCTGCGCTGATATAGCAGCCATGCATTTCACAGCTGGCATTGGTGGTGCACCACATGTTATGTGCATATTGACCCTGCTGACTGTACCCTCCTTTATTGCTCTATGTGTCTGCTCACTCTCCAGGCACATGGGAATCACTGGGAGTACGTTTACATATTGAAATACACAAATTAAAATGAGTACAGTGGGTGCAGTTCAGCTGTGATCCCATATGCCTGGGTGGGTTTGTAAAGGGGTGTGGGATTTTGTTGAGTTGACCACTTTTCTGGCATATTATGTGAAAATGACTATTGTTCAATGAGGCTGCTAGTCATGGGTTGGGTCAATGAGTGCAGACATGTGTGCCCACTCACCTGCTTCATCTCATATAGACTTCATCTTCCTGTGTACATGGGAAGTAGTAGTATGCGCGCACAGGCACATGCAGAACGGCAGCAGGGACATGCCTTGTGGTCCATACAATTTTAATGTCAAATGTCCAAAAGGGTAGCCATGTGGGCGAGGTGTTTTGGGATCTCATGTCCATATTTGGTGGGATTTGAAGGACTTGGCCATTCCCAAAGATGACTATGCCTCATGCATGCAGTGGACTCACCTTCATCCCCAGTCTCAACTCCTCCAATTTCCCTTGAGGATTCTGAAATCAATGACGGTGAGAACCTGCAGTGGTGAACCACCTCATGTGGGCATTTACTACCTAAGGGGTTTTGAAAGAAGCTTTTGGACACACATTATTATTATTATTATTATTATTATTATTATTATTATTATTATTATTATTATTATTGTATTATTATTGTATTTATTGTGCGCAGACTTAGTTTTGAGAAGCAATGGAGCACTTTACAGAGGTCTTCAGTTCCTGCCTGTGCTTCTGGTTCTGGGTCACCCTGCGTGGTGTTGTACAGCATTTACATTTTGCAGGATGGCCTTCCAGATATTGTTGTACTGGCATTACAGGATCTTCAACCGTATGGGACCTATCAGGTATGCAGCCTTTATTGTACGAAATTACTGAATATAAATTACCGACCCCACCAAAAGACCTCAAACACACACCACGAAAGTTCTAACTACCAAAAGTTAAAATCATTCGTGGTATGTGTTTAGGTGTTTCGGTGGGGTCAGACTTGGGGTTGGGGGGGTGTCCCCCACAACACCCCGCTCACTAGGGTGAGCAGGGGTTGCAGGGGACACCCCCCCTAGCCCCATGCCAAATGAAAAAAAAAGCCAGGGGCTGCAGGGGTGTCTGCCGCAATACCCCGCTCACCATGCAATACAGTATAGTACAGGGCCACCCCTGCAGCACACCCGAGAAAAAAAAAACGGGTGCTGCAGGGGTGTCCCCTGCAACACCACGCTCACTATACTTTAAAGTATAGTGAGTGGTGGTTGCGGGGGAAACCCCTGCAGCTGCCCAAAAAAAAAAAAAGAAAGAAAAGGACCCTGCAGCGCCGGTTCTCGATCATGGAAGTGAAAGGGAATTGGCGTTGCAGGGACACAGAGCGTGTTCAAAGGTAAGTAGGGTGAGGGTATGTTGGGGTGTGGGTATGTTGGGGGTTTGGGTGGGGGTGTGTTGTGGGTGTGGTGTGGATGTGGGTGGGGTGTGGGTTTGTAGGGGTTTTTAATGTATGTTCGCATGGGAAATGTACAAACCTTTTGTGGTTCGTACATTTCTCATGCAACCTTTTCCGTCGCAGACTTTTCCGCAATGGAAAAATCATTCAGATCTGTGCAGCCACCTTCACATTTCCATCCACCAGGATCTCCAGCTCTTCCACCGTGAACTTGGTGCAGCATTGCTTTGACATAGTCCTGGTGTGTGCCCAATGTTGTTAGGCATATGTGATGACGTCCCCTTCTGGGTCTTCTGTCTAGTAGTCATGAGCCAAGAAACTCAGGGAGCCGGCTTCTGAGATAAACTAATAATGGGAAAATACGTTTCCCATAATGTCCTAGAGAAACAAAACCAAAACCCGAACTGGATCCAGGAAGCCAAATTGTGGACTAGGAAAACAGTGAACCTGGAAAACCATCCAATCCCTTTCTTTAAGACCGAGAAGTCACCAGAAAACCGGTCGCCGAACCCATATGTCAAGATCACACAAAACCACCCTCAGAGGGACTACATTTCTCACAATACCATTCTCTCCCAATTAGAAAACCCAGAACGGATCAGGGATGCTAAGTTGTCCCTTCAAAGCACAGGAAGACCTAACAAAACCTTTCACAGACAGGGAGACCCTAGGAGAAACCCAAACATCCCTAGACAACCCTTAACCCACTTATCTGCCCCACAGCGGCACAGCATGTGGTCTGTCACACATGCTGCCTCCTCAACTCCGGCCTGCATACAGAATTTCAAAATAATCACCAGGGTTTTTATAGAGTCAGCCCAACCCTCTAAGCCTCAATCTGAATACCAGGAAGTGAGAGAGACCAGCCAAACACAACACTCACACCCTTTAAGCTCACAGCTGGATACTATTAGCCCTAAATCGAATCAGGGGGAGGGGGAGTGTTGCTATATAAGCCCAGTCTAGTGTGGCTGGGAGTTGACAGGAGTAGGTGGTGTCTGTTTGGATAATGCTGTAAATTAGAGATTGCTGAAGAGGAGTGGTGCCAGAGAGAATTTGAAGACTGGAGTCTGCCAGAGAGAGAAACTGCAGAAGGGCAATGAACGAAAAGGATCACGTTGCTGGTATTGAAGAGTGAATTGAATAAAACAAGTGAAAATAACTATTTTTGAATATCATAGTGTTTGAATTGAATGAAAGTGCATTTATATAACTCTATTTGGAATGCAGCAAGTAAGCTGACCTTTATTCTGAATACAGAACTGAAAGTCAGAAGCCAAAAGACATTGGATATTTGAATGCAATGGTATAAAATGAACCAAGCTTAATGAACATTGGAGTGAAAATCAAAAGAAAGCTAAATGGAAGTAAAGATAGCAATGTGTTAAAATTGAAGCTGGAGTTTAAGAAACTGACCATTAAGTCTAATATTGAACTTTGAAGTAAACCTGAAGGTTCCTGGTTGTGTGACCTGTAATGGGTGGACTGTGTGGTCTGAAACTATGCCAAGACCAGAGAACTACCACTTGTGAATCAAGGATGATGGAAAAGCAATGTTATGATCCTGGTTGCGTGACCTGTAATAGGTGGACTGTGTGGTCTGAAACTGCACCTTGACCAGAGAATTCTCATATGTCAACAAGGAAGCCTGCTGTGTTGAAAGAAGCATTACAACCCTTGATAATATTCAGACTAAGGGGAAAGGAACCCTGAGTTGGGTAAATTCAGTTCCAACACTCAAAGCTTTAAGATATTTCCTTTTGCATATCAACATTAAGCTTGGGGAAGGGAACCCTGAGTTTTGGTGTCCTAAAATGGTGTTACTTTGGAACTGTGTTGAACTTGGGTAAGGGCACACTAAGTTTTATAAAACTGTATTTCCTCTAACATTCAAAGGAAGGGAGATTGAACTTTGTGGTGAACTTAATGACATTTGGGAGAGAAGGCTGACAAGTAAGCCAGAGCTGGAAGTAGCTCAGAACTTTATGTTTACTACTTGAGTTATGATTGATGTCCCTATGCATGCGTTTGTATTAGTTGTGAGGGCAAGTATAGGATTTTGACACTCAGATTTGTATTTTGAACTTGCTGACATTGACATTCCTTAGGTTCTTCAGGTAGGTAAATCCCACCTTAGTATAGGGCAAGTTAGGCCTTAATACATCCTGACCTTTATTTAATAAAATATTGTTCAACTTTGAATCTGTTTTCTGTGTCTCCTTCCATGATGCCAACCTAACAGAGGGCTGAGGCAAACCCAGGAGGAGCTTGTGAGCCAATACTTGAAGTAGAGGAAAAGAGGACTGAGGCAAACCCTAGAGGGGTCTGTAGGCCAGTACACAAAGTGGAGTAAAAAAGCTGGTGAGGTAAACTCAGGAGTGGCTTGCCACACAGTACTTGAAAGAAAGGACTGAAGGAAAATTGGAGTGGATTCTAAGTTAATATTGGTAATAGAAGAAAACAGGGAAGAAGTAAACCCAAGAGAGGGTTGAAAATCAGTAGCACGAACAGATGGCAGAAAGGGGGAAGAACCCTGAAGTGGAGTTAAAGAGGGAAGTAGAAATAACACAAAAAAGGTAATAAAACTTGAAGTGGAGTTGAAGGTTGGAATAATATTAGAAGGTTGGCGAGAGAAAGTAATACCCGAAGTGGAGTGAGAGGCACTGACAAAAGGCCAAAGTAGTAGTAAGAAGACATTGAGAAATCAGCAGCAAGATGGTATAGATGAACATGAGGAAACTGTGTGATACAACTGCAGTTGACCAGAGTGAAGATGATTTAAGGGTTGATGAGCTTTGGAAGAGAGTTGAGGAAGATATAGAAAGGAGGGGCAAGGAGCTGAAGACCTATTACTCATTTAGATATAGGAGGTTTGAGATGGCACAAGGTAGGTTTAAAAAGGGGAAGGATGTTCCATTGGGGGTCAGGGAGATTAGTGATAGCTCCAAGAAGTTGTGGAAAGAACAAAGTGAAGAAGGAGGCTAGTGCAGAGTAGTCATTTTGCCTCTCTCCTTGCTGACCCCAACAAGTTCCCTAAACCACCCCCGAAGATTCAAAAGAACATTAAGGATTGGTTTAGTCTTGGGCTATGGGACCCTGGAAAGGCTGCAACTAGGCTCAGAGGAGCAGGAGAAAAGTTTGCAACATATTGGATTGGGGATTGAGGTAACTTCCCTGAGACATTTCGAAACAGTAGCTGAGATCTGAAAGTCTGAACTTGCACCCTAAAATTGAGATAACTATTGCAAGAGACACCGAAGGAAGAAGACACTGTTGTTTTGTCATTTTTACTGGGAAACATCCTGTTTACATTTCAGTTGGCCCTCCCCTGTACACAATCCCTAATAAAATGTATTAAGTTTGAGTACATGGTCTTGGCATACTTCTTGGCTCCAAATGTCCAGTTCATGACACATGGAAAAGGAACACTGATCAGACATGGAGTTGTCCACAGGCAGTGGCCACAGGTTAGGCAATTGGCCAAATGACTAGCAATTTGTGGGCAACAGATGATGCAGCTACTCTGGGTCAAGCAAGGGAGTTTGGAGGCTCCAGTTGATGGATACTGGTTCCAGGATCAGGGGGTGGGGGGTTTGGACAGGGCTACTCAACAGTCAGGTTTTCACAGCGCAGTAACATTGGTATGACTGGGGGGTGTCCTGTTAAGTGGAGTGTCAGGGGCAATACAGGGTGTCACCTGACATGGGGTGTTTCCTGAGCAATACAAAGGTGTCACCTACCCAGGTGGGTGTCAGGGACAATATAGTCATGGAGGTAGCAGGTTTCAGGGGGTAAGGAGGAAGCAGAATCCACGGGGGTAGCCAAGGCAGGGGACCAGGGAGCACCAGGTGTCAGGGGGGCAGGGGGCAGCAGAAGTCAGTGAAGCTGTAGGCAACAGGGGGGCTTAGGGCAGGGGGCTGGATTTGTTTTTTTTAATTTGGCCCACAGTGCTTTGACCTACACTAGGCTGGATGCTGTGGGTAAGCCTTGGTGAATCTCCCCAAAACCCCCAAGTCTGCCATGAATCCTTGCAGGGCCAATCACTGAATTTGGGTGAATCCATGGGAGCCCACCGAAGAATTACGACTTCTGAATTTCTGTTGTTAGTTCGGCCGGTTTTGCGCATTGTGGGAGGATTCGGTCCACATCATCATAGTGATGTCGGATTCAAATATTCTTGTTTGGATTTGGGTGAATTCTTAGGCAGAAAAACAAGCTCTGGAGCCTGTACAAAGAAGCAGCAACTTTGTGTTTCTTTGCAGGTTTTGCCTGGCTGTGGGAAAGGTATGCAATGCTGATCCACATCAGGAGTTGGAAAAGGAGAGATTTTTGAGGGGTTAGGCAGGTTTGCATTTTTCTTTGGGTACTCTGTTTTATTTGTGTCTCATAAACGAATTCTTGTTTTCTTTGTGTGCTAGGCACTTTGTCAATTTATTTGGGCAGCCATTTCTTGTTTGTTTTGTGTTGTGAATTGAATATGAAAACTTTGTTACTTAAGAAGGGGTAGCTTTTTTCTTACTTTGGAAGGCAGTTTATTTGGGAAGACAGTTTTTATTTGCTAGAGAAACCTTCCTTTATTTATTTTCTTAGATAAAAAAGATTAAAAAGGACTTCTTTTTTAGGGGTTTGGGGGTGGCTGGGAGACAGGGGGAGGAATCTAATATGGTGCTGGAGGAGTACACTGAACCAGATTATTGTATCCTCCTACTTTGAGTCAAATGGGCAAGAGGCACAGTTTATGAGCATTTTGGGGTGAGGAGTACAGACAGTCTGCCTCACCCAGCAGATGTTGCTGCTGCAGGTGTAGTTGGTGAGATTGGTGGGGATGAGGTTGCTATTTAGGATGCTGGGGAAATGGTGGGAATGGTGGTGACACTGTAACAGTCTGCAATGGGCCGTGAGCACAGCCAGTACAGGCAGGTCAGGATGAAAGGCAGTACCACAATGGTCAGAAGGAGGAGTGCAAGTAACACAGGGGGTTGGAAGAGAGACAGTACTTAAGAGTTCAAGAAGATGCATGAAGCCCAGTGAGGGTTCAAGGGAAACACAGTACAGGGAATGCAGGAAGAAAGCTATGAAGAACTTATTTTGAGACCAACCAATTCAGAAAAAATCATGCATAGTACAAACATGTATCTTTAATTATCTTTAATTTAAGGGATGAAAAATAAATATGTTTGCAATTTGAGGACAACATCAACCATATCTATTTACAAACATGACATTTCAAATGATATTGTTAGTTAAAAAACAACAATAAACATGAAAAAAATGTGTTAGTCAATTTAACCAATAACAATAACAACATGTGCATAACAAACAATATCACAAGTTACAAATAGTCACTAATACCACAAATAGTCACTAACACCACTATTTAACATAATGATTTCAACATTTAGAAAGACAATAAACAAAACAAGAGAATTAATCATGCAAATGCAAATTCAAAAGAAAACAAAAATACATTGAGGGATTTCAATTATTCACTCCAACAGAAAATGTGATTTGGGCTTTACATATTTCAGTGAGTTTCCAGATTTGCCACTTTGACCTATTCAGCCAACTTATGTGGACCTCAGTATTGGATGTTTGAGTCCATATCGTTATCGATGCTAACAACAAGCATGCCCTACACTGTATACCAATTTATGCCAGAACTGCGGTGTGTCCACCAGGGTTGACCCTGAAGCCTCCCAGTCCATGCCCCCAACCAAAGTTGCAGGGCAAGGCAGGGACTGGACCTAAAGGTGGGAAGGAACAATGGCTGTCTGCACGCTCGCACCATCTGCAGGGGGAACATAAAGATAAGTGAGTAGAAAGGCAATAGCCACTGCCCAACGCCACTTGGAGTCCCTCATAAAAATCACGTACTTTACAAACGTCAGAGTAAAACCCACAACCTAGGTACCATAAAGAAACCCACCAAGCCTGAATCCATAGTTCTAGGAACCCGCACACCGGCATGTTGTGTGATAAAAGAAAAATGTCTGATAATGGGCCTTATCGGCCGGCATGAGGAAATCCAGAGGCTGGCTAGAAGCAGGAACTGGGAGTTCACAGAAGTCACAAGGGGACAAGGAGAGAATGCAAGGAAGGTGGGAACTACAAAGTGTTCATTTGATCCCAAAGGCAAAACAAACTACTTAAAGTAAGGAACAGCAACCAGGGTCATAAGAGGTGGAGTTGGTGACAGAGCAAGGGCCTCCTGAATAAGATTAAAGCTAAAGGACACCAGAAATCGGCAACTCAAGGCTCAATATATGACAGAACAAAATACCAAATGGTAACGATCAGGGGGCCAAAGGCTGAGCAAGTTGAGTGAAAGACCAATGTACAGAGCAGAGCAAAGACAATGCCACTGATAGGTAACAAGGAGGAATCCAAATAGCATTCTGAGATTAAGCAACAAGTCAGGCATCAAAAAGCAGTCAGAACGTCGTCAGGTAGACCGAGATGAAGCACAAAAGTAAGTACAGGATCTCACAGGAACATGGAGATGTCCACCACTAGCAGAAACATTGTAGGGCAACTAGCATTCTATATGTTGCCTTTTTCACTATCTTGATTTTTTTAATAGCCCAGGTGATTGTTGGATCATGTTTTCCAATATTGGAGTATTTTGTTTCAGCATCCATCAGATCCATTGATGCATGTGCTGTTATTCGTTCAGAATGTGTGCCCTTATTTGAGATAAAACAGCTCATGTTTCCTATATTTAGAATCAGGTTTAATCATTCTAGAGAAATATATCTCTTCAACACCTGAGCCTATCTTCTGGCTTCAAATTGCTTCTTGCTTGCCTGCCTCAAAGTAAAAGGAGTGTTTTTTTTATTCTGAAATGTACCATTTTATCTGCTAATTTTTTAAAATAGAATTCATCAATGTCCATAATACTTAGAAACAGATCCTGTCTGCGAGCAATCTAGAAGAGTGAAATTCACGGTGTGCCTTCTACTTTCTCAATTATGCCTACTCCCTTTTGTTTGTATGCTTTCTGTCACAGCAAGTCTTCTGGGCAAGTAGCACTTCTCTGGCTCTGTGTCACCAACAGTGTTCCCTCTTTGAGGATCATACAATATGCAAATACCTTCCTATAGCCTATTCACTACAAAAAAGTAGAAGAACATTTGTCTATTGTATTATCGTTGGAATTCTTTCACATGTTCATCCTTATATACTTTACTAACCAAATCTTTGGTACTTAACCACATCTTTGGTACTGGGATTTAACGTGATCCAAAGTTATTTTGATGTGCTCACTCTAAGAGGGAAACACTTTGATGTTATGCCAATCCTGCCAATTATCTTCGTAGTCCTATATTTGATTTCTTCTTCAAACATGCCCACAACCTGAATGAGGGTATTTCTAAAACCTCCCAAATGATTTATTGAAATAGATTTCGATGACAACTAGTTCTCTGAGTACTTTAACCAGACTTGTCAGTATCTACGCCCCTGACTCTACCAGAAAGTCAATGTCATATAAAACTACTTGGAGAAGTCTGTTGTACCTTTCTTGCCTTTCCCATTACAGCAATACTGCTAGCTCTTAATCAGAAAGTTTAGTGGCCATTGTGTCTTTAAGAGATTCCTGCAACATTTGCCTATGTGTCCCCTTCTACCACACCTGAAGCATCACATTACTCAAGAAGCACAAAATACATATGAATTAACTATATCGGCTGGCTTCCTGTACCTAAAAAATATCCATCCTTCTCTCCATTGCCTAGCTCCACCACGCTGCATTTCACAGCCCATTTCCTGGTTCTGATGTATGGCCTATCTGTTCTTTATCTTTCTTTCTCCATATTGTTTTATTATTTTAATTTATTTTTATCTTTCTCATTTAACTCATTTGAACCTCTTCAGTGTTTTCAGTTCCTTTCCTACTGGAAGGACCTCCTTTAGTGTGGGATCCTCCTTTACTCATAATTCGTCGTTTGGGCTTCTATATTGGTAATGTTTCTATGGCCATCCAAAAGTTGCACCACCATTACATATTCCTCAAAACCTTCACTTATGTTTTTCAATTACTCTAATTATTTAAGGATTTAAATCTTATCTAACACTCAAAATATTGTAAACCATCACTTTCCTCTTGTGTCTAACCTGGTGTATTCTCAAATGTCTTTTGTCATCTTCGCCCAGACTGTGCATCACCATAAATTGTTAGGGCAACAAAATGTCACACATGATGTAGATCACCCTCATGTTAATCTCTCTTAAACCGAGGGCATGGAGCTCAAATTAAGCTGCTTGGAAGTGATAACCTTCCTGGGAGCAGCATCTCTTTCACTCGTGATACTTGTGTAGACCATGAGCTGCTGTCCACGTTCATCCAGGATTCCTACATTGCACTGTGCTAGATCACCTGTGTGTGGAGTGCATGCAGCAGGACTTGTGGTACTGGGATGGTATTATTTTAAAATATGACATGAAGCAGAATCTCTTCTGATGGCTCCCAAAGCCAACATCATTGAATGGAAGGATTCTTCGTTTACTTTGCGATGAAGTCAGATGAGACCAAGTCCGACTGGAGCACTATCAGGGCAGAACTGTTGCAGGCAGAAAATGGTTGTTTAATGTAAATCTCCTGGAGCAGCGTGGTCTGGTCCTTTGCAGTTAAGATTGTGATGCACGGCCCTGCCAATTATTCTATCTTACTTTGGATGGTAACATGTAAACCATTGTAACATAAATTGTCGGGGATTAGTGGGTCTTTCAGATTGACAGCTCTGACTAAAGTCCTCTGGCACTTTTCCTGGACCATCTAATTTTGCTTAAGGCAGAGTATCCGAATGGTCCTTGAAACATACTGTGATGCCAGAGATTGGATATTAGATTTAGTAATCTCAGTGTCCCGATTCCCTCTCTTCACTTTTGTTTCCACCACTTGGGGCATGCTCTGGGGTCTGTCCCTTATCAGGCCTTCCTTCCAAATCTTCTAACACATGAATGTGGAGTTTTAGGAGCTCTAAACTTATATTTTCCATTTCACTTCCATTCCAGATCTACATTGTTTTTTTGGCAGCCAGCCTGTTTTGGCCTGTTTTACGGCCAGGAACTGTAAAACAGTTTAATTTTAATCATGTGATGGAGGATAACATATGTGCAATTATGAAAAATCTGAAACTAACTAATGACTGCCTGTTTTCTTTATCGGCAGTTGCAAGCAAGAAATTGTCCCTTTTGTTACTATTTTTGTTAGCAAATCGCTTGATCAAGGATCAGTGCCTGACATACTTAAACACACCACATTAACCCCTCTTCTAAAAAAAACCAATTTGGATCCATTGATTCTCCAGAATTATCGCTGCATTGCAGGCATTCCCTGGCCGGGGAAGATACTGGAGAAAGTGGTGATTCAACAATTGCAAGCATTTGTTGAAGAGGAATTTCTCGTGAATTCCTTAAAGTCTGGGTTCCGTCCGAAATTCGGTACGGAGACGGCTCTGTTGGCAGTCTATACTGAACTTTTGAAGGTGGCTGTAACGCTCACCTGATTCCCGTAGAGGCGCCGGTCTTGACTGGGCGTATACCGTATCTTCAAAGGTGATGTGTAACACACGGCTGGCTCTTTGGGCTGGACCTCTGTGCACTGTATGGCCCTCATTACGACCCTGGCGCTAAGGGGTTTGCGCCAGCGTTAGCTGCGCCGACCCCTTACCGCCAACTACGAGTTCCCATAGCGCCATGGTCATTTTTCCGCCCGCTTTTTGCGGGCGTAAAAATCCATGGCGCTATGGGACCTCGGTGTTAATTACGCCACCGTAGTGTACGGTGGCGTAATTAACACCTTCCCCACTCCCATTGAGCCCTATGGGGCCGAAATGGGAATGGGGAAGGGTAAATGGGTCAATGGGGACTTACCGCCCCGCCGACCTCGGAATGGGGCGGTAAGTCCGCCATCCGCCATGGCGTAAAGGGACTTTGCGCCATGGCGGAAAAGTCCGCCGATGGCGGAAAAAATCCGCCAGGGTCGTAATGAGGGCCTATGTCTGACTCGAAGGGAAGATGTCTGCAGATAGAAAATATGGGATTAAGGAACTGGGTTATTGAATGTCTCTCTCTTCTTCCCTTTCTCTTCTCCTGTAGAACCCCAAAGGTTAACGCTCTCACCTTAGGTAAGTGAACGCTGTGCTCTCCATCTGCCTCGGGGCAGGGTGCTGTAACTAGTTTCTTCACTGGATAAGGGGAGCAGGCCTCTTGACTTCAGAGGACTGCTGTCCGTCGTTTACTGCACGAACGGTAAGTTTCGAGTAATTCTAATGTCTTTAAAGTCTTTAGTAATGATGTCTCTTGTTTTGCAGGGTTCCGGCGATGGCGGATGACGGGCTGAAGTGAGTTGAAGATGGAGCCCGTGTGATGAATAGAAGCGCCTGGAAGCACGTAAGTAAGCGCTTGTTGCCTGCTTCACGATGCGCTCTAACTGTCTTTTTATTTTGCAGGTACAAGTTCGGAGCGGCTGCAGGGTGCCGGAATACCCACTGGGTTAGATGTGGAAAGGGGTAATGGCACGTGAGTATTAAAGTTCCCCAATGTCTTTAAACGCACCTTGTTTTGTCTTTCAGATGCGGGATGCAGCGCCGAAGGCCTCCGGAGCGTGCAAAGAGTTGGTAAGCTTTTGTCTTTCAGATGCCGGAATGCAGTGTGAAGACCTCCGGATCGCACAAAGAGTAGGTAAGCCTTTGTCTTTCAGATGCCGGAATGCAGCGCGAGGCGTTGGTGACAGCCGATGGACCAGGTAAGTGAAGAGCTGTCACTGAAGACCGTAATGCTAACCTGTTCTTTCTTGTCTTTATAGGTGTTGCTGAAGACTGGATTCAGGATGGTAAGCCTTTTTCCTTAGGCCCAGGATCAGATGCAGAAGACACGATGAGCGTTCTGCTGCAGAGGATGCAGAATAACGCAAAGAAAGATTCATCCATCGGGTGTGGTTTAAATAGCCTCCTGTAGTGCTTAGGTGTCTCCTTCCACAGCCACGCCTAGGTAAGAAAAGAGTTCCTGCTTTCCAGAAGAGTTCCAGTGTTCTGAATCTAGGGAGTGGCTCCTGCTCCACCCAACAGGAAAAGTAGTTCCAAACAGAAGAGGATCAGAGGCTCAACTGGCAGGCAAGTAAGCAGCATGGTCTGCTGCAGGTAAGTCCACCCAAGCATTATGAGCCCGGCGCTTCCAGCGCTGGGACTGGGCATATTTATGAGCCTGGTGCCACTGGCGCCAGGACTGGGTCCAAAAGGTCCCAATTGGGACTGGTTGGCACTCGGAACCTGGGTTATGGATCTGCTTCCAAGGGAGTTGGGAAAACCCTGACCTTTTGGAAGCAGAGATCATGACAGTACCCCCCCTCAAGGCCCCTCCCAAACCGGGCTTCTCCGGGGGTTTTGGCTTGTCAGGAAATGTTCGGTGAAATCTTTTGATTAGGCGAGGAGCGTGGACATATTCAGCAGGTTCCCAGGATCTCTCTTGGGGGCCGTAGCCTTTCCAGTCAATTAGGTAAAATAGTTTAGATTTGGAGATCTTGGAGTCCAGAATGCTTTTGACTTCAAACTCGAGTTCTCCATCAACTAGGATAGGTTTTGGAGATTTAGTTAGTCGGGTTTGAGGTTGCACGGGTTTTAATAGGGAGACGTGGAAGACCGGATGTATCTTCATGTGCGGGGGCAAGTCCAACTTGACCGCTACTGGGTTTACTATGGTAGTGATGGAATAGGGACCAAGGTATCTTGGGTTGAATGTGCGTGGCCCTTTTAGAGGTAGATATTTGGTGGATAACCAGACTTGATCCCCTACTTGATATTGAGAGGCTTCCTTCCGATGTTGATCTGCACCTTTCTTGTATTGTTCTTTAGCCCTTTGAAGGTGAGAAACAGCTTCCTTAAAGGCTTGGGTGATTGTAGAATGCAGGTAGTCTACTGCTGGTGTTTCAAGATCTTGGAGGGGATCCAACTCCGAGGTTCGAGGGTGACTGCCGTACAAAAGAAAAAACGGGGTTTTCCCAGTTCCCGAATGGACAGAGTTATTGTAGGCATATTCGGCTATCCAAAGGATGTCTTTCCAAGTTTTTTCAGTTTGTTGCAGCATGCAGCGTAAATACTGTTCCAGAGTTTGATTGGTCCTCTCGGTTTGTCCGTCGGTCTGAGGGTGGTGACTGGTCGATAGTCTCACATCAATTTGAGCCGACCGACAGCAACTTCGCCAAAAATGAGAAATAAATTGACTACCTCAATCCGAAATTAGAACTGAAGGAAAACCGTGCAGTCGGACGATGTTTTCGAGAAATTCTCGGGCCAGAGTTGCTGCTGTTGGCAAGCCTTTGAGCGGAATGAAATGCGCCATCTTGGAGAATAAGTCCACGATTACTAGAATCGTATTGTATCCGGAGCATGGAGGTAGATCGGTGATGAAGTCCATAGAAAGCGTATGCCAAGGGCGAGGTGGGATGTCAATAGGGCGTAAGAGGCCTGCTGGTCTTTCCTTTTGACTCTTGTTTTGGGCGCATACTCCACAGGACATTATAAAGTCTCTGATATCTTTTTTCCAAGACGGCCACCAGAAGTAGCGCTTGATTTTTTCTGAGGTCTTGGCCATACCGGGATGTCCTTCCATTAAAGAATCGTGATAACAAGATATTACTTTTTTCTGTAAATCTGTGCTGGGTAGGTATAATCGTTCTTGGAAATACAATAAGTTGTCCTTAACTGCAAAGTCCTTTCCCTGCAGATGCCAATTCTGTATGTCTGCTGGAGTTACAAGTTGCCTGGCTTTATCCTTAACTTCCTCTATGGATTCTGTGGCGATTACACCCAGAATTCTTTGTTCGGGAATGATTGGTACAGGTTTAGGGTTGATCAAGTGTTCTTCCACTCCCATCCGAGAAAGGGCATCAGCTTTACCGTTCTTTGTACCAGGTCGATAGGTAATTATGAAGTCAAACTCGGAAAAGAATAATGCCCAACGGAGTTGTCTAGAGGATTGGGCTTTTGCGGTTTTCAAATATTGCAGGTTTCGGTGATCCGTAATCACAGTAACGGTGTGTCGGGCCCCCAGCAGATAATGCCGCCAAGCCTTAAAGGCAGACTTGATAGCCAGAAGTTCCTTGTCAGTAATCGTGTAATTGATTTCAGGAGGCGAGAATTTGCGGGACCAAAATGCCACGGGATGCAACTGATTGGTTACCGGGTCCTTTTGTGATAGAACTGCCCCCATGGCAAGGCTTGAAGCATCAGTTTCCACGATGTAGGGGAGTTCGGGGCGAGGGTGTTTTAAGATTGGTGCAGAGATAAATTTAGTCTTCAAATCCTGGAAAGCTTGTTCCGCCTCGGTAGACCATTCAAAACGTTTGTTTTTCTTTAACAAGGCAGTGATGGGCTGGACTATTCGAGAGAATTCGGGGATAAACCTGCGGTAAAAGTTAGCGAAGCCTAACATGCTTTGCACACCTTTTACGGAGGATGGTGATGGCCATTTGAGAACTGCATCGACCTTCTTTGAATCCATACGCACTCCGCCAGGTGATAATATGAATCCCAAGAATTCAACTTCAGTCACGTTGAAAACACATTTTTCCAACTTAGCGAAAAGTTTGTGTTGACGCAATCTTTCGAGGACCATTTTCACGTGTTTCCGATGTTCAGATTCCGATGAAGAATAAACGAGGATGTCGTCAATGTAAACAACAACACACACATCTATGAGCTCTCTGAGGACATCGTTCATAAAATATTGAAAGGCGGCCGGGGCATTGCAAAGTCCGAAGGGCATGACCTGATATTCAAATAGCCCATACTTGGTGCGGAAGGCCGTCTTCCATTCATCGCCCTCTTTTACTCGTACCAAGTGGTAAGCTCCTCTAAGATCCAGCTTTGTATATATGCATGCTTTTCTGACTTGGTCCAGGAGTTTAGGGATCAAAGGTAACGGATATCTATTCTTAACGGTGATCTGGTTCAGGGAGCGATAATCTATACAAGTTCTAAGGTCTCCTTCCTTTTTTGGAACGAAGAACAAAGCTGAAGAAGCAGGGGACTTGGAAGGACGAATAAACCCATTTGCCAGGTATTGATCCAGGTATTGTCGAAGGTGAAGGTTCTCAGGCTCGGTGAGGGCATAAATTCTACTACAAGGAGGAGTAGATCCAGGTATCAGGTCTATCTGGCAGTCATAAGACCTATGAGGAGGTAGGGAGTTAGCCTGATCCTTCCGGAAAACATCTTGGTATTCTAGGTATTCGGGAGGTAACTGGGGAGTCTCTGAAGAAATTGCTGCCAGTGCAACACCAGGTGGAGGGTGACAAGTAGAGACACATTCTGGAAACTGGACCGTTCATGCTCGCCAATCGATCAGAGGATTGTGTTTCTCTAACCAAGGTATTCCTAGAATAATCTAAAACTGAGGGGCCTTGATCACATCGAACACGATCTTCTCATGGTGTCCATCTTGACTTACTAGCGTCACCTCTTGAGTGGTATGCGTTACTGGCCCGGAGGCTATCTCCGTACCATCCACCGTAGTAATGACGTCCTTTACAGCCTTGGGACAAAGAGTTATATTCATCCTCAAAACCAATTCATGATCCACATAATTGCCGATGGCACCGCTGTCGACGTAAGCTTCAATTGCATGTAATCGATCCGGATTATCAGGGCTAATGAGGACCATAGGTATCACGAAATGCGAGGTCACGGAACTGGTTTTCACGCTCGGCAAGAAGACCTCTATTCTTGTCGGGCGAGGTCGTTTCCCTGCTCAGAGTTTGTAACTTTGGTAACTGCAGCTCCTACTGCCTTCTTGGCAGGTTTCACCGGACAGTCTCGAAGAAAGTGCCCTGAGTTTCCGCAATAGAGGCATAATTGCAACTGTTTTCTCCTTTCCCGCTCCTTTTGTGTTAGAGGACCTTTCAGACCCCCTATTTGCATGGGTTCCCCGGAGTCTACTCCTTTGGAAGGAGTTGGCGGTTTGGAAAATACTCGAGCATCAAACTTGGAACGATCGGCCTTCCTGTTCTGCAGTCTGTGATCTATTTGAACGACTAAGTCTATATAGTCCGAACAATCTTGTGGGGGATTCACTACTTGGGCTAACACATCTTTGAGCTCTCCACGTAGACCTCTATAGAACAGCGTAATCCTTTTGTCCTCAGGCCATTGAGTTTCCACTATCAGTCTGTTGAAAGACGCAATATAAGCCAAAAGGTCTTGATTACCTTGTCGCAACGAAAGAAGCTCATTGTCCAAGGCCTGCCCCTGTGAATGTCTTGCGAACAGTTTTTCCATACTGAGCTGAAAAGCTTGAAAATCATGGAGGACCGGATCATCTTGATTTACTAGAGGGATCGACCAGTCTGCCGCATTGCCACTAAGGTACGAAAGCACGAAAGCTACTTTAGCTTGATCAGTTGTAAAGGCTGCTGGCCGGCATAAGAAATGCAACCGGCACTGATTGATAAATACTGTAAACCTCTTTGGGTCACCAGAAAATCGTTCGGGCGGAGCCAGAGGTACATTCCCAGGTAGGTTGATCTGCACTGGATTCATAGAGGATGCAGAAGGAAGATTTCCCCCAGATGCGGGTAACGGGGTCTGTCCGGCTTGTGACTGTAGCAATTGTCTAGCGAGATCATCTGTTCGCTCCTTGGAAATAATCAGTTCCCTTCTTAGAGCGTTCGTTTCCTGACGGGCTGCATGCACTTCTGCCCTTAGTTCCCCAAGTAACTGGGCTAGCTGGTCGGTATCCGAGGTTTCCATAGCGCCTGGACGGGAGTTTTGTGGTAGGCTTTGCGTTCTGTAACGCTCACCTGATTCCCGTAGAGGCGCCGGTCTTGACTGGGCGTATACCGTCTCTTCAAAGGTGATGTGTAACACACGGCTGGCTCTTTGGGCTGGACCTCTGTGCACTGTATGTCTGACTCGAAGGGAAGATGTCTGCAGATAGAACATATGGGATTAAGGAACTGGGTTATTGAATGTCTCTCTCTTCTTCCCTTTCTCTTCTCCTGTAGAACCCCAAAGGTTAACGCTCTCACCTTAGGTAAGTGAACGCTGTGCTCTCCATCTGCCTCGGGGCAGGGTGCTGTAACCAGTTTCTTCACTGGATAAGGGGAGCAGGCCTCTTGACTTCAGAGGACTGCTGTCCGTCGTTTACTGCACGAACGGTAAGTTTCGAGTAATTCTAATGTCTTTAAAGTCTTTAGTAATGATGTCTCTTGTTTTGCAGGGTTCCGGCGATGGCGGATGACGGGCTGAAGTGAGTTGAAGATGGAGCCTGTGTGATGAATAGAAGCGCCTGGAAGCACGTAAGTAAGCGCTTGTTGCCTGCTTCACGATGCGCTCTAACTGTCTTTTTATTTTGCAGGTACAAGTTCGGAGCGGCTGCAGGGTGCCGGAATACCCACTGGGTTAGATGTGGAAAGGAGTAATGGCACGTGAGTATTAAAGTTCCCCAATGTCTTTAAACGCACCTTGTTTTGTCTTTCAGATGCGGGATGCAGCGCCGAAGGCCTCCGGAGCGTGCAAAGAGTTGGTAAGCTTTTGTCTTTCAGATGCCGGAATGCAGTGTGAAGACCTCCGGATCGCACGAAGAGTAGGTAAGCCTTTGTCTTTCAGATGCCGGAATGCAGCGCGAGGCGTTGGTGACAGCCGATGGACCAGGTAAGTGAAGAGCTGTCACTGAAGACCGTAATGCTAACCTGTTCTTTCTTGTCTTTATAGGTGTTGCTGAAGACTGGATTCAGGATGGTAAGCCTTTTTCCTTAGGCCCAGGATCAGATGCAGAAGACACGATGAGCGTTCTGCTGCAGAGGATGCAGAATAACGCAAAGCAAGATTCATCCATCGGGTGTGGTTTAAATAGCCTCCTGTAGTGCCTAGGTGTCTCCTTCCACAGCCACGCCTAGGTAAGAAAAGAGTTCCTGCTTTCCAGAAGAGTTCCAGTGTTCTGAATCTAGGGAGTGGCTCCTGCCCCACCCAACAGGAAAAGTAGTTCCAAACAGAAGAGGATCAGAGGCTCAACTGGCAGGCAAGTAAGCAGCATGGTCTGCTGCAGGTAAGTCCACCCAAGCATTATGAGCCCGGCGCTTCCAGCGCTGGGACTGGGCATATTTATGAGCCTGGTGCCACTGGCGCCAGGACTGGGTTCAAAAGGTCCCAATTGGGACTGGTTGGCACTCGGAACCTGGGTTATGGATCTGCTTCCAAGGGAGTTGGGAAAACCCTGACCTTTTGGAAGCAGAGATCATGACAGTGGCTGATCAGGGCAAGCTTTCACTTTTGGTGAAGCTTGACCTGTCAGACGCCTTTGATACGGTTAACCTCACTATCCTTTTAGAGAGACTGAGGACGGTGGGGAAGGTTTCTGAACACGCTATTCAATGGTTTAGATCTTTCCTGGAGAGGCGTCAACAATGTGTCAGACTGGGAGCTTTCACGTCAGACCCCAGTATCGTGGAATTTGGAGGTCCACTGGGGTCATCAGTGTCGCCACTCCTTTTTAATGTATATCTCTGACTGGTCATGGAAATTCAGAGACGCATTGGAATACATTTCCAATCCTATGCTCATGATACTCAGATTTTCATCACAATTGACAAGGTCGAGGAAACCTTTGCCAAGATTAGTGATTGCCTTCAGGAGATTAATGAATGGATGGCCTCTAACCAATTACAACTGAATGCAGCCAAGACTGAGTTTATCCTGTTTGGCCCTGAGCACCTTTCGGCCACTATAAAGAATCAGTCACTTCCTAAATTATTAGGAGCAGAACCTAAGTTTTCCAATAAAGTTAAAAAACTGGGCTGCATCTGGCAGGACAACCTGGGTAGGGAAAGCTATTTTTTACTCCCTGAGGCTTCTTCGGCAAACTTTACCTTATATCCCGGAAGGGGATCATGCTATGGTGGTGGGAGCACTTACAAATGCCCACCTTGACTATTGTAATAGTCAATGGGTGGGCATTCCAAAAAAGCACCTCAGCAACTGCAAAGGGCGCAGAATACAGCGGTTAGGCTGGTTTGTGGATTAAATAAAACTTCTCATGTCTCACCCTCACAACGTTTACTTCATTGGCTATCTGTTGAGGATCACATTAAATTCAAGATACCATGCCTGGTATTTAAGTATTTGAACAATCTAGCACTGAATTATCTGAAGGTTAAACTTAAGCAGTATCAACCATTCAGATGTTTACGCTCAAGGGACCAAGCGCTGTTAGTTATCCCTTCATCTACATTTGTGTCTAGAGGGGATAGAAGACTCTCTGTGTTTGGACCTCGACTCTGGAACAGTTTACCCAGGGAAATTAGGTTTCTGGACTCCCTGTGTCATTTCCGTAAAGCTCTGAAAACTTTTTTGTTTAAATTAAGTTTAGCTGTTTCTGGCCCATTGCAACGGTTTCCCTCCTGGTTGGAAAGTTGGTTTATTATAATTTTCAAAATCCTCTTTAAAAAAAAAGTCAACTGCACCATTATAGGGTTTGGTCCGTTTCCAGCGCACTACAAATTCCTCAAATCAAATCCTCATTTATCCAAAAGACTAAGCTTCATATAATGCCTTGCACACTGCTTCATCTCTTCACTTGCAGGAAAAGGTGGCAGGTGCTAGCAAACATCACACCTGAGGTATGTGATCATTTGCGAGCTTTAAAAGACTGTTTTATTCAGACCAGCACTGGCTGTTTGTGGGATAGTAATTGTGTTTCCCATGTGTCACACCCTCTGTCTGCCCTGGTTTTCTTCTGTACATCCCCCTTGGAGTGATTCCTATTGATAGTTGGATGTGGCACACTGTTTAGTCCTGCTCTGGTGTTAATGCCTGTTTTCCTTTCTGTCCTGTAAGTGCTATTCCCATTTGCCCCTTGTCAAAACTCTTATGTATTTAGTTACCATTACTTTGTTGTTAGAAGCTTTTGGGTTCCATGATTGATTGGCAGGGTTTGTGGTCATCATTAGCACCCCAAGTGGTTTTTCTTATCCTTGTGAGTATTGCCTTTAAATTGCCTTAAATACCACAAAGTGTAAAAGCTCACAGACCCTGTCATTGCTTGTCCTACATGTGGGCTTAGTTCTGCCTGTACATGTAACAGCAATTGTGGCGAGGAACTTGCTGATTTTCCCTGTAATCATAAGGAGCTTCTAAGTGCTTACTGCTGAAACCTATAACTATTTGTATCACCTACCTGCACAACCTGGGAGCTAGTGTGCATGTTGTTTCATACATATTTACTCACTGTGATTTGTGTACATTTGCCACAATTTGTTTCCTGATGACACTTAGCATGTTTCACCTTTCTGTGAGGCTTATTTGCTGGTGATAATATCACATCTTATTACTCACTTGCCAGCCTTTATCAGATGGGATCCAGACGCTCAGGCAGTGTATGCATTCTGATAGACTCTTCAGGTAGGCCTTACCACCCTTTAAAGTGATCCCCAGGGTGTTCTTCAAAGTTTAACAATCTATAAATGATCTAGTTTTGGTGGCTCCCTTCTTGCCTGTGCACCCTTGTATTCCAGTGCTGTTGAATTTGGCTGTAACCGAACCCACACATTAACCAGATTTCCACATGTAATTTCCAATATGGATGGCACCTTGGATCCTTGGCCCTCCAATGTTCTCTGCACCTTCTTGCATGCAAGATATCCTGAATTCTGTAGAGCGCTGATCCCTTTCGGTCCATTTTGAGTAACTTTTGCAGGACTCCTTGGCGCCAGGGACTAAATCTCTTTATAGATCGGCCTGATGAGTCTGGGCTGGCTGTTGCCTGGCACAAAGTGGTGATCCCACACAAAACTCCTTTGGTGAGAGCAGTGAGTTTCCTGTCGAGTCTTTTTATCAGGTCCTTGCATATAGTGTGATCAATATTTACAAGTGGCTGTTCAGCCATCCTTTCCCTTTGTCCTATTGTCTGCAGCTTCTTAAGAGCATTGCCCTCTGGAGACAACCTCAACTAAAGTCTGAAAGTATGTGGGATGTTGACAGGGGGTTTAGGTGCTTGGCCTTTTTGTGGGGCTATGCATCTTTGTCCTTAACGATCCTCTCCTTTAGACCAACAATATTCCTATGCCTAACGCTGTGAAGATGGGTGTTAGACATCCAAGCTTTGGACCTCTGCAGCCGATTAATTTACCCCAATTCCTGTGTCCTTTGTGATTTTGATGCACACTAAAATGGTATGGATAGCAATCAACTATGACTGCTTTAAGGAGCGTTCTGGCTTGTCTATCTTTCGGTGAGGGCAGAACTGTCTCCTTGAGATCTATGGGTCAGGCCCTGTTGTTCATCCACCTTTCTGCCCAGTCTCCTCTGCAGTTTGGCTAGGTAGGTCTGAAGGAATATGAACATACTGGATGTGGGCTTGGGGGTCCCTCGCACTCATCCTGCAAGGGGGGCCATAGCCTCAAAAGTGCTACCATTTCACAGTAGGCTACAGGGTTTTCTCTGTGCCCGCTATTAGTCTAGAGCTACGAATTTCTATTCTTTCTACTTTAGACCACTGGAAACACCATTTTTGCACTTTCTGCAGAGGATTTGAACATGCAATTATGCACGCCTCTGTTATTGGTATAAAATAACGATTTTCATAACAAGTGTGCCCTGGAAAGCAAGATTGTATTTACATAAATGCTAGTGTTATTCCCTTATTCCCTGGCCCATTTGCAAGGGTTGCTTTGTTACATTTTCTATATGCTTTCGCTTGTTTTGCATGAGGTTATCTGCATAAATGCACATTTTCTCCTGGGGTGGAGAAGGGCAATGGGAACAAGAACATAAGCTATGTTGGTGTTTTGGTGATGTTCTGCTTTGATTTTCAGCTCTGCCAGGAGCCTTCTACTCACCACCATGGTTGGCCTGCCATGAAATGATAATTGGTCTTCTTCCTATGTGGTTTCCCTATTCCTCTGAGCCCAAATGGGCCTTTGCTTGCTGACATCGATTTATATGCCTGATTGAACATTGCACTTTCTTTGTGACAGATTGTATGTCGTTCTTTGTTCATACTGCTTTTGGTAACCCATTCCAAAGTTATGTCTTTCAGGAACTCAGCTCATTTTAGGAAATGTATATCCAGCTTTTGTATGCAACACACACATTGAATTAAATCCATCACTTTCCTCTCATGTCAAACCTGTTAAATTCTCAAGTGCCTCACGCCTTCCCACAGAGTGTGCATTAAAGGTGATTTAGGCCTGTCCACAGCTTCATTTGGTCCAGAGGCTCCATTAAGATAGTGACCAAGCTTCTTTTTCTAGGATCCCTGTGTGATTTCAGGATACTGAGTAGTCATTTGGAGAAAAACAAGGGCAGTTGTAATCTCTGAATAATAGCATCGCAAAACTATCCTTGTACTCCTTCCTCACCAACACTTGACTTGATACGCAAATATTCTAGGACATATATTCTCTAGTTGTCAGCACCTAGGTCGATGCTCGAATAATACAGGACCTGCAAAATAACAATGTGCAGCACCAGCTGTTTTCCTGTGCCAAAGCTCTTGAGTTTTTCCAATACGCAATTGCACACTGGATCCACAATCCAACCAGGACAGCCCTAGTAGTGTCTATATAGTTGCAAAACTACTGTGGCAATTCTAAACCAATCCATTTTGAATTCAATCCTTGTACCCGATCTGAGACAGAATTTATCACAGTATCGTACAGACTGCTTTATAGCTTGGTGTTCTCCTGCCACTCAAGGGGACGTTCCTAGCCACACTTACATAGAAAGCCCACATCTGACCTGATCTGAAGGTCTGTATCTGATCCTTGTCTCTATGGTGACATTGCCGTCTGTGTCAACTCTAGATGTTTGGTAGTGCCTTTCATGCCCCACTTCAATTATTGCCTCACTGTTGCAAACAGGTCAATGTATAAACAGTTCAAAATGATGCACACTAGCACCACTCGAACTATACCTCTCCAATGCACATCTTGTTAGTAGTGAGTCCAAAGTCTCCCCAGGTGCTCATTCTACCATCCCTATCACTGCTTAAGATGCCATATGGTTTTATGGGAACTCTTTATTGATATAATTGGTACAAGAGATCCCAGGAAGCCCCTGCACAAGATAAGAGATAGATTCAACTACTGCCAGAGAACACTATCCGTTAATGCACTCACACAAATCAAATATTGTTTCGATGAAACCATCAGAGTACTAGCATAATTCTCTCAGCCACCATGCACACCAAGTTAACTTTAAGATTTCAACTTCACCCTTCAAGTGGATAATTGAGATATGTAAATTAAGGGAGAGCAATTTATACGAAGAGTGGGTCATTGTCGCACTCACCTGAATTCTGCAGGAGCGATGGATTGGAACCCTAGACTGAGTTTGGGTTCCCTGTTCTAGTGTTCTTCAGTGCCACAAAGGTATGCCTGTGGAAACAATCATGGGTTTAGTGTTCTAATCTGCAGTGTCACACCCTACCCCTTCCCCGAGTGCCTGGGTGTAAGTGTGAGTTCAATCGGGCTCACCTTGTTTAATGTTTTGATGAGCTCTCCATCCTGAGCCAAGCAGGGGTGCGTGCTGGAACACGAGGTGTCTCCTAACCAGTTACGTCACTGGTTTGGAAAGTATTTGTCCGGTTATGTCTTCATATGCGATTGTCCTCTTATAAGTGTTTTCCTTTCTTTTTCAGATCGTGGGTTGCGGTAGCTGTTGTCGGCGTGGATCAAAGAATCTTGACTGAAGACCTTGCGGTTGCAGGTAAGTTTGCGGTATAGTTTTTGGTAATTGTCTTTTTATTGTCTTTAGTCTTCCAGGGGCGAGTTCGTGGTGAGCCGTGCAGCTAGGTACCTCGAGCAGGGAAGAAGGCACGAGTTTGGAGATGCGTGGGTAGAAAGGCCGCACCAAGGAATTCCCAGGTAAGCTTACCGCTGTTGCGACACTGACTGGCCCTGCGCTGGAGATGCAGTGAAGGCTAAGAAGCAGTCGCGAGCTGGAGTTCCTGCAGGTAAGCAGTGGCGAGTAGCTGGAAGGAAGCGCACCACGGGTTTGAGTCCTCGCAGATAAGGTGTAGCGTGTGCGGCGGGCAGAAGAAGCTGAGCGAAGGTAAGGCGGAGTAAGAAGAAGTCGGATCGAAGATTCCAGGTCAGCAGAGGATCTTCGGAGCTGCGGTGAGTGTGGAAACAGAAAGTCACACGAAGCACAGGATGCTAACTGGGTGTGGCTTATACAGACAGCCACACCCAAAGACTAGACCGCACCATGCAGAATGTGCACCAGGAACAGGAAATGAAGCTTTTTACAGGAAGTGGACCTAACTAGTGTAGTTCTATGCAATGCTGTATGATAAAGGGCGGATGAGAACTCAGGAGCTCCTCATGTGTCTTGTGTGCCAGGCCCTAGCCCACAGAATCCCAATCTGACTATTAAAAAGTTAAAAAGGGCAAAAGTCTGTTTGAGAGCTTTTTGCTTCTGACAGTCTTCCCCCTCAAGGCCCCTCCCAAGGATGCGTGTATGATTCTTGGCTTAGAGGGACTGTTTCAATGAAATTGCTTTTGCAAACGAGGTGTGTGGATGTTTTCACTGGGTTCCCAGGACCTATCCTTTGGACCGTATCCTTTCCAATCTACCAAGTAGTATAGTTTGTTTCTAACCACCTTGGGGTCTAATATTTTCTTGACTTCGTACTCGGTTTCTTCTTCGATTATCACTGGGGCAGGAGGTGCTTGCAGACGAGTCTCTGGGTAGACTGGCTTCAATAAGGACACATGGAAGACCGGGTGAATGCATATGTGAGATGGCAAGGTTAATTTCATAGCCACCGGCGACACTATGGCTTCCACAGTGAAAGGTCCTAGATATTTTGGCTGGAGTTTCCTAGATCCCTTTAGTGGGATGTACTTGGATGCCAACCACACTGAATCACCCACTCGATAATTAGGTGCTGGCCTGCGTTGACGATCGGCATAGGTTTTTTGAGTTTCTTTAGCCGTTTCCAAATGGTGTAAGGCTTCTTGACTGGCCTGTTTTATACGTTCATGTAAGGTTTTGACCGCCGGCATTTCAATGGCTTCAGGCGGGTCGTATATAGAAGTTCATGGATGCCAACCGTATAGTATATAGAATGGGCTTAACCGAGTAGAGCCTAGGAATTCCACTTCGGTAACATGGAATTAACACTTCTCGAGTTTGGCATATAAGTGATTGTCTCTCAACTTCTGGAGTACTACTCGTACGTGTGTTATATGTTCTTGCAGATTCGTAGAGTAAATGAGTATGTCGTCGATGTATACGACTGCACAGACGTCTAGCAGTTCACGTAGTACGTCATTCATAAAGTATTGAAAGGCCGCTGGGGCGTTGCACAGCCCAAAGGGCATTACTTGGTATTCGTAGAGCCTGTACCTGGTGCGAAACGCAGTTTTCCATTCGTCTCCCTTCTTTACGCGCACCAAGTGGTACGCTCCACGGAGGTCTAGTTTAGTGAACATCTGTGCCTGTTTGACTTGGTCCAGCAACACTGGGATCAAAGGCAGTGGGTACCTGTTCTTACTGTTACTTGGTTCAGCGCCCGGTAGGCTATGCATGTCCTTAGATCTCCCTCCTTTTTTGGGACAAAGGACAGGGGGGAGGCCGAGGGAGATTTTGAGGGTCGGATAAAGCCATTTGCCAGATATTGGTCTAGGTAAGTCTTCAAGTGATCGTTCTCCTTTTCTGTTACAGCGTATATGCGGCTGCATGGTACTTGAGCTCCTGGTATTAAGTCAATTTGACAATCGTATGAATGATGGGGCAGCAGGACGTTGGCTCGCTCTTTACCAAAAACGTCTTGGAATTCCAGATATTCAGAATGGAGGCTTCCCACTATTCCCAGGGTTGAAACTAACTTTTGACTGACTGGTAACTGGTGTTCTGCTTTATGTTCTTCCTCCATATGCCCCTTGTCACATTCGTCAGAAAAAGTGATCGTTCTCCTTCGCCAATCAATACTGGGATTGTGCTTCTCTAACCACAGTATTCCAAGGATTAACTGGAACTGCGGTGCTGTGATCAGGTCAAACAACAACCTTTCTCCGTGTCCATTTTGACATATCACTACTAGCTGCACTGTACATTGCGTTACAGGACCTGACAGCAGTTGCGTTCCGTCTACTGCCGTGACATTCTCTGGAGTGGTCTTTGGACAGATGGGCAGTCCAATTTTACCAGCCAATTCTTGATCCATATAGTTACCGAGGGCGTTGTTGATCAATCAAGGTCACAGGTATAGCAAAATGTGAGACCAGAGAGCTCTTGACCATGCTCAACAGACTGGCCTCTAGGTCTGCCGGGCATTGGAGTTTCCCGATTCGCCTTTCTCCTCACCATTGTCCATGGCACCTACCATCTTACGTGGTGGCTTAGCAGGACAGTTCCGGAGAAAATGACCGGGCTGGCCACAATATAAACATAGTTGTTCCGACCGCCGACGGTCTCTTTCCGCTTTGGAGAGAAGGCCTCTGAGGACCCCTAACTGCATGGGTTTGGGGTGAGTGTCTGCCGGTTGTTTTACCGGCGAGTCCTTAGCGCGCACATAAAACGGTCTGTTTTCAGAGCGGGAGCGGTCTGCCTTCCGGTCTTGTAACCGATGATCTAGTTGTATGGCTAAATCTATGTATTCAGCACACCCCTCGGGGGGGGGGTTAACCACCTGTGTGAGAACGTCTTTTAACTCCCCCCGCAGGCCTCTGTAAAACAGGGTAGTGCGCTTTTCCTCGGGCCAATTGGTTTCCGCCACTAAGCGATTAAAAGTCACCACATACGCCAGTAGATCCTGACTGCCTTGGCGAAGGGAAAGCAGTTTGTTATCTAGGGCCTGTCCCTTGGTGTGGTGAGCAAAAAGCTTTTCAAGTTCCAGCTGAAACCCCGGGAAGTTCCGTAATAGGGGATCATCCCCATTCACTAAGGGGACTGACCAGTCTCCAGCATGACCCCCCAGATAAGACAATACAAATGCTACCTTAGATTGATCAGTTGGGAATACTCCTGGCCTACACAAAAAGTGCAGACGACATTGATTCATAAATACCCAAACTTCTTTGGGTCCCCAGTGAACCTCTCAGGAGGTGCTAATGGTATACTGCCGGGAATAACTACTTGCACAGGGGTTGAAGCTTGTGAAGCCGGAGTTTTGGATGTTCCTCCTGGCAGAGGGGCTTGGCCAGCCTGAGCTTGCAACACTTGCCGTGCTAACTCCTCAGTTCTGTCTCTGTTCACAACTAACTCTCGTCTGAGTGCACGGGTTTCAGAACGGGCTGCATGCACCTCCGCCCGTAGCTCCCCCAGGACTTGGGATAACTGATCTACTTCCGAGGTTTCCATCGCTCAGGCAGAATAGTTTGAGGTGGCTTTGTGTTCTGTCACACTCACCTGAATTCTGCAGGAGCGATGGATTGGACCCCTGGACTGAGTTCGGGTTGCCTGTTCTAGTGTTCTTCAGTGCCACAAAGGTATGCCTGTGGAAACAATCATGGGTTTAGTGTTCTAACTGCAGTGTCACACCCTACCCCTTTCCCGAGTGCCTGGGTGTGAGTTCAATCGGGCTCACCTTGTTTAATGTTTTGATGAGCTCTCCATCCTGAGCTAAGCAGGGGTGGGTGCTGGAACAAGAGGTGTCTCCTAACCAGTTACGTCACTGGTTCGGTAAGTATTTGTCTGGTTATGTCTTCATATGCGATTGTCCTCTTATAAGTGTTTTCCTTTCTTTTTCAGATCGTGGGTTGCGGCAGCTGTTGTCGGCATGGATCAAAGAATCCTGACTGAAGACCTTGCGGTTGCAGGTAAGTTTGTGGTGCAGTTTTTGGTAATTGTCTTTTTATTGTCTTTAGTCTTCCAGGGGCGAGTTCGAGGTGAGCCGTGCAGCTAGGTACCTCGAGCGGGGAAGAAGGCACGTGTTTGGAGATGCGTGGGTAGAAAGGCCGTGCCAAGGAATTCCCAGGTAAGCTTAGCGTTGCTGCGACGCTGACTGGCCCCGCGCTGGGGACGCAGTGAAGGATAAGAAGCGGTCGCGAGCTGGAGTTCCTGCAGGTAAGCAGTGGCGAGTAGCTGGAAGGAAGCACGCCACGGGTTTGAGTCCTCGCAGGTAAGGTGTGGCGCGCGCGGCGGGCAGAAGAAGCTGAACTGCTACCAAGCGAAGGTAAGGTGGAGTAAGAAGAAGTCGGATCGAAGATTCCAGGTCAGCAGAGGATCTTCGGAGCTGCAGTGAGTGTGGAAACAGAAAGTCACACGAAGCACAGGATGCTGACTGGGTGTGGCTTATTTAGACAGCCACACCCAAAGACTAGAATGGGCACCAGGAACAGGAAATGAAGCTTTTTACAGGAAGTGGACCTAACTAGTGTAGTTCTATGCAATGCTGTATGATAAAGGGCGGGTGAGAACTCAGGAGCCCCTCATGTGTCTTGTGTGCCAGGCCCTAGCCCACAGAATCCCAATCTGACTATTAAAAAAGGGCGAATGTGTGTTTGAGAGCTTGTTGTTTCTGACAGTAATTGTATCCAAGTAGTGATACTGTTTTTGGAAGCAGAGTATGAATGACGTTATGAGAAATGGTAAAGGTCATAGAGGTTACAAAAGTTGTTGGTGTCGTTCAGTTCTGTTTATAGTATTTGAATTGTTTGAAATATGATGAAGACCTTAGATACCCTGAGACAGACAGCACAGCTCAATTGAGCGTTGTGTTCAAAGCGTCCCCTTGCCAACAGGTGATCCTTCACAGGTTGCTGCTCTTGGGACAATGTGACTGGGGTAGCATAAACCTCTCACCTCCCCCCAACCCCAGCGGTTACATCTCATACTTCTTGCTGCTGAACCCTACCATCTGTGTCTTCAGCTGCAGATAGATCTGCAAGGCATCCATACTGGTGCTATGAGGCAGCTCCATGTTCGCCTGCAGTCCAGCGGCTCCTTGGGTTGCTTACACCAGACCATCATGGTAGCCATGCAGACAATGTGAGCCCTTCCTCTTGAGCCTCACCTCAGCAGTGGCTGTTCATCTACTGATTGGGGCACTTAGGACCACTTGCTGTGACCCATGCAGGTCAGGGGAAAGACAGCTTGTTCAATGGTGAACACTGTTTGGTTGTGCAACTGATTTGCCCTCCTTGCTCCCAACCCAAGATGTCCACATGTCACTCCCAGTTAGTGCAACCCCTCTCAATATCCTAACTCTGACTCTTTCTTCCACCAACCGCGTAATCCTTGCATTTTTGGTCACGAGGGGTCCTGTATCCATGCATTTCTTGGTTGATAGAAGCCCTGTTAAATTATATATTGCATTGTACTGGTTTTCTGTGGCTTTGTAGAATTATATTTTTGTAGTGGCCCAGTAAAATTATTGAGTGCATTGTATCCATACATTTTGGCCACCAGTGACCCTGTTAAGTTATATATTGCATTATATTGGTGACTACTGCCCTGTGCCTCCAAATTGAGTCACCAGCTACACCCTTGTGTTACTCATTTATCTCCAACTCATGTACTGAACCAGCACTTCCCATGGCGTCTTGCAGAGAGATCCGTGCAGAAGGAAAGCACACAATTCCACAAAGACATCACCTTTTTGGTCCTGGTAACGGCTGGATGGGCCAAGTGCCCCAACCACTACTACTACTAAATCTCACTTCTCAATCTCTCGTGGCCGCTGCAGATCTTTGTGCCCCATTAAAATTGACTCAAGGTCGCAGGCTACCCTCCCAACCCTGGTTCACAGATCAGCTTAAATCTGCTCGCCTGAAACTTAGACAAACAGAGCGCAAATGGTGAAAAAGCTATAATCCTACGCTCAGAGATTCTTACAAACTTGGTCTCTCTACTTATCTGGCCAGTGTTAAAATGGCTAAAGTCGAAAATCGAAAATGCCTTATGTCAGCCCAAAACCTTGTTTTCTATTGTACACTCATTAGCCTCTTCTGAGGCCCTTACTTCCAAGGTTAAGCCCTCTCAAAAGCTGTGCGACGACCTTGCCTCATTTTTTATCAATAAATTTGAAGTGGCCCGCTCAAATATTGCGAAATCTCCTGCGATAATGGCTCCAGATGCCATCATGTCATTACCTGCACCTCTCATTGATCCCTCAGCCAATTGGTCTACTTTCCCACTTTTTACTGAGGCAGAGGTCCTAGCGGCTATCTCGAGAATTAAATCATCCTCTTCTGAGGATGCTATTCCCGCCACCATTATGAAGAAGATCGGCCCAGACCTACTAGCAGATATTACGTCGGCCATCAATGACTCCTGCCAGTCAGGACTGGTTCCTTTAGAGCTGAAATCTGCAAAGGTTATCGCCCTTCTTAAGAAGCCTCTATCCTCTTTCCTGGAATCTTCTAAAATCTTCAATCCTGCTCAAGCAGGCTTTAGGCCAGGGAGAGGTACTGAAAGTGTGCTTGTTGTCGTGCAGGATGACATGTCCAGGCAAGTTGACTCGGGCAGAGTCAGTGCTTTGATTTTGTTAGCTTTGTCAGCTGCGTTTGACACGGTTGATCACCCCATCCTGCTGTCACGCCTGGCTCAGATCGGATATCTGGCCCAGTCCTTGCGTGGTTTACCTCCTTTCTCTCAGACGGCACACAAACTCTTGCTATGCCCCCTTTTCTTTCTTCTTCCTCTTCCTTCACCTGCGGTGTCCCACAGGGATCCTCACTTTCCCCGATTCTGTTCAATATCTATATTTGGGCGTTGGTCTGCCTCATCCATTCTTACGGCCTCAACTGTTATTCTTATGCTGATGACACTCAAATTCTGATCCGATTAGACCAAGATCAAGCTGAGGTGTCGTCATGCCTTCATGACTGTTTGAGAGCCGTTGGTGACTGGATGGATCAGAACTGGCTTAAACTCAATGGCGACAAAACTGAGGTACTGGTGGTGGGTTGCCCTCCGGATTCTTCACTATGTACTCATGCTTTCTGGCCCACCTCTCTAGGTCCTCTTCCTAGTCCAGTTAGTAAAGTGAAAAACCTGGGTGTCATTCTCTCTGCCTCCCTCTCTATGTCTAACCAAGTGACTGCTTTGTGCCAAGCTGCCCACCATCAGATCAGGGTCCTTAAGAGGGTTCTACCCATGATACCGGAAGCCATTCGCCCCCCGTGGTGGCTGCGTTAGTTCTCTCAGGTTTGGACTACTGTAATTCTTTATATTTGTCGCAGCCGATTGGCCTAATACAGCGGCTTCAGCGCATGCAGAACTTGGCGGCCAGGCTAGCCACTGGAACTCCCTCTGGAGCTCATATTTCTCCAGTCCTCCGCCGACTTCACTGGGTTCCGGTGGGCCAGCGTGTCCTTTTCAAGTCGCTATGTATTGTCCACCGGGCGGTCCATGGCCAAGGAGCTGAGTTTCTGCAGACAAAATTCTTCCGATATATCCCTGAACGTGAATTACATTCCTCCACCACTAACCTTCTTGTTGTTCCAAGGTTCAATCGTGAAAGGGTTGGCGGTTAGGCCTTCTCCATTGCAGCTGCTAAACTCTGGAACAATGTTCCATTGGTGTTAAGAAGTGTTCCCAACCACCTTGGTTTCAGAAGAGCCCTTAAGACCATTTTGTTTTAGCTTTCCACTCTTTGACTCTCCCTTCCGTGAGCAGCTCTCCTCTCTAGCACCATGATGCCCTTGGCGACCGTGCGCTCTACAAATATAGATAACATAACATAACATACTCCAATGCCCCCCTGACATAGAATGCATGACCCCTCTGTGGTCCCCTAGTCACTTTCCATTAACTCTTCCCTTCCAATACCTTAATTTTATCATGCTACCAGCCTGCTAAGTGCCTTATTCTTTCTTATGACTGTTCCCGCTCTTCCTCTCTCTCTTTGAGGCTTTGCATGACCTCACAAACATCCCACCAACCACTCCTCTAAAACATTACTCTTCTCTCATTCCCTCACTTCATACATATGTTAAAATGACACCCTGGTTGCACCTCTCACTCATACCGTACCTATTATAACCCCATCTAGCCTGCCCACCTCCCTCAAGGGGCACTCCATCTCTCTGCACTCTCCTATTGAATTCATTTTGGTCCTCTAAATGCCCAATGTCTCTGCCCCCCTGTCATATTTAGTTGGAATATGACAGCAAGGAGTACACCATGTCATCTCAGAAGGGGTTGGGGGGAAAACCCTCCTGCTGATCTTTGAGGCCCACGGGTGAGTAGTGCTATATAAGAACTACAAAATACATTTAAAAAAAATGGCCAGACTAATTAACTAACAAAGGCTGGTTGGATCCACCATTTCCTATTGTTGAGCTCCTTATATGGTGGCAGCATGTGCATACTAATCCGAGTTTAATTCAAACAGGCCCACATTGGGCCTGGCTGCAGAGGCTAACAAAGGAGACAGGAAACCCCCAAAACCCATTCATATGCACTGTGTCAACCTGATGCCAGCTCCCGCCTTCAGTATCGATTGACAGTGAAATGCCATGTCTGGGACTGCGTGTTTACGGTAGTCATCCCTGCAGAGAGAACCCCATTCAGAAGGTACAAGTATGTGGATTGATGGAGGCAGAAAGTCTGGTCTTGCCAAAGCTTCAAGGGAGGCCTGTCACTTTAATCAGGAACCATAGAGAGCTCCATTAAACAGAGTCACCCTTTTATCCATAACATACAGGAAGATGGGTGGGACTTAGTATTACATGTTTTCACCCCTTCATCTTTTCTGCTGGAAAACACTTTGGATATGACCTCACACATACAGGAGATTGTTGGTTGGGACCCAGGATTGGTTCAGTAAGGTAGGTTTAGCCTACACTAATCCCTATAGTCCATTTGGCACATCCTCTGAAGGCTTCACCACATTGGGCCTGGCTGCAGAGGCTAACAAAGGAGACAGGAAACCCCCAAAACCCATTCATATGCACTGTGTCAACCTGATGCCAGCTCCCGCCTTCAGTATTGATTGACAGTGAAATGCCATGTCTGGGACTGCGTGTTTACGGTAGTCATCCCTGCAGAGAGAACCCCATTCAGAAGGTACAAGTATGTGGATTGATGGAGGCAGAAAGTCTGGTCTTGCCACAGCTTCAAGGGAGACCTGTCACTTTAATCAGGAACCATAGAGAGCTCCATTAAACAGAGTCACCCTTTTATCCATAACATACAGGAAGATGGGTGGGACTTAGTATTACATGTTTTCACCCCTTCACCTTTTCTGCTGGAAAACACTTTGGATATGACCTCACACATACAGGAGATTGTTGGTTGGGACCCAGGATTGGTTCAGTAAGGTAGGTTTAGCCTACACTAATCCCTATAGTCCATTTGGCACATCCTCTGAAGGCTTCACCCGGAGCAGAAGGAAGAACTCATCATTGGACCCAGGCCACGACCTCCAAGAGGGAAGCAAGATCCTTCACCTGAAACAATCTACCGTACAGTACATTTCTCAATGAACAGCTAATAACACACTTTGTCTAATCTAGTGCAATGGTTTAGTTTAGTTTAGTTTAGTTTAGTTTATTATTTGTATAGCGCCGCCTGGCCCTAGGGCATCCAGGCGCTTGCGATGAATACAACAAGAATAATGAATACAACAAGAATAATGCAGCAGAAATGTACAAATCGATTACATATTTACAAATTTACAGTCTTGGTGCATGCTAGTGCGGTAGGGCTAGGCAGTTTCTTTGGATAGAAGCCAAGTTTTGGTGTTGTGTCTAAATCTGTGAAAGGACGGTTCTGATCTCAGCTCGAGTGGAAGTGAATTCCAAAGTTTGGAGGCAAGCACGGGGAAGCTGGAGCCACCTGCTTTTTGGAGCTTAAATCTTGGGATATTTAAGCAGTGTGTTTGAGCTGATCTGGTAGGGCGCGCTGGGGTGTGGTGCTTGAGGTTGTCGGATAGGTATCTGGGTGCTTGGTTAGCTAGGCATTTGTGTGTGAGTGAGATGGTTTTATATTCAATTCTTTGTGGTATGGATAGCCAATGGCAGGTGCGTCTGGCGTCCGAGATGTGTTCTTGTTTGGGTATGTTCAGGGCTGCTCGCAAGGCGTTGTTTTGTATGACTTGTAGTTTGTTGATGTTTTTCTGACTGGTTCCCAAGTATAGCGCATTGCAGTAGTCAACTTTGGAAAGGACTAGCGCTCTGGCTATGAATTGTCTATGAACAGAACATCCCTGAAGGCTTCCCTCTCTCTATCCAGACGTTTAATTGATTTTGCAGATCAGAGGGCCTAGCTTACAGAGTTAGGTTTTACTAAAATAACTCTTTATTGTTCTGGTTACCACCCAAACATAATGCACGTGGGGAGCCCAGGGAGTCAGAATAAGGCATGGTTATAATACAAAACATCAACTCTGGATGGGTCACCACAACAATATATTGCAACAGACCTTGCAGTCTTCCACTTGTAGTACAGAGATTAGCAAGCATGCTAGTAAACAGTTGTTGTCCCTTTCATCTCAAGATATCACAAAAGTATTGCCTTTACCTACCACATGGTCCTATCTTTTTACAGCAGCTCATCTGTGATCTTGGAGAGATGCCTAAAGTGAAGCAGAATCAAAAAGGAATATTAGTGTAGCAACATAGTAACAGCTATGGAAACAATATAAAAAATAGCAACATTTTGGTCCAAAGGAATTGCACGTCTACTCTCCTTAATGCGGATGGTTGTCATGTAGAGGTACCCTCACCTCACACTGTACATGTACAATACTCTACAACAATAACTTAAATTTAGCCATGTTGGGGAGAGATTGATACAGAGGGTTGCAAGAGATAGATTGCAAAGTTGGTTCTGTTTAATAATATCTTAGAGGAGGCGGTGAGAGACACTGAGGAGAAGGTGGTTAAAGGAACCGTCGAGGATGAGTTGAAGAAGCCAACCCTTAACATTTAGGTGCCAAAGGAGGAGCTGCTTAAAGAGAAGGCAGTGAAAAGACAATGAAAGAGAAGGATGAACATAACAGAGAGGTAAGGTAAATACAGAAGCAGGTGAGAGCAAGAAGAGAAAAGGAAATTCAGGCGGTGAGTGGTGAGTGAAAGAGCAGGAGGAGGATACCGAGAAAAGATAGAAGGGAAGGTAACGTTTCTTCAATTGTTGTGAGATTCCATTTAGATTTCATTATAGCTATGAGCACTGTCTCCCTTTACGTGCTGTTAAGTGCTTCATATTTGATTGCTCTAGGGCTCAGTGATATTTCTGCAGAGAGAGAAAGCATTCTCAAGCCATATCTCGGAGCAGAGCTCCGTGTGGAAACTACATTTCCCAGAACTATCCAAGGCGCACATATAAAAACGTCAGGCACTTCAGCAACCAGCCGGTCTTCACCGGTCCTCGGCGTACACAGCGAATCGGTGAGTCACTCTGGCCAGTTTCAGGTAAGCTGCAGCACGTTAATGTCCCTTTGTTGTACAGGACACCCCACACAGGCAAAATAGACATGGGTTTTCTTGTTGGAGAATTCCTAATGCTAGCCAGTGTGGTGTTCATAAATAAACCATAACTGACAAAAATGGATGCATCAGTTGGTGCATCACACCCCTCCGACCAACCTGTTTCTCACAACCAAATTGAGGAATAACTTACACCTATGGGCCCTACGAAGGACAACATAGTGGAAACACAAACACATTCTCAGGTGCCAACTAACACATCAGACCTTTTGCTCCCCCATAAGCTTAAAATCAACAAAGGAATGGGCACTATCACTTCCACAGCACTTAATAAGTTTGATGTTAAAGTTATCATTATTGAATATCCCCAGACAATCACTAACATTATCCCTCAAGAGACCAATATTAAAACAACTGCCCCTCAGAAGACGATTAGTCTATAACCAGCAGTCCCAAGAAAATAGTGGAGCACCAATCTTCGACATGAACAGGGAGAACATTAAAAGCAGCGCTTCTGAACACGAGATCCATAATAACAATGCATGTGGTATTCACAATGATAGATAACAATCTTGACATACTATTAGAAACTTGGATCAGAGACACCAGTGGCCAGGCAATAAATCTAGTAGGTATTGGAGGAGGTGTTGCAATCATTCAAAGGAAAGATCCATGACTGTTTATAACACCTGTATCGTGCCATGGTTACAAAATGCTTCTTGCTAAAATGATATCAAACCCAATACCTGTATAAACATTGTCTTAATCTACAGACCACCGGCAGCAATGGCAGACTTTAATGAGGAAATAACTCAGATCCTTAACACCTTAGAGGGCCTTAGAGGGCCCAAACCGCTTCACCCTATTCCTGGGGGACATAAATCAATGGAAAGGCGATAAATCAGACAAGGGAGCTACTGATTTGGAGAAAGCCCTACACAACATATATTTTCAAGTGATTGATGAATAATGAACCCACAACAGACAAAAACCACATGCTAGACTGGGAGACAAGAAAGCTAAAAATGAACATTAGCCAGACCAGGCCCTGTATCTGAATGGATCATCATGAATTTCACATCTTACTCACTGAGGGTCAAGTTAAACCCTACAATCCTCCTAAAACAGTCACAAACTGCAATTTCAAAAGGATAAATTCCAAGGAAATAGTATCATGTTTTGATCCAATCATGGTAGAGACAACAGATCTAGACTCGGTGGAACACTTAGTCTGCTCTCAACTTCGGACCGATGAAAACAAAGAAGCATGGAAATAGGCGGCAAAAAAATATAAAAAGAAAATTGTAGAAACTAAAAAAGATTACTACAACCAACAAATAAACCATGCAGCTAACAACTCCAGAAAGCTCTTCGAGACTCTAAGGCTCCTTGAAAAACCTAAAGCACTGACCAAGATGCTGCATTAGTTCAGATGGCATTTGAAGCCAACATATCCAGTACAAGAGAGAAAATAAAAGAATCACTAATTAAGGCAATTAAACCCATTAATCCACAGCACACTGACTGTAAATTGAAATACCAACTATCTTTCCCTTTCTCAGCAATAACAACAGTGGAAATGGAGAAATAGTTAACATCAATGTGGCCCACCGCATGCTCAGAAAACATTAGTCCTCCTAAAATCCTTCTAGAACATAAATAACTCTTATCTCCATTCCTCACAAGATTCAGGAAGGCTTCCTTTAGAGAAGGAAGGATTCCCAAATCCATTAAGACAGTACCGGTCACGCCACTCCGGAAAAAAACAATTGAGATCCAAAGGATCCTAATTACCCTAGACCCATTACTAACTGTAACTATCTTCTCCAATTTCTTGAGAAATCTGCATACCTGCAATTTCAATCTTTCGTAGAAGAAAACAACATCCACCACAGCAAACAATCAGGCTTTCGGCCAGGCCACAGTACAGATACAGCACTAGTGGACCTACAATTCAACATGCTGAATATCACTGACAAAGGTCAGGTGGGGTACTGTTCAGAATAAGCTGTCAAATGGTTCCACTCATTTCTAACAGACCGTGAATCCAGGATTCAGTGGGGGAGCCTGTTCCCCTACATCCCCACTCTGGTGTGGAATCCCACAAGGGCCAAGTCTGTTGCCCATATTATTCAACCATCAGACCTCTGTGCTCTTTCCTAGAGGATCTGAAAATATTCTTTATGAACTACACAGACAAGGCCCAGTTAATCATACCAATTACCGGTGACTATGCCATAGACTCTGCATCACTTTCTAACATCTTCAATCAAATTGAATCCTGGATGGAGGCAAATTGGCTCCCCCTTAATGGAAATATAACAGAGCTACTCTTTCTTGGGCCTAAACATAACTTCACTAGCTTCTAAATTGGAACCAATATCATCCTGGTACAGAACAAGGTTAAAACCCTTGGTACCCAGTTGGAGGCCTCCCTAAACTCAGACGCCTATGTGAAACAACTGAGCAGAAATTGTAATTACTACCTTTTCCTTATCAAGAACATGTGTCCTTACATCACCAAAAACAATTGTGCTATTATTGCTCAAGCCACCATCCTTTCAAGACTCGATTATTGTAACTCACTTCTGATCGAAGCCTCAACCCTTAACATTAAACAATGCTAAGTGCTGCAAATTGACACATTACGTGCCTTCAAGAAGATAACAAATTGGGAACTTATCTCTATCCACAGATGGAGTCTACATTGGCTGCCAATTCAGAAGTGTATCAACTTTAAAATAGGAACAATGGTCCACAAATGCACCTACGGTTCCACCGCAGTCTACCTCAAATCATTAATAGCTCGTTACCACCCATCCAGAAACCTGAGATCATCTAACAAAACACAGATCATCAGCTTGAACTACAAGGATGTAAGTGGCATGGCCAGTAAGAGCAGCTGCCTATGGAACTCACTGCCTTGTGCTGTGATAGCAGAACCCAATCTAAGAGCTTTCAGGAAATGCCTAAAATTTTGCTTTTCAAATAACCCCCTTCTCTGCTGCTTAGAATCCTCTATGTCCTGTCTTTAACGTTCGTCTTCCATGTATCAATGTTAGCGCCCTGATGCCCACGGGCTCCCGGGACTTTAGAAATAAAGAAATAAAGAAAATAAATAAAGACAGGGAAGTGTGGAATAACATCCATGCAGAGGATTTGCGAGAGATATTTCATTTGTAGTTCTTTATGTGTTGTTCGGAACAATCTTCAACTATTCAACACACTGATTTTATCTCAATAGACTGCTGAGAAAGGCAAGCACTGAGTCTTAAAAAAACAAGGAACCACTACTTTGAAAACTTTTGAGCTTACTATTTGACTTTACCCTGAGAATTGCCCCTAACCTGCTGATTGATTATCCTGACACAGGTTAAGTTATAATGTGCCTATTCCTGGCCCTAAAGGAGTAGGTAGATTTAGTTATTTCCTGTAAGATACCCTAATAAAGAAGTGTTAAGGCACTCATTTGATTTTGGCCTATGTATAGTCGAGCTCTGTATCATGACAGGTCACGTTTACTGGTCCATGCCCTCAACTGGCTCTTGGAACTGCAGGTTCCCTTAGATGTGCCTCCGGACTTCGGGGTGTTTTTCTTTATTATTGCGCTTACCCTTGAAAGGGCCTTCCTTCTCATCATCATCATCCCCCTCTCCAGGTTTATCCTGACTGATGTTTCAGTCCACCGCATGCAGGGGAAAAATTGCCATTAAATAGTCCAGCTCCATTCTGGACTTTGGGACCGAAGGAGAAACTGATTCTTCTCTTCTTCTGATGGAAGATCATGATGACCCCAGCTGTGCCATCTATGCCCTTTGGGAGAGGGAAACAAGCTTAAGAAAAATATCTATTTCTTGCACTTCTCCCCTTCTTTGACTTGTGCAGGTATTTTCTGCTTTCTATGGTGATGTTATTGCAACAAAGCATTTCAGCCATAGTGTACAAACCAAGTAACCATTACTAGATCTGCCTTTGAATTCCCTCAATCATGTTCTCACCTGCCTACCCCTTGCAAGGATCTAAAGGGGGGGGCATGCCAGTCACTCTCCTTGCTCTTGTGCATCTGGGTGCCACTCTTTCTGGAAATTAAGCAGTGTGTATGTCCAACAGGACCAGGCCAATAGAGCCCTTCTGCATTCCCACGCCTTCGAGAATTGAGTCTATAAATATTTTCAGTACATTCTGGCACGCGGCCTTGACTGTGCCTTTTCAAATCTGAACATCCAGAAATAAAGAACAGGAGAAAAGTCTCCCATCCCCTCGTTTGACAGGTGAGGGGATGGTCAGAGCCAGAGGTGGAGGTTGAAGGTTAGGTAGTATCTGGGACCAGATCAGAGAACCATAATAGGGAGGGCTTTGGCAAGGGTCTCCAGATTAACTGGCAATACTAATTGACCAACTCCACTCTTATCAGCTTTTGTTGCAACAAATTGAAAGTAGCAGTGCTGGTTGACGAGTGCTTTTGTGAATCTTCATCAATGGAAGCAAACTGTGTTGCTGCAAACACTACCTTGTCTGTTTTCCTCAATAAGTTTATGGTTAACTTTATATTTCATTGATATTGTTTAATGATACTAACTGGTGGGTATTTCTGGCTATTTCTGGGCTCCAAACATTTATATTACACCGGTCTAGATGCATGCCCGACAGCGGCATTGCTTACAAGAGGAATTCATGAAACAGATGTAAACCAACTATGTTTGAACATCCTAACATGCAGGTGATTTTCTATGCAGTTGCTTTCCTATCACAGATTATCAAATATTTTGAATGTTACCCAAGCAACGGATACAACCTTTCCCTTACCTTGTACCTTACCCTTGGAGTATTAAAGAATCATCATTACTTGATTGAATGTAAAGTCAATTTTTCCTGATGAAGGGATTTATTTTCCCGATACTCGTTGAGCTCTATACTTCTTTATCATTGTTTTGGATTATACACTGATGATTAATGAAATATTTCCATGAATTTCAGGATTGAGTTGAAATTAGACAAACCATATCTATCTGAATTATAATCACATTTACATTCACTGAATAAGATCAAATCTCCATACATTACTTCAACTTTTGGCTGGCATTTGCCAGCGTTAAGGGTGTGCAGGGGACGGGAGGGTCCATCAGTTGAGGACACTTATTGTTTTGTAATTGTTCTGACGACTTATGGTGTTATAGTCATTTTTTTCTCCCGTGCCCCCTAAATTTGAATTTAATCTACTTCACCGCCACCAAAATCAGTACTGTTTACAAAATAAAGGTGTGTGTCAGCCTATCTTTGTTGTTTTCTTTGAAGGAGAATATGTATGCAGATCTCCCAAGCAGGATTGTGCCTACCCCAGTGTCCTTCCAACTCAGTCCTCTGCTGTTTCGCCACATTTGTCAGAGGTTTGGGGGGCCCGCATTGTATTTTCCTCAGATGAGCCAGGATGCACTCCAGTCTCTACACCTGGTGGTCTGGATGTTGAAAGGGTGGCCTGAAGTGTCCGGGCTTCTCCAAAGGGGTAGCACTTTGTTTTCAAGGATCAAGAAAACCCATCACCTTAAGCTCATACCAACGCCACTGATGACACTTTGATACGTGATGCCGTGCGAAAGGGGCATCCCTACTGTCCATTAATCCATTTAGGTTCATGGATTGCCTTCAGGGTGGATTTTTGTTCAACTTTACCCTGTTCACTCTAAGAAACCAGTGCCCAGAAAGATATCAAACATGGAGAAATGACTTCAGTCTAGTCTGTCCTCTATGTTTGAAAATGTGTGGGCACAGTCGTTCAGAGAGAATCCCTTGCAAACAGTGACCAATAAAGTGCAGCTGAAATTGAATTTTGGTTGACAAAGAAGAAGCAAGTCCCAAAGATAAGTCACTGATAGGGGACTTTCACCTGGGAGGGTAAAAGTGAAGAAAATGTTTATTGCTAAAAGTTGAAATTTGTACCAAGCTTTTCGTTCCTCCAGAGGTGGATGTCTGACATTAGGAAACTGGTGAACAAACTCTTTCAGTGTTTCAGCATAGGAGGCTGCCTAATCATCATAAGGTTTTGCTTCGACCTACCGTTGGTGCACTGATGTCTCCAGGGTGACCTTTTTGAGAATCTCTAAGAGGACCTGCTTGACTCCTGATAACCAAGTTGACATTTCCCCTCTCTAGCATCCTCAGTCGTAGGATTGTAAGTGACTTCAATCCAGCACTCCAACTAAATCAATGCTTAGTATGGGGTGCCCAATGGAAGCCCTTATTTATATATTTTTATGTCAAAGTTCTTTAAATCTCCGGGGCGCTGTTACGCACGACAGGAATGGCCACCTGATTGCAGAGCTCCCGCTCCACTGAGATATCCTGCGCCAGAATATCCGTTTAAGCACTGCCTGCTGAGCCCAAACGGTGTGGGCTGGTAGCCTGTCCACCCGTGGGGGTCAGGCAAACTCCTGTAGCCCAGAGACCAGAAACGTCGGAGATAGAGCGACCTTCAGATCGTCTATCACACGCGGCGAGAGCGATCAGACGCCAAGCTCCGGGGAATCCCTACTCGAGGGCCGCGGCTGAGCGAGCGAGGCCCCAGGTGGGCAGAGCCTACACTACAGCCCATGCCCAGCACCCTGCCGCTGCTATGCAACCATCCGTGAGGCTGGCTGGGACACGGACGGAGAAACCAGGCGAAACAGCGCACACTTGAGTGCGGCCCCAGCTCGTGGTGGTCCGTGACTGCCGAGCTCCAGCGAACCCCTCATAGATCCTGCAGCACACTACGAGGCTGCGACACGTGATCGTGCTGAGACAACGACACGTTTGTGGGCCCAAGTAAGGAGGCTGAATACACGGCGGAGGGGGGATCGCAGAGACGTGCAGTTGTTGGGAGAAGGCGGCAGCGCTGGCCCGGGAACAATTCTGATTGCTCTGGCATATGCAATCTTCCCACGGTGCTAGACCAGCAAGGCCCGGTGTAGCACGCAGCACTCTGGGGTGATTGGAGCGTCTCCAGGTACCCGGGCGTGGCCCCCTGGGGCCCCAATACTAGCAGAGGCCCTCCTCCTGTGCCGGCGCTGTTTGGACCGCTGTGGGGCTCCGTGGCTTGTTCCAGGCGCCGGGCGCGCCACAATACGTGCCATAATACCCCGTATGCTGGCATCCCTCTCCCCCCGTGTCGGGAAAAAAAACACAGATACCCCGCTCGGGGAACTTATCAGCGGTGAGATCCTAAGACAATTGGAAGCATCTGGCAGCCCGGGGCGGCGGTGGGCCCCTTAGGCACCACAGGACTACAGAGTACCACACACGTGGTAATCCTAACGTGCAATACGTGGGGGGACACAGTCCATTAGTAATGCCTGGTGCCGGCTGGTGAACCTGATCCTCCCCCTTGCTGGGATATACCATACGGAGCAAGAGTGAACGGCAGACAAAAACGCGGCAAGTAATATACTGTATTGTTTCGGGGGTCAACTCGACAGCATTATGGGGGAACCACAGAGGTCGGGGAAAGGCGCCAAGACTCCGGGGAAGCAAAAGAGAGGCCAAAGGACGCCTATATTGGCAGTCAGAATCAGGCTGCGATGGCGGACGTCCATACTGACGCTAATGAAGCCCTCAATACAGAATCCGGTGATAGTGTGGACAACTTAACAACAATAGTGCAGAATGGATTTCGTGCAGTCAATACGAAGCTGGATGACATAGTGTCCACCATCGGCTCTCTAAAGGCTAGAGTGGAGAAAGAAAGTGCGCGTGTAACAGAAACTGAAAACAGAATAAGCACTAACGAAGACACCATTGCCCATCATAGCCGCGACATCACTCAAATTAAGGAAAGCATGGCGAAACTACAGAATAAATGCGAAGACCTTGAATTGCGCTCGAGGAGAAACAACATCTGTGTGGTGGGCGTAGCGCAATCCTTTGGCAAAGGTCAAATGGGAAAGCAACTCGAGACACTGCTGAAATCCCTGTTTGGACCAGAGACATTCTCCGAACATTTTTTGGTGGAGCGAGCACATTGCACACTGGCTCCAGCACCTAAACCAGGCGCACCGCCGCACACTATAATTGCACGACTCCTCAATTATAGGGACAGAGACACAATCCTACGGAAGGCGAGAGAGGCGGGTACTCTCCAATATGAGGAAAGTCACATACACATCTATCCAGATTTCTCTGCGGGGGTCCAGGCAAGCAGAAGATCCTACGAGCCAGTTAAGAGGCTCTTAAGAGAGCGCCAGATCCCATATGCTTTGATTTTCCCAGCCAAAATGAGGATTCAACATGCAGGAAGAGCTCATTTCTTTGAGTCCCCGGCCGAAGCCACGCAATATATTGAAACGTCCATACCCCTTCCTCCCAGAGGGGGCAGACCGGCCCAAAATAACAGACCCAGATCTGCAGACTAAGAAACACCTATCTGTTAACTCTTTCTGAGGCCATAGTTAAGATAAGTGCTCGTTCAAACTGTATCAGGCAATTTGGATGATGGAGATGTTGGACCTGATCGGCGGCCATGTGGAGCAACATGGCTACCCGTGGAATATTCCATAAGTTTTGTTGGACACATCGTCAAGTTAGGGATGATGATGAGGGTGGGGGGGTGGGACGGAATGTGGGACTTGGAGACTCTAGCTCTGGTTTGGTATCATGGTGGCATCTTGTTGGGGGTCGGTGCCGCCTTACGGAGCCATGTTCAGGTGAAAGGTGGTTTGAAGTGTTTTGTTGGTTGAAAAGTAAAAATGTGGTCGCGTTAAGGCTGGCACTGAGTATATTGCACAATTGCTGTAACCCTGTTGTGTTTGACAATGGTTAATGCTTCATCTCAGAGCCCCGGCTATGGACTTAAGGTTAAACTCCTGACGTGGAATGTGCGGGGATTAAATAATCAGGCTAAGGTCAGGAAGGTTTCCAACTATGTCTCCAGACATAATCCCCATATCCTGATGCTACAAGAAACCCATGCGATGGGGATAAGTAATGCCCATATATTTCCCAGGTGGGGCCTCTGAGGTTCTACACTGACTATTCATCCCAGTCCAGAGGGGTGCTTATCCTTATTCATCCGGGCCTTGGGTTCAGGGTGGGTGGTCACAAGGTTGATCCTCTGGGCAGATACGTCATGGTCTGGGGGGAGGTGGCTACTCAACAAATACTCCTGGTCAACACGTACGGGCCCAACATCGATGACTCTGCTTTCTATATGAATATATACCAGATGATTGTGTCACTTGATGTTCTGAATGTGATATGGGGGGGGATTTCAATTTGGCTTTGGACCAGGTTCTTGATAGATCCTCGAAGGCGGCTAGAACCCCCAGTAGGGCAGCACTGAACCTGAGGCATGTTTTGTCACAGCTTTTTCTGGCTGATGTATGTCGTGAGACTCATCCTGATAACAGGAGGTATACGTTCTATTCCTCAGTGCACGACTCAGAGTCTAGGATTGACTATTGGTTTGTTTCCATGTCTCTGATGGCTGGAGTGGAGGGGTGCAAAATCTTTCCTCGAACATTGTCAGATCACTCCCCAGTATTGTTGGAACTAATGTTCGAGAATGCCCCTTGTCCTGCTAGGAGGTGGAGGATGCCGGGTGGAATGTTGGGAGACCCGGGGACAGTAGAGGCGCTCCATGTTGAGATCGCAGAGTTTTTGTCCAATAATATGGGATCGGTGGACAAGTGCTCAACGGTGTGGGAATCCTTCAAGGTTTGGATAAGGGGTGTGTTGATGTCCAAAACTACGGGTATGCTGAAGGCTGCCAGAGCCGAATTGTCCACTATCGAAGGCAAACTAGATGTTCTGGAGAAAACATACACAAACACACAAGACAAGGTAATATTGGCCGATATACACACCCACCTTCAAGAGTTTGATAAGCTCGATATGAGGGAGGTCCGATATGTGGCGGCCCCTATACACGCGCGCAGATATGGGGAGGGCAACAAGGCTGGCAGAACACTTTCCAATCTACTCAAACACGATAGGCAGCCTACACAGACAACAAGTATACGCACAACCCAGGGACGATACTGCTCAGAGATGAGGATATTAATACGTAATTTATGGAATTCTACAAGGAATTATATTCCAATAAAGATAAGAAAACATTTGCAGAAATTAGGATGTACCTTGAGGCTCTCTCCCTTCCTCAACTCCCTGACGAAGAACGCCTAGCGTTAGAGCATTATGTGACTGCGGATGAGATTTTAGAAGCAGTCAAGGCTATGGCCTCGGGCAGGGCACGGGGATCGGACGGGTTGGGGGCTGAATTCTATAAGGAGTTTCACGAGGAACACTCGTTCCGATACTGTTGGAGGTGTGGGAGGAGGCACTGGAGTTCGGCAAGCTATCCCCCACCATGAGAGAAGCTATCATTACAGTACTCCATAAGCCTAGGCGACCACCACAGGACATTTCGCCTTATAGGCCCCTGTCACTCATAAATACCGATGCCAAAATATTTGCAAAGGTCCTCACAAATCGACTTTTGCCGGCGGTTCCTACCCTAGTACATTCGGATCCGAACGGGTTTATCCCTGCACGATCTACGGCCCTGAACCTCCGTAGACTCTTTGGTATAATGGCGCAAATAGATCCCGCTAGGAGCGCAGTGGCCATATCCCTTGACGCCGAAAAGGCGTTCGATTCGGTCTCGTGGGTATATCTCCTTGAGGTGCTGGAGGCGTTTGGGATGGGGCCCAACTTCATAAGATATGTGAAATTACTATATACTGAGCCCGGAGCTTGTGTCGTGACCAATAGAGCCATTTCCCAGATGTTCCAGTTGGGAAGGGGAACCAGACAGGGATGTCCGTTTTCGCCCCTGCTGTTCGCATTAACCATTGAGACAATGGCAGCTGCGGTCCGACTAAGACATGCAGATAGAGGGATCAAAATGAAGGGATCTACCCAACTAATATTGCTTTATGCGGACGACACTTTGTTATATGTCAAGGAGCCTGATCTCAATATAGCACCCATTATGGCTGAGATGCAGGAGTTTGCTGAGTACTCTGGGTACACAATAAACAGGGCCAAATCGGAGATATTTCCGCTTACACCGGCCACCCGGTGCCCTACGGGAACAGATGGACTCAAGTGGTCGGGCGACCATATCAGATACCTGGGGATTCTTGTCTCCAGGAATAAGCTTACATTATACTCAGATAACTACGAGACCGCCCTGCAAACTTTGACCACCAAGCTCCAGATGTGGGGTCGTCTCCCGATCTCTTTGGCTGGACGAGTTGCTATTCTTAAAATGGTTATCCTGCCTAAACTTCTTTATTTATTTGTTAATATCCCTATATGGTCTAGAGGACCTTCTTCGCCAAACTCAGATCCATGGCGGTAACATTTTTTTGGAATGACAAGACAGCTAGGATAAGCTGTGAAAAAATGGTAGAACCATATTCTTGGGGAGGCATAGCCGCCCCTGACTTCGAGCTTTACTATTATGTGGCCCAGGCTCAATTTGCTAAATATTGGTATAACGATGAGGACAACGCCCCCCATGCATGGATAGAAGCAAACACTACACATCCCACTAACATACAATCAGTCATATTTGACTCACGATACAAAGACACCTGTGAATACAATCCAGTTAGCTGCACAGTCAGGGCATGGGAAGCTATATTCAAAAGGCTTAAATTGGAGACTCCCTATAACCCCGAGATACCTCTTTGGGACTATCCGGGTATTCCTCCTACACACGATACGAGCATACAGGAATCTTGGGACCCGAATTGTGAAATGGAAATTGGTGATATGTTTGTCAATGGCGTCTTTTTGGGCCTGGATTTGTTGTTGAGGGCGCTGGGAGATGGTCCACTAAAAACACTTCAATATTACCGTATGCGAGCAGCATTTCAGAAGAAGTGGCCTCTCTTCCCGGATGAACCTCCACCGCATCCATGCACACAATTGGTGATGGCCAGGAATGGCCTGGGAATCTCTAGGCTGTATACTGAGGTTCAGACCCACACCCCCACAGTGAATCAGATAAGGGAACGGTGGGAGGCGGACCTACAAGTCCCCATCGAGGAGAAGAAATGGGCCAGATACTGTTCACTACCCAAGAAAGTCTTGCTTAACTCTGGCCTGAGGTTGATCCAATTTAAAATTCTAAATAGATTGCATTACACGCCAGCCAGGATTGCCAAATTTGCACCGGAATCCTCGGATGCCTGCCCTAAATGCAATGCGCCTCAGGCCGGCTCCTTTCATATGTACTGGGACTGTCCGGTGGTTAAGGGGTTCTGGAGGTCAGTGGCTGAAGTCTTGGAGGACATAACGCAGGTTTCCCCCGATCTGACCCCGCAGAAATATTTGTTAGGGGATATAGGCACGCATTCAGAAAAAATCAGAAGATTATTTAACATTTCAAGTGCGGTGGCCAAAAAATGTATCTTATTGAAATGGAAAAGCCCCCTTCCACCTAGCTTAAACCAATTCCTACAAGAATTGACACATGTGAATGAATCAGAGGAGCAGTATGTTTTGGCCCAACCTTCGATGTGCAAACCCAAAGACATTTGGAGCCCGTTTAGGGTCTACCTATGCAATATGATTACTGATGATTTATCACCATAATATTGTTTTTTAAACCTGCATTGACCACGTTTATCCCTGTTGTATCTTTGAAATGAACTGTGCAATGGTGCTGTTGACCTTTTTGTTACCAATAATAAAAAAGAATTAAAAAAAAAAAAGTTCTTTAAATCTGGATGATGAACCCTTATATAACGCCCCTCTCTTTGCATCCCCCTGACCTCACTGAGCCAAGAAGTAGGTTTGTTTTGCAAATTAAAAGGTTTATTTGAAAAATTAAACAATATATATATCACACTTTTATGAACAAAATAATATCTGAATAGCACACCTATGAATATGAAAAGTAATCAACAATGGGTAATATTAAAATATCAACAATCTCTTTAATCAGTAAGGAGTAGGAATAGGAGAATAAGGTAGCAGAGCATACTTGTATCGTTCAAGGAAATGCAAGAATGGGAAAGAATGCAGCACAGAAATAAACTAGATATGATTTCAATCAAAAGATAATATGGTCACTTTTTCCCCTGTGACTACTCACTGCCCCCGCTATTATGCAATATGAGAGATGAAAATGAGGGCACACAGGTTTCAAGAATACAATCAATAATGCAGTTCAATCCCAGTTCCCCCCAGCAAGCTTAGAGAAAACAGGTATGATTTTAAAACAGGCAAAAATACTTTTGAATGTGATTGCAATGAATCGGAAAATATGCCAAAATGATTTTAATTCACTAAAGGAGATTATGAAACAACTATAAGGAATTGGAATGGGTTATGTGGAAAGCTTGGGATCTTAGCTTCAAAATAACAGTTAAATTACGGTTCTAGTACGTGCGGTTCAAAGGTTCCTGAGGGTTTCGTGAAGGTAGATTTTCAGAAATAAAGTCAAGATTTCAAAATGACAGATTGCGCTTTACAGATTGGAATCAACAGGATGGACACAAGATTCTATAATGTAGTTCGGGACAGGTTGAAATGGATGGGATAAGATTACTTTAGACTAAGAGATGACTATGCACAGTTCTAGACTAGATACTCACTCCTAGGCTTGGGAATGGAATGGGCCTCGTCAAAGAGCTGGTCAAGGGTTTGTCTTCACTCTCGCCACCGGACAGGTCTCAGGCACTCTGGGTTCTGCTCTCAGCACTGCACTGCAGTCTGCACGGCCTCTTGTACTGGATCTGACGGGTTCTGGATACAGCGCTGCTTTCTGGGTCTGGATCTTGGTTCTAGCACAGGGTTCTTAGCTAGAAGCAAAACAGCTCAGCCAGGCTGTTGGATTTTGAGATGCCCCTGGGAAGTTTAGGGGTTAGAATTAGGTTGTAAAAGATTATGAGGCCTGCTGCAAAGAGTTCAGTTTTGGCTAGGCCTCTACTTCAGGGTTCTAGAGTTTGGTTCTGGAGTTGTCCGGATCTCTGTCTGGAGTCTGGAGTTTTCCTGCAGGGTGCTGCGCCAAGAAATCAGTAGAGTAGTGGAAGGGTGTTTCCTATCTGGGTCTCAGCAGTCCCTATTTATGAGTTTCCAAAAGGGATGGGGAGGCTGACTCTCTATGCCCAACCCTCTAATGATCCTGATAGGCCAGAGAATTTCCTGTCCCCTGATTTGAGACAGGAGCAGTGTGTCATATATGTCAGAGTGATACTGTGTTTTATGGCTTAACTGAAATCCCGCCCCTTTGCCTTTTCATAGAAACTCTATTTTTCCCAAAACACATATTTCCCAGATACACAAGTTGTTCATAATACATATACACATCACAGCTTAATTAAGGCATGTCTCTGTTAAAGTCCCATGTTCCTACGACCTTGGGTTCAGAAATGACCACTTATTCGCGCTTTTGGTGGTTTTCCTAATATTGGTTCTGCACCAAATTTTACACAGGCATGCACACTCCATCTGAGCATATCTCTGTAATTTCTTATGTTCATAGCAAAAACACTGCAGCTGCAATATTAATAATATCCGGGGTTTGGTCTCAGAACATCTCATGGAGTCCGGCTTAGTCTTAAATCGTGAGGGAATTTTTCATTTTCACACTCTCAAAATTTTACATTTTTGTCAGTTCGGTACACTTTGCTACAAGCATTTGTATAAAACATACATTTGCTTTCAATTCAATTCACATGAGTGGTTTGTCTCCAACTCCAGGGTCCGGGCTGACTCAAGGTCACATGGCCTGTCCTCCTGCCAGGAGTGTCATGACCCACAGGACACGCCCCTGTTGGCCTTCCTGGTCCTTATCGCAACGGGCCTTGCATTCCCTGACACTCCCAACGTGGCCGTCCAGCGTGACACGCCTTCCGCGGTCTATACGTTGGATATAATGTATTCTACTAATAGACCGCACACCCGCGGCTCCGCGCGTCTCAATGCTATTGCCAAGTAGCGATCAGACGTGTGCTCCGTAGTTCGCTGTATTGCTTTCCTGGTTCGTAGCTTTCTACTTCCATTCCTTGCCCCGTCCCTTTCCTCTTGCTTCCTGGAATTGTGCGCTATCAGCACGTCTTCTTCGTTTCCCGAATCCCCGGATTGCTGCATCCCAGAATCTTAAACGCACGCTGGAGTCGGAAGAGACTTGCTCAGCCTAATTCAAGTCCAGGTCTGTCCACAAGAAGACACCGCCCACGAAGCCCAGCAAGGATCGGTCTCAGGTGAGAAAGGGGGAACTCCGTGACAGTTTGAGACGCCTACCGACCGCACTCGAAGTCGACATGGAAGCGGCCGTCCAGGACCTGATACGAGGTATGCAAGAATTAACCACCGAGGTGCAGAATTTAAAGGCGGAAAACGCTGCTCTCAAGCAATTAGTTCTATCCTGTGATTCAGCCGCAAAAGAAAGTGCGTTACTGGGCGGCATTGTTGACAAATACGATGGGTCGGCAAAAACCCTTCGTGGATTCCTGGACTGATGTTTGGTCCACTTTACATTTAAGCCCTATTACTTTTCCACTCCCAGGGCTAAGGTGGGTTTCATAATCTCTCACCTTTCCGGAAATGCTTTAACCTGGGCTAGACCCCTAGTTAACTCCGGCGACGCTCTCCTAGATGACTACGATGGTTTCATACGGGCCCTAAATACCATGTTTGATCGCCCAGAGCAGGTCTTTACCTCCCAGGAATGCCTCCAAGACTTTCAGCAGGGATCCCAGGATGTGCTCACGTATGTAACCCGATTCAAGCATTTGGTCAAGGAAGCTGATTGGTCTCCGGAGGCAAGTTTTACCCTTTTCAGGAGAGGACTAAATGAGGAGATTAAAGATGAGTTAGCCAGAGTGGCCCGACTGAACTCATTCCAGGCTCTTATGGACCTTGCCATGCAAATAGACTTTCGCATCCAGGAAAGGAAGGCAGAGAAGAAAAAATCTAGAGGAAACCCTCCGAAGGTGTCCTTTGAGAGTACCTCCAAATCTGACACAAACCCAGGATCAGTCACCGAACCAGAACCCAGCAGATAGGAGCCTTCCGTGGACCCATATCCCCGCAAGAAAGGATGAGAAGGATTAATACGGGGTTGTGCATGTATTTTGCCTCAGACAAACACTTGGTTAGAGAATGCCCTCTGGCCCCTCCTCGGGAAACACCAACTCCCGATCCTAGGTGGAGCAGGGCTTCGGGAGAGAGATGTATGCTCCACATCAATTCCATCCTTAAACTCTCCTGGACCAAACAATCTAATGATACTACAGGCCTTCCTATCAATCTCCGGGAATAAGACATATCCTGTTTTGGCCTTCGTAGACTGCGGGGCTATGGGAATATTCATTGATCAAGATTGGGTTTTTAGTCACCACATCCCAAACAAAACACAAAGCATCATGCAGCCGGTGGAAGCAATCAATGGAAGACCCCTCACTTCGGGGCCCATAAACCTGCAGACCAAAGAGATCCAGCTTTCAATTAACCACCACCAAGAGCGGATTCGATTCGACATTATTAAGTCAGCTCATTACCCCATGGTACTGGGCATGCCCTGGTTACAGAAACACAATCTGTATATCAATTGGACAGTAGGTTCACTATTCCTCGGCTCAGAGTTTTGTATGTCTCACTGTCTAACCCTGGATCCCTCCTTGACCCCTTCCAAAGAACCACCAATAGACCATCAAGCACCTCTCATGGTTTCCAATATCGTGCAGGTTCCTAAGGCCTATCAGGGATTTGTTGATGTGTTCTCAACTGCCATAGTCCAGGCCTTACCCCCTCACAGGGCTGAAGACTGCGCCATAGACACGGATCCCTCAGCAGTGATTCCCTTTGGCAGGATGTTCATCCTTTCCGAACCTGAGAAAAAGGCCCTCCGAGAATACTTGGATACCAACCTTGAGAATGGCACCATAAGACCTTCAAAATCTCCAGCCGGAGCTTCATTGTTCTTTGTTACTAAGAAGGACACTAAGGAACTCAGACCCTGCCTCGATTATCGTGGATTAAATCAATGCACCCTCAAGGACCGGTACCCTTACCATTAATCTCGGATATCCTGGAAGCGGTCAGAGGCGCTGTGATTTTCTCGAAACTGGACCTCCGGGGTGCCTATTATTTGATTCGTATCCAGGAAGGAGACGAATGGAAAACAGCATTCAGAACGGTATACACGCATTTCGTCGAATGATTTTACATCGTGGGACTTTTCATCGCCAACCCTTTCATCGCCCAAAACCTTTTTTTTTACTTGGGGGGGGGGGGGGTGTTTGGTGCGGTTTGGGGTATGATTATTTAAGTAAGGGAGGGCTTTGGGGGGGCAAAGCCCCCCATAAATAAAAAAAATTAAAAAAGGAGTTTTTGGCGATGAAAGGGTGGCGATGAAAAATCCCACGATGTAAAATCATTCGTCGAAATAACGTAGAACCTTCAGAACACCTTTTGGTCACTTTGAATATCTGGTCATGCCCTCTGGATTATCTAATGCCCCAGCAGTCTTTCAACGTTTTATGGACAGGGTGTTCTCTGACATGCTATTCCTCTTCATCATCGTCTACCTGGACGACATTTTTATCTACTCCAAGGATCTTCTAAAGCATGAAGAACATGTAAAGGCAGTACTACAATGACTCTGTAAACATAAACTCTTGGCCAAACCCGAGAAATGTCTGTTTCACGTTGCTTCTGTTCATTACCTAGGATTTATCCTTACTCCAGAGGGAATTGGCATGGACCTCTCAAAGGTAAAGGCTATATTATCCTGGCCTGCTCCCACGTCCGTGAAACAAGTTCAATCGTTCCTGGGGCTTGCCTATTGCTACCGGAAGTTTATACCCACCTTCTCTGAGATTGTTCAACCGATTGTTGCTCCCCTGAAGAAAGACACCCCCTTTGTCTGGTCTATTCCCCAAGATAAGGCATTCCAACTTTTGAAGACAAGATTTACTCAAGCCCCCATTCTGGCCCAACCCGAAATTGATCGACCATTCCTTGTGGAAACGGATGCCTCTAACTACGCCATTGGAGCGGTGTTGAAGCAAGAATTTGAGGATAAACTAGAACACCCCATTGCTTACCTTTCACGAACCCCGACTCCCAGTGAGACACACTACTGCGTCCTGGAAAAAGAACTTTTAGCCATCCGCCCAGCCTTCACCGAGTGGCGACAGCTACTCTTGGGAGCTAGATATCCAGTCCAGGTCCGCACGAACCACTGAAATCTTCAAATTCTACAGTCATTAGAGTGTCGGAACAGTCGTCAGGCTCGTTGAGCCTTCTTCTTTGTCCAGTACCAGTTCCACATCACTCATGTTCCTGGATCACAAAACTTGATTGCTGACGCCTTATCTCGACAGCCTGACTATGAAATTACCGAAGATAAGGCCTATCCTAAGATGTTTCCTCACACGATTTCTGTAGCTCAAGCAGTCAATCTCCTGGAAGAAATCCGAGTACAAACCCAATCCTCTGAACTCTGGAAGAATATTTCAAGAAAGAATCAATGGAACCTGAGAGTCAAGGAAGAATATTTGTTCAAGGACAACGTTCTGCTCTTTCCTACACAAAAATTACAACAAAGAATAATAAACCTCTGTCATGATACCCTTCACTCCGGACATCGTGGCATCACCAACACCCTCCACCTCATACAAAGACAATTTTGGTGGCCTAAAATGAAGACTGACGTACAACTATACGTCCGAGCCTGTGCAATCTGTAGTCAGAATAAACATGACAACAAGAGGCCGGCGGGTCTTCTGCTACAACCCGCACTGCCAGCAAGGCCATGGGAATTTATTGCGACAGACTTCATTGTGGAATTACCGCCTTCCAGAGGGTACACCACCATCATGGTCACCATTGACTTGTTCACTCATATGGCTTATTTCACACCCCTCAGTAAGCTACCATCCTCATCTGAACTGGCTGGAATCTTCCTGGAGCACATATTCCACCTTCATGGACTTCCTTCCAAGATATTTTCCGATCGAGGACCTCAGTACATCACACAATTCTGGAAACACCTCTGTCAAATATTGGGAATCCAACGCGCTCTTTCATCAGGTTATCACCCTCAAACCAACGGGACCACAGAACGTGCTAATCAGACTCTGGAACAATATCTTCGATGTTTTGCCACTAAGGTTCAGGATGACTGGTCGCTCCTGATAGCCATGGCTGAATTCGCCTATAACAATTCCGATCACTCAACAGTAAAGACCAGTCCCTTTTATTGCAGCCAAAGATTCCATCCATCAGTTCTGCCCTCTGTTCTTCCACAAGCCACACCGATACCTACTGTCGACTCCTGGATTGGAACACTCATCAACATACATAAGGAGACCAAAGAGCACTTAGAGAAGGCCAGAACACAGACCAAGAGATATGCGGATTCCAAAAGAAGACCCGGGCCTTCTTATTCAGTTGGAGATCAAGTCTGGTTGTCCTCAAAATTACTACCCCGACATCTACAGCCAAACAAATTGGCCCCCCGGTATTATGGTCCGTTTTCCATCAAGGAAATTATAAACCCAGTCTCATACTGGTTCAAGCTACCAGAGTCCTGGAAAAAGATTCACCCAGTTTTTCACATCACCTTATTAAAACCTTACATTCAATCCTCCCGGAAATCCTGCAGACCCACTCCTGTGGTGGTGGACAGTCAACTGGAATATGAAGTGTCCCAGATATGCGACTCCAGGTATAAACGGGGTCAGCTTCAATACCTGGTTGAATGCAAAGGATATCCCCCCGGTGAAAGAACTTGGGAACCACTTTCTAATCTGAATACCCCTCGACTGCTCAGAAGATACCACCTCATACACCCAGGCAAACCTGGAGGAACAGGTTTTCGGAGGAGGCATGCTGTCATGACCCACAGAACACGCCCCTTTTGGTCTTCCTGGTCCTTATCGCAACGGGCCTTGCATTCCCTGACACTCCCAACATGGCCGTCCAGTGTGACACACCTTCCGCAGTCTATACGTTGGACGAAATGTATTCTACTAATAGATCGCACCCCCGTGGCTCTGCGCGTCTCAACGCTATTGCCAAGTAGCGATCAGACGTGTGCTCCGTAGTTCGCTGTATTGCTTTCCTGGTTCCTAGCTTTCTACTTCCATCCCTTGCCCCTTTCCCTTTCCCCTTGCTTCCTGGACTCGTGCACTATCAGCACGTCTTCTTCGTTTCCCGAATCCCCGGATTGCTGCATCCCGGAATCTTAAAAGCACGCTGGAGTCGGAAGAGACTCGCTCAGCCTAATTCAAGTCCAGGTCTGTCCGCAAGAAGACACCGCCCACGGAGCCCAGCAAGGATCGGTCTCAGGTGAGAAGGGGGGAACTCCGTGACAGGGAGTAGTTGTCAGTTACACCCGAATTTAGCATATTCTATTCAGTTGAAAGACTCTATTGTCCTTTTCTCCTGCCAGCAGAGGAATCCCCTCCACATTTAATTAACATGTCCATGCGACATCCTCCCCTTTGGTGGGAAGGCCCAAGGTGTGAAGCGTTCTCAGGGAAAGCAAGCCTTTTGGAGTTTTAACTGCATCAGGTTACTTTCTGATCTATTGCAACATAGTTCCTTGTAAAAAAAATACATTATACATTTAAAATAAGCAACATATCTTTAAATCCAGTCTTTTTCCACATTAAATCAATGTGTGGCACTCTATATGGCATTTTGATGGAATTCTCTTTTTTGGCATGTTTAACTTCAAAAACACCACTTCTCCTGTTAGAATTATAAATCACCAGCACCTGACAGAGGCGAGTAACGGTACTATACCCATTTTGACAGCTGTCTTTCCATCAGTATCTTTAAAAGGGAATTTTGCTCTGATAGCATATGATTCTTGCTGACATTGTATTGATGTGGATTCTTGCAGTAGAGTAAAGTGGAACACCCAACAAAGAGGTTGGATCTTTTAGGTGATTTGTGAGCCATGATTTTAGCAATTCTTGACAATCAAGAAAACGGATTTTCAAACAGCTGTGTTTCTTTTTCAATCAGCATTGCTATTTTCAAGTGGTTTCAGGCTACTTTGTGGGTAGCCTGATGGTGGTTTTTGGCAGTGGTCTCATGTGTTACCACTGACATAGGCAAAAGTAGATGTGGCCTATTTTTCAGGTTTTCACTGCGCAATTTCTGGTGATTTCTAGCGAGCAGCATGCTTTCAGTTGCCATTATGATGTTTCTGCTGCCAGCAATGCACAGTGAAGTTGCAGGGCTTGGATCAGTGGGTTGATACATCCCACAGGATGTGGAAAATTGAGTATTTGTGCGAGAGAAGCCTTATGCCCAGCTTATTTAGGATAGAGTTATTTTTCAATTTCCGTTTTCCATTCTAAGTAAAGGGATGTCTGTTTTATCTACAACGGGAAGTGGTACTTCCGGTTTTGTGTCAGGGAAATGGGGAGACTCATCCCATAGACTTGGCTAGGGAACTATCCATTTACATCCGGCATAGGGAAGAGATATGCCAAGGTCAGTCCCTGTTGGTTATGTTTGGCTCTTCAAAGACAGGGAATAAGCCATCTGTCTCCACTATAAATCAGTAGATTAAGCTGGCAATTGTTACTGCTTATAAGTAACCACGTGTGGATTTTCCAGGTCCTATCCGGCATTGTTCACCCTCAATGAGTTGCCACCTTTTGGGCATAATGGGGTAGGGCTTCCATTCAGGATATCGGTCGCACTGCGACCTGGGCAGTGCCGTCAACATTAATCAAACACTACAAACTGCAATTGGGAGCACCTGTCTCTACTCAATTTGTGTCAGCAGTGTTAGTTGCCAATAATCACTGACATGCCTGCTATTAAACCATTGGTGTGCATCATCTTTTGGTGTGTCTTTCTTTGTTGTACAGGGCTTGGTAAGCCTGCATATAATTAGGACTGTGACGAGGAAGATGGATGAGGAGGTACTGGGCCAATTGCTTACCAGTAATCTACATTACTCTGAGTCTTAGTCCCTTACTTCCTCGTCACAGCTCTCATCTTCCTCTCACCCTGGGCTACTGTCCAGAATCGCCATCAATACAAGCCAAGTGGTGAGGGGAGGACTTTTGTTTTTCTTTTTTTTTAATAAAATAAGATATCAAATAGGGAGAAAAGAATTCAGTCTAGTCAGTCTGCCATGGTTGATTGGGCAGGGATTGTGAAAGGTCTGTCTCACGATATGGAGCCTTATATAATTAGGACTTTGACAGAAGACTAGCATATCTCTCAGCCTTTTGTGTTGCCAAGGCAGGTAAAAACACCCGTTTTTTGGGTTGAGAGCCCATTCAAGCGAATGGGCGTATAGGTAGCTTGATGGGTGAGTCAACCGATTGCAAGGCAGGTGCCACCTGCCAAAAGTGTGTGAGTTAAGAGCTATGGAGTAGGGCTCATAGTAATGAAGATTGCCAGTAATCATTCAGCCATTTTCTGTTGCTGGGTACGAATATTTACTTCCTGGTTCTTTTCTGCTGCAGTACATTCATGTCCTCCATCTGTACTGTTGCTGATCTTTATATGGCATGCCGTTCATGATTGAAAGGTGCTCTTGGTTAGAAAGCAACATAACCACAGTACGAAAACAAGGCTCACACACCACAGTTCTCCGAAAGTTTTGAGATGTAACTATGGAAACCAACATAAAAAGAGGGCTTTCAAACTAGCTAAAGTATTAAATGTTATTTCTAACTGCCGAAGTTGCACAGCAGCTTCAACTGAATTATGCAGATCTTTCTTTCCGTTTACATTAAAATAGATGCTAATGTGTTTCTAATGAGGAATTAAAAGGAGAGAAACGCATGGATTGGCCTTACGTGAAAGTAGCTGCCTTGTCATAATGTCACCAGAACCGATTACCTCGTTAAGCGAGTCAACGTTTAATAATGTCAAATTCAAAACGCACACAGTTGAAATAAAACTTAGGGTGGTGTTTTTTTTTAAAGTACAATTTTGTTTAATTGTTATTGGCTTGTGAGTTTATTCGTAACGTTCGAAATTTTATAATTATAGACTTCAAGCGCAATGTTACCGCTTGATTCTAATAATTATTTTCTGATCTATCTTAGAAGCAGTTTTTTTGTGCTTAATACTCTGACTTTGTCAGTATGCTGAAACAATGAGCTTGAGTACCAAAGCTCTCTGTTGACTAGCAGCTAACAGCTGCTACTGCAATTTGCACCTAAGCCCGCACGCAATCTGCGGGCGTAGTCGTTGAAAGAGAACCCCATGCTACAATGACCAGTAAAGTGTGGCTGAAATTACATTTTGCTTCCCAGTGAAGAGGCATATCCCTTTGACAAGCCACTGGTGGAGGTCTTTGAAGTGGGAGGGTGATGAAATCAGCCTCGGAGCCGAATTTCAGTAAGTTCTTTATTAGGCCCGCAGTGTGTAGGAGCGCTTCATACTAGTGTTATCAAGCCCCTCCAACTGTGGCACATTCCAGCCAAGTGCGCTCTGTATCAGAACTAACACGTCACAACACATATACCTCCCTTCAATGAAATACCAATCTTAAACCTGTAACTTCTGCAAACCATGCAAAATTCTAAATATAGAAATGTCTATATGTATGTGACATAAACCTAATTATAACTAAATTAACATTAAGGGGTATGTACAACTTGTGGAAAACTATGTGCAAAAAAACACTGAATGAACTGAATGAGGAATTCACAGTCCGGTTGCTAACCTTCAAGGACACACATGATCTTGTTGCCAGGATGGTGGCCTTTTCAACCTCATACTTGTCCTCACACTTGTACTCAAATCCTCTCCCAGCTGTCAATCACTCTCCTCCCCATCACTGCACACCCCACTGCAGGGCACCAATCTTCACATTGACTACACTTCACGACCTTCTACTATCACCACTCTCTAACAGCAGTGATTTTCTTATGTCTTTAAAACATACTCTCCTGTTTGCCAGTCTGGAGCTCTGAATCAAAACAGAATCTCTACAGACCATTCCCTGCTACGGACTTTCTTCTCAGAGTCAAAAAACCTCTTGTCATGCTCCTTCGCCTCATTGATTACTCTGGCAATTTTCTGCCTATCCACTTGCACTCCCACTACCAACCCTAACCAGCCAGGGAACAACCCTATACCTGGTTCGCAGCCCATAAGTGATACAAATGGTGATACCTTTGTAACTAAATGGGGAGTGGTGCAATACCCCCACATCATATGACGCAGCACTTCTTGCCATGGCAAACCATAGCTGATGGCCAGTTGAATGGCTCCCTTGATGAACCTATTCATACGCTCCACCAATACATTCACCCTAGGATGATACAGCGCAGTGCGCTTATGCCTTATGGCATATCCTTCCACAAAACTCCTCATGGCTTCTGAACAGAACTGCAAACCATTGTCAGTAACAATGTCCAGTGGAAACCCTTCTCTATAAAACAATATTTTCATCTCTACCATCATTACCTCCCTCACGCATCTTCACTCCGTCCATTTGGAGTGATAATCAATCAAGACAAATATAAACCCAAACCTTATATTGGCCCCTTCACATCCACAGCCAGCGGCTGCAACAGAACACTTACTGGAATGAGGGGTGTTTCTTGCTCAACCTTGCTTTTGTCACTGAATTAAATTTTAGTTGTTCATTTTTTTAAGATTAACTCATGTAACTACTATAAACTGTTAAGAGTACTGTTAAATAATTAGCCCTTCTGAACTCTAACATATTCAACAGTTCTGATAATTTTATCACAACTTTATATAAAGAGACAGAAATTAACAAACAAAATAACTACACACAAAGCAACTGAAGTTTAAGGTTGAGTGAACTAATTTACCTTGAACACAAGGTCCTTTTCCTTCAATCAAAACTGTTCTTTCTCTTTTTTCTTATGATTTCTATACAAAAATGTCTTTTATTGTGAAATGAAATATAAACTAGACTTCTGGTTTTTCTACTTTTTTTGGTTTAGAATCTCTCCTGAGGAACCACGACTAAGTTTGAGGGGAAACACGTTTTGGGAGATTATAACATTGTCAAAAGCACGAAAACGTGTGTGCAAAATGGAATGAAAAATGCATAATGACACAAAACAAAATATGCAAAACAGGACTATGCAATGTGCAAAATAGAAATGTATGAATGTATGAAATCAATACATGAAGAATACATCTAAACAAATTATAAATAATAAACAGTCTTAACTGTATTTGGAATATTGTCTGGCACTCATTTTTTGGGATCGCATACTATACAAGTACCAGCATAGAAGAAATCTGTGCTTCAGGTTTGCACAACAAATCAATTTCCACCTCTCCATAGGCATACAGCTTTATGTCATGGGCACTCAGATCACCTATGTCACCTACACACTCATCAGTGTATGTCTTCAAGAATATGATGGTCCACAGGGACCCGCTGTCAACCTTCATGGTCAAACCTCTCCTATTCACCAGGAAACTGTCTATGGAACCCTTCTTAGCTTCCATCATGGCCTTAATCGCAAACACATGTCGTGCCGAAGCATACATAGGTTGTTAAATGACCTCCTGCTCATACCGCCGGCTGGGAATCACAGCTTCCACAGCATTTATTAAGCTCTCCCTGCACATACACACAAAATGGCCGCTCTTCTTGCACTTGATAAAGAGAGCATTTTTTGCTGTATAGGATAAGCTAGCTGCCAGATATGTGTTTCTGCCGCGTTTAAAGCATTCAATCTCCTTCCCCCCATCCTGGCCCTTTTTGGCAGCTAGTGGGATCGAGGATAGCAACCCAGAGAGGAAAGTGAGCACAACACCTGTGTAGGAAAGGAAATATCATGTACTTTATATGGCAGCTGATGGAATGGCCACATTGTTTAATCAGGGATTTGCAATTTGTGGTTCCCCAGCTGTTTTTTTACTATAGCTCCCATGATCCTTTCTCATGACTATGCTGGCTAGGGCTGATGGGAGTTGTAGGCCAAGAAAGCTGGACAACCAAAGGTTGCAGACCCCTTGTCTAAATTGTTATGTGCAATGCAGGAGTGAAAATATGATTGCTAAAAATGTAGGCATTTCAGAAGACATAAAGTACCAAAGGAGGGTTATTTCTGTCAAATTAAGGGATTTTGTTGTATAATCGCTCCTATTCACGTCAGTGTTTATGGATATTATTGGATCATTTTAAGTACAAGGAACGTGTCTATACCTAGAGACGTATTTTTCATACGCAGAATATTTATCACCACAAACCATGTTGGTCTCCCCAAGACTTTCAGATCATGGGGTCAGGTGCCCAAGCTTCATTTTGACTCCAGGCCATTCTGAGGGTCTTAGCGGTGAAGCATGCCAAGCTTTCAGCTGCTTCAGCGAACCCTTCTCAGACATTGTCATACCCCCATCATTTATTGATTGTTTACTGCTCTGTTCATGTTGCACGGAACGCAGCCTGTTTAACAGGATCGGACTGGGACAAGAAATAGGCCCGGACACCCAAAAAAAAGTGGCCCAACCCTCGCTTCAAAAAAGTGGCCCACCCTGCGCCTCAAAAAAAGTGGCCCACCCCGCGCCTCAAAATAAGTGGCCCTCAAACCATCATCCGTGAATCGCCTACCACGCTTCTCACTGCGCAAACACAGACGTTTCTACAGTATCAGTGCCATTAATGAAACGCAACCTTTCACCCCTTCACAAAACAGGAAGTGGCATCAAAAGCAGACTAATATGGTTATGATTTCACTAATGTGATATGCATTTCATACAAGAATGGATCACCATATGTATCATTAATATCTGTGTTTAGATCCATATTGTGAAATTACTGTGAATGCAAGCAGACGTCCAAGGCCAAATGATAATATGTTATTGTAAATCACTTACGCTTAAGCCATTTTTTATAGAACAAATATGCATACAATATCACCCAACCTGTCTTGGTACTCATTTATCGACCTCAGAAGAATGAAAGGCTGAGATGGCCTTGCTGGGATTCGAACCTGCAGATCACACACACATCACAGCAGTGAGCGCTCAACCCACTAAGCTATCATATCGGCTATAGTAAAATGAGCATCTGCAGGTCTGGTGCAAATGTGGCCGCATTTCAAGCCTGTGTGCAATGCATCTACTTTTCAGGCTCTGCCCACGGTAGTGCTTGTGTGATGAGGGCCTCAGCAAATACAAGTGCATGACACAAGGCAATGGCGCCTGACCGTTGAGGGTAGTTTCTAAGATCCCAACGTGCAGTCTCTAGTAAATCACGTCCATGACAAGCTGCCAGCCAATCCCCCAGGGCCACTAGCACCTGATGGTAGGCTGATGTCAGCTGGATGTCAAAGCCAGCTTGAAAACAACAAAGTCACATCAGTAAAACACTGTCAGTAAAGGCCCTGTTTCTGGAACACCACCACCAAGGCATGGTGCTTCAGGCAGTCCCGGCCGTTTCCCCTGCTTATTAGGACGTGGGGGGCCTGAGAAGCATGTGAATGAAAGAAGGGACATGCATAGCGCAGCACTGTTAACTGAATCGCCTCAAGGCGCTTCCTGGCCACACGCCCACAGGAATTCTGGGAAATCGACAGACCAAAGGAGGTTGAAATTGTAATGCAAAGATCCCTGTTAAGCAGGATAGATTTAGCACCGACAAAGCAAAAGTAAGATTCTAACAACAAAATGTCAAAAGAGAAAACAAAATTAGCTTTGATGAAGGAAGGATGACTGCTTTGTGGGATGGAAAGGACATCACACCCCTCCTGAGATTTGTTTTAGCGAGTAGGCCCTCTTTAAATGCCATGTACGCGTACATGTTCCAGATATCATTGATATGACCAAATTAAAAGACTAATTGTAGCATTCACTATTAGTTGCATTTCCATATTTAATTTGGTGACATAAAATGGAGGCTCGTATGCAGGCATAACGTTGCCCACAACTACCTCATGCAAATAAAAGGTACCAAAGGACGTGGGAATCATATTGAAACCACAACACAGTGTGGCTAGTGAAATGTGCGTTCGCCTCCAGCTATACAAGGTTGACAGGCTCAGTAACAAAAATCAAATTTAAAGTTATAGGGGCAGTTTTTCAAAACCTTTTTGGTACAAGTGATGAAACGTCATGTGCTAGCTGGGAGCATACAGGCCTGCGGTCAGAGGTGTGCTCGCTCGGTGGTCGTGGACACGGCATAGGCAGTAAAACTGTCCATAAGCCGGAAATGGTTGAAAAGGCTCCTGATTGCTATGTGCCTAATTTAAACTGCAAGTGCTATTTTCAATAAGCAAAATGCAGAAGTACATCTATGTATCAATTCCTATATTATGAACAAACCAACTTTGCCCCCCAGACAGGAGAGTCCTGCGTGTGTTATACCTGCCAGTTCAGTCTTCGGGCGCCGTCAAAGCGAGCAAAAGGACATCAGCAGTTTAGATGTTCTCCAATCAGAAATGACAGAAAAGATTCTAGTTTAAAGTGCAAGTACTACTTTTAAAATTAAAATAAAAGTAGGCAATGCAGCCACCTACATTAAGAACAAACCAACGTTACTGCAATGCAGGCGATTCCCGCCTGTGTCCCAATTTCTCCCTTTTCCTTCTCTCCAACCTCTCCCTCACGGATGTCATTGTGCATTGCTGAGCGAGATGCTGGCATGTCAGGCAGTTATCCTCTGCTGACTGCTGAACCTGGTCCTCAGTGTGCCTGTGCTGTACCTTCCTGCCTAGCAGGTAATGCCCCATTGCAGCTCCACGAATCTGCGACCGCCAGGGTGTGCTCATGAGAAAGTCATCTGTAGCGATCAGATCCTGCCTCTGACTCTAGAAGAGGGCCCTTCAAACCAGCATAAACAGCTCTGCACGCTCTTCTGGATCCGGGCCAACAGACCTAGAACCATCACTCAATATTTACGTATCGACCTGGTGCTGTGCTGACCAACACACATTTCTTGTGACCAGGGGTGGACTAGAAAGCAAAAGGGGCCCTTGAAATAATTTTCAAAGTGGCCCCATTTTACAGATTTTCAGCAAGCCCATCCCTTTCCTATGGGAAAATTTGAAAATACCACAAAAGAGGCCCAGGGTGCAGAGGCCTACCGGGAAATTTCCAGAGTTCCATATGGGCCAGTCCACCCCTGCTTGAGAACCTCAAAAGCCACAATTCTGATGCCTAAGGGCTCACCACACGCAACCAATGATAGCCAAGAGTAAAGCCTTCAAGAAGCTTGCAGGCAGAGAATGTCTTTCCGAAAGTCGCTTCTGTCCGAAAACCCAGAACTGTTTTTTGAACAATTCCTGCAAAATGAAACTAGCAAGAAAGGGACACGCCACCCGCTGCAGTGGGCAGGAGTGCCAGTCATGTGGCATTGTCAGAAGTGTGTGTATGAGAATCCTTGTTCAGGTTTAAGCAGCTTCACCATGCAGCAAGCAGGCTTCTCAGTACACACTTTATAAAGATTCTCAACGTGTAATGCATCTGTTTCAACATTTACTACATATTCCAGGGTATAGCATATTCACTTTAATGTGCGCCTGTTTTCTCGTTTCTACGTTATTAGAAGGAAGTACATTACTTAGCGGTAATTGACTTAGTTGCAATCACTTTGTTTTTGTTTTATTTAATTGTGTTATTTAATTTTTATTTGGGGGGTCTCTCATCCCCCTTCACTACCACCCCTACACCAAGCCCTCAACCCCATTACCTCTCGCCCCCACCACCCATTTTACCCCTTAACCCTCAAATACATGTACCACATTCGAAGTAATTCGAAGTGTTTGCAACAAAGTAAATTACTTCCTCGAAACAACGGGAGACCGCCCTGGGAATTGCTTACATTACAAACAATGTGAATCCGGCTCATTAAGCAAACACATGTATTCCTAATGCCTTCCCATTATCCAGCACTTTGCCCAAATAGTCTAGCAACGGAGTTTAGATTAGTAAAGGAACCCAGTCTTCCAATATGTGGGGAGTGCTTTTTGGCACCGGAAAATAAACATTATTTGATATTGGTATGTAACTCCCATATCACTGCTTTCGCTTCCATGCCAGAGGTTTGAAACCCGGGAGCCAATCATCCTTTCAGGATGATAACATGATGATTACCATTACCTAGGACAACAACAACACACATAATTCCAGTGCTAGAAGTAGGATGAATCTGGCGTGAACTGCTATATAAAAAGGCGGCAGCTTTATAATTCTAGAGTGGCTACTACCGACCACCTGCACGACTGTGAAGAATGGGACTCGACAGTGGGGCAGACACGGGCCAGGGGCTGGTGGAAGTGGCTCCCATATGTGTTTTAAGCATCAGACCCTTCCTAACAACTTCTGCCTCCCACCCTCCGCCTTAATAGTTCCAAGAAAACAATCCGAAGTTGTTCTGGCTCTGTTGGCTACGAGAATAGTACACAAGTCACACTCCTTACCTCAGGCTCAGTGACTGACTGACTGGCTGGCTGTTGGCTGGCTGCTGTCTGTGGCCGGCACTGGAACTGGGCACTGTCTGCACTGCTGGCCGCCTCAGTGCTGCCTGGTGGGTCCTCCTGTGTGGGCACTGGCACCCTCCAAGTGGTCCACTGGTGTGTGCTTGCACTGGGGCTAGCAGCATAATGGCGGGAGTATTGGGTGGGCAGGGGCAGCCTGCCCACCAGCCGAATTTTCATTGGGTTATTCCTTTGTCCACGGCGCCGGCGGCCCCGGGGCCCAGCCCAGCCCCCAGGCACAAGTTGAAGACAGTTGCTTTCAACTTTGCAAAGAAGTGTTAATTACTTCCTGCAAAGTTGAAAGCCAGTGTGAAATGTGTCACTGTGTTGTGTTCTGACAGTGCCGGGCCCGGCCCTAGCTCAGCGCCGTGGAGCCCTCAGCCCTGCAGGCTGCACGGGGTCAGGACTCGGAGGGAGGCAGGTGTTACAATTGCTTTGCAATTACTTCAGCCTGCGTCCCCCACAGATCAAACAAGTAACGTTCTCTCTGGCCGCCGCAGGCCAGAGGCTCGTGAGCCGGCGAGCACACACACGGCACGGCAGGCGCACCGGCCCCCTGCAGTGGCTGCACGGCCGCCCCCCGCCGGCCTGGTGGCCCAGGCCCACCGACGCCGTGACGTGAATGAATCATCACATACATCTGCATGCATCATAAATTATGATGCATGCATGATGCAATCATCAAAGCAAGGTAACATCTAGTGTTACCTTGCTGCTATGATGATTGTGCTGCAGACTCAGTCAGTGCCGCCGGCGCGGCGCCTCCCCCTCCTGGGCTGGCTCTCTGCCATGCCCTGCTGCGCAGCCCAGCCCTGATCCCAGGCGGCTAAACCCCCCCCCCCAGAATACCCGCGACGCGAGCTCCGCACATCGCAGCTCGGCGGCGCACTCACACTAGGCCGGCATTCCAATAACAAAAAAAACAAAAAAAAATAAAAATTCTTTTAAAAAGAAAACCGGCCCAGAGGTGGCTGCCGGAAAACCGGCCCCAGGGGACCCCAAAGTCGATCGGCCACGGGCCGAAAGACTGAAAGGGCCAGTCCGACCCTGCTGTTTAATTTATTACACTTTAAAGAGAGGTAAAGGTTGTGCAGGATGTTCAAGGTAGCAAGAAAATGCATGTTTTTTCGAAATTCCTAGAATATTACATACACTCAAACACAGACACATTTGGCATGATTCATTGAACGTTTTCCTATGGGATTACGCTATTATAAAACTCTTCCATGAATCAGGCCCATTATGTTTTCATAAATCGATTTTTTTTTCAAAAATATTGCAGCTCAAAAAGTCCAACAAAATACGAATGAGAGTATATCTTCCCCTATCATTATAAAAATTGTCTTTGACATTTTGAGTGAATTGCAAAATGTTGCAAGATTCCACCTGCTGTTTATATATATTGTACGTTTCACACAATTAAGAAAATCGAGCATTGTTTACCAGGTGATAGCTTGTTGTTGAGACTAAAGATGTGATCAAATAGTGGGAAGACTATCTAACAAATGCAGAACAAACTGACAGAATGAGAAGAGCAAGCAGGGTAAAAGTTATAGTGAACCACCAATCATGGGGTGCAGCTGAATTAAATAGGTGGTATCACATCTGAAGTGCCACACACATTACACATCCTCTACCTTCCAACCTAATTACACCCTATGGTCAAGTGACACTCCAAGGGGGCCCCATTTCCTGTTGAGCCCAAAATCATCCTGCATTTCCAGAGTTTAGATGTAAGTAAGACCTTAACTCCATGTGTGGAAGTGGGAGGCAGGCCAAAATGGGGGAGGCTCTGTGGGAGACCATAGGCAGCGCCACCGTTTTGGACCAGGGTGTCAACAGACCCGGTGAGCATGTGTTTTGTTGTGTTGTGTATGCAGATGGACTGGATTACCCATCTGGCAATAACAAGCAGGCTACCCTGAAAAGTGGGAACACAATGAAGGCACCAAAGTGGAAATCAGGAACAGTTTTATTACAGGAAGAGGAGTAAACTCATTGCCAGCAGGATAAATTAGACAGACTGGACACAGGTGATTGCCTGTGCTGGGTGGCAGGCACACGGTGGAGAATTGATGGCAGGCATAATGGCTGGTCACACCCACTGGCATAGGACCCGGGGCATGGGAAGTATCCTAGGATGCACAGGGGAAGTGACCCCCAAGGGAGAAAGGCAAGGGTTGGAGTTGGAGAGGGGGGCTGGTAGGGACAGTGAGGGGGAAAAGAGAGAATGGAAGGGAGAGAGAAAGAAAGGGAGAAAGAAAGGGAAAGAGAGACAAACCCAGACACATGGAGAAAGAGACACAGGGAGAGGGAGACAGGCACAGACACAGGGAGAGGGTGACAGGTACATAGACACAGTGAGACAGACCCAGAGACACACGGAGTGGGAGAGAGACACAGACACAGGGAGAATGAAAGAGACACAGACACGGGGAGAGACAGAGACACAGACAGAGAGAAACACACACACACCGATACAGGGAGAGAGACACACACAGAGACAAAGGGAGACAGGGACAGAGACAGAGAGAGACAGGGAGGCAAGGCAGAGAGTCCATAAGCCCTACTGGTAGGAATGCAGGTTGAAGAGGAAAGGGTGAGGAAGGATGAAGAGGAAAGACATGGTTACCTGTTGAAGGGGCTTCCTGAGCTCTGCTGCCCCCTGTCAGCACACCACCACCAGCAGCAGAAAGAGAAGAGAGCAGCCCTCTCTCCACAGGCTTACATAAGGCTGTCTCTCTCGCCCACTCCAGGGCCGGACCCCACCCAGGAAATACATGCAACTGATTTGTTTGGCTGTTGCTATGGACACATTTTTGTGTGGTTTCCAGGGGAGATGGGATTCAGGGATGGGCACACATTTTCAGGTAATTACAGGGTGGAGGACAAGTACCCTCCTAGAGCCCGCCCCCACCCATTCCCAGAATAGTCGAAACTAGATTCAGTGTGATTCCCAGGTCAGAGGAGATTAAAATTTTACTCATTCTCAAGTAATTACACAATGTAGTACAGGTATCCACCCACCACATGATGGACACAAGTGGAACTTGTTTTGCAGGGCTTAAGGAGGATGGGACAAAGTGGGGATGGATATTACAGGGTAGGACAAGTGGGTAAAAAGGTCAGGGCAGATTTCTAACTCTGGAATTCTGGTAGTTGGGTAGGGAACAGGTTTAACAACAGGGGTAACTGGTTTTTGGAGTCCTTTCCCAGGGCTGGAGGAATTCCACAACCCCCCCCATGTACCACAGGTGCAGGGGACAGAGTGGACTAAACCCAATGGCAGAAACTGAACACAATGCAGGGTCACACACACACACTAAAGACACAATGTCAATGATCAGCGATGTTCAGTGTGCCAGAAACAAAATACATATACCATCTCTGCAAATACTTGACAGAAATAAACCATGAGCATAAACAGTGCAGCAAATAAACAGTCATATGCAGTGCAAGGTGGAAAATACATTTGGGAAACATGTAAGTCATGCAATACATTGGCAAAATGAAAACCAACAGTAAACAACAATTGACATATGGCTACTGCCAATTCCACAGCCCCCTTCTGGTCCCAAAAGTGGCCACATCAACTGGGTTGGAGACCGGCATCATTCCGCACTCTGTGCCAGTCTGTAAAGTTCTTTGTTTAAGGAGTCTGGATTCCAGGATGTGAGGGGGATATGAGCCATGATCAAGAAGGGTCCAAGGGTCTGGCAACACTTTCATATGAGGCACCAAAGTAGTTTGCACATGATTATTGCATATAAAACCGCCAGCAGCATGCATGTCATATTAAACAGATTTCCCCAGAATGAACTGAACTTATTTTTTATTCCATGCAGAAAGTCCTTGGATGTACACTTGGGGGTGGCCCCAAGGGAGGTGATGCGAGCAGCATATTCAAAGATTTCATCAAAGGAGTCTGGCACAGATACACACTGCTTTGATCCAGTAGGTACACACACTCCGCCATGGGAAGCCAATATCATGTAGTGTTTTTGAGAGCCAGTTTTCCTGCTTGGAGACCAATGTTCCTAGTGAGCAAGCTGTTCCATTCCCCATAATTGCCTGCAACCGATGTACAGTCCAACCTCCTCTCAGGACACCCATCTGGGGTATTAATGTTGTGCCATACAGGTGCCATACAGGTGTGCGTCCATCAGAGGAGTGTATGTGTTCATTAGGTCATGGGCTTGTTGTAGGTATTGGCAGTCTGCTGAATCTGCATGGGTGCATGCTGTGACTGCCCTTGCAGTGGATTCAATGGTGCTTACTGTGGTTGCAAAGCCTGTTGCATTTGCTGTGCTTGTGCTTGATACAATGTCTGATGTTAGGCGAACCTGTCCCTATTTTGTGAACTATATGCTGGAGGTTAAGCTGTCCCCCCTCTTTAGAATTGCCCATTCTGAACATACCCTTGGCTAAGCTGTCCCCCCTCTTTAGAATTGCCCATTCTGAACATACCCTTGGCTTCTACATGTTTGTGCAATATGCCCTGTAATTTCAAATGTCTAACATACAGGAGGGAATCTTCTAATTTTCCCTCCCTGCATATTTTGATTATCATTCTGCATATTCTGAAACCCACCTTGGTTATTTTGAAAACCACTCTGATTATTCTCTAAGCCACCTCTCTTCCCTGAAACCCATTCCGCTGCCTTGCGGCGTAAACCCATTCCCTCCTTGATTTGATTGACGTTGTTTATTCGCCTGCGATGTACCCACTGCTTGCTGCATTCCCCACCCTTCTCCGCTTGTCAGTACCACCCCTTCAATGGTGCACTTCAACAGCTTCTTCTGAACTAACTTATCTTCCTCAGGTTTTCTAGCATCTTCCTTCTTCTTATTTTTCTCTTGCAACAATCGTCAATGATGCACGATAGTCAATTGTATCTCTGTCCACGGCTTCGCTTCCATTCCCACTAATTTCTTGAGTTGTCTTTGTACTTGCTCTGGCAATCCCCGACACAGAATGTGATAAAATACTGGTATTGATTTCCCCCACAGCTCACTCGTTTCCAAGGTCCACCATTCCTGAATGCTTTGAATATGATCAAGCAGATCTTCATCTTTCATTTTATGAGCCATAATTGCACCCATATCCGACATATCCGGATGCTGTACCCTAAGCGCTTTCCAAACAGCCTCCCTGCAATTATTAAATGGCGCTTTGTCATGACCTGTGTTCTGTACCGTGACACTTGAGTAACCTGCTCTTGTCCAAATGTCATCAGCCCTTTCCCCAAGAATAGCTGCTAGGAGAAGCTTAATGTCTCCTATGGCTAGAGTATTTCCTCCTGTCATCTTCTCTAGCTCATAAATGCATTTTACTGCGGCCGCCGTTAAGCTTGGAAGTTTACATCTCAAATTATCCTTGTTCATCTGGGGCCAGGGAATATAAAGTGGTCTGTCCCCTCCGTTCTCCAACAATGGGAATTGATACACACTGCTTTGATCCAGTAGGTACACACACTCCGCCATGGGAAGCCAATATCATGTAGTGTTTTTGAGAGCCAGTTTTCCTGCTTGGAGACCAATGTTCCTAGTGAGCAAGCTGTTCCATTCCCCATAATTGCCTGCAACCGATGTACAGTCCAACCTCCTCTCAGGACACCCATCTGGGGTATTAATGTTGTGCCATACAGGTGCCATACAGGTGTGCGTCCATCAGAGGAGTGTAGGTGTTCATTAGGTCATGGGCTTGTTGTAGGTATTGGCAGTCTGCTGAATCTGCATGGGTGCATGCTGTGACTGCCCTTGCAGTGGATTCAATGGTGCTTACTGTGGTTGCAAAGCCTGTTGCATTTGCTGTGCTTGTGCTTGATACAATGTCTGATGTTAGGCGAACCTGTCCCTATTTTGTGAACTATATGCTGGAGGTTAAGCTGTCCCCCCTCTTTAGAATTGCCCATTCTGAACATACCCTTGGCTAAGCTGTCCCCCCTCTTTAGAATTGCCCATTCTGAACATACCCTTGGCTTCTACATGTTTGTGCAATATGCCCTGTAATTTCAAATGTCTAACATACAGGAGGGAATCTTCTAAGTTTCCCTCCCTGCATATTTTGATTATCATTCTGCATATTCTGAAACCCACCTTGGTTATTTTGAAAACCACTCTGATCATTCTCTAAGCCACCTCTCTTCCCTGAAACCCATTCCGCTGCCTTGCGGCGTAAACCCATTCCCTCCTTGATTTGATTGGCATTGTTTATTCGCCTGCGATGTACCCACTGCTTGCTGCATTCCCCACCCTTCTCCGCTTGTCAGTACCACCCCTTCAATGGTGCACTTCAACAGCTTCTTCTGAACTAACTTATCTTCCTCAGGTTTTCTAGCATCTTCCTTCTTCTTATTTTTCTCTTGCAACAATCGTCAATGATGCACAATAGTCAATTGTATCTCTGTCCACGGCTTCGCTTCCATTCCCACTAATTTCTTGAGTTGTCTTTGTACTTGCTCTGGCAATCCCTGACACAGAATGTGATAAAATACTGGTATTGATTTCCCCCACATCTCACTCGTTTCCAAGGTCCACCATTCCTGAATGCTTTGAATATAATCAAGCAGATCTTCGTCATCTTTCATTTTATGAGCCATAATTGCACCCATATCCGACATATCCGGATGCTGTATGCTAAGCGCTTTCCAAACAGCCTCCCTGCAATTATTAAATGGCGCTTCGTCATGACCTGTGTTCTGTACCGTGACACTTGAGTAACCTCCTCTTGTCCAAATGTCATCAGCCCTTTCCCCAAGAATAGCTGCTAGGAGAAGCTTAATGTCTCCTATGGCTAGAGTATTTCTTCCTGTCATCTTCTCTAGCTCATAAATCCATTTTACTCCGCCCGCCGTTAAGCTTGGAAGTTTACATCTCAAATTATCCTTGTTCATCTGGGGCCAGGGAATATAAAGTGGTCTGTCCCCTCCGTTCTCCAACAATGGGAATTGCGAAAACCCAAATCCGCAATTGGCAACCATCGTCTGCCTATCCATAGTGGCGACAATAGTTCCTGATTGCCTCCTTCCTGGCAATGACCTCAACCTATTCGCAAATGGTGGCGATTCCCCCCTCTCACTATGCAATCATCTTTTAGGTCACTCTGGGTATGCTGTGGGCTCTGGCGTCCTATCTTTAGGTTTGTCTAAATCCGACCATCTCACTTCCTTGTCTGTCTGCAAACATCCCCTGGGACCGTGTGCACTTTCTCCCTCCTTACCATGGAAGGTTTCTCTGTCTTCATCTGACATATCCAGTCCCCAAATAGTATGACGTTCATCTTTTTGATCTCTGTTTAAAGTCAGCCTGTCTGAAGACAAGGCTCTATGCTCGAGACCAAATGAACTTCCCTCCTTGCCTTGTAACTGGGCAACTATAGATCGATCTTCTTTTCCTCTGCTTCTCGATTCACCTTTTGTGCTCATCTCCTGATAAGCTTTATTGATCCTATCTCCAATACTTCCTATCTTGAAATTCCCATCTAGGTTTACCCTAGACGGTCTTGGCATTGCTCCTTGCGACGGGAGAAACTCCTCTATGTCACCCCTTGATATTACTGGACTCGGTTCCAAAAGCTCTTTTTCAATGCGATAAATATTGCATGGCCTCTGTCTCTGTTTTCACTCCATTTGTTCATCGAATTCCCTTTGTTTCTTTGCTTCCCATCTAACCCTTTCCTCCTCCTGTCTTTTCTCTTCCCTTCCTTTGTTTGCTCTACATACCTCTTTGTCTTTCATCTTTGCATTCTTTTATCTCATAGTTTCTGTTCTTCTTCCTCTACTCTCTTCTTTTCTAGCCTGTCTCATTCTTCGATTGCCTGTTATCATACTTTCTTTGCTCCTCAGCTCTTTCTTCCTTTCTTAGTTGCTCCTCCTGATACATCTGCTCTCGTCTTTGTCTGCTTTTCCTTTTCTGCTCATCCTCTTTCAATAATTTCTCTTGTTCCCTGTCTTTTCTATCCTGTTTGTCTTGATCTTGCCCTTGCCGTACGTCCTTAATACTTTTCCCATCACGCTTGAGCAGTATCTGTCCACCCATCCATTCATTCTGTACGAGCATTATCTCGTCAGCTTTCTTTTTCCGCTTTCCATCTTTGAATTTCTCATTCTATATCTAGGGTCACATTTGGTAGTTCACTTTTCTCTTTGTCTATAATACCTTAGCTATCACCTCCTTTTCTTTAGTCCTTCCTGGGTTCTCGTCACTGCTATAAGCAGGCGTTTCATGTATCCTGTCGCCACTTTTAATTTCCCTTAATGGATACAATCCGACATCTTTTGTACTATCGCCATTTACTTCAGACACAGTAAGAGGAGCAGAAGGCTGAACACCCTCCTCCCTACACTGATTAAGCATCCAGTCCTCAGGCTGTGCATCTTCTCGCTCCTCCTGGTACATTTTCCAGAGCTCTTAACTAGCTAACTTCTTTTCCAATTTCTTTACTGTGTATGCAGTGTGCAAGTATGTGGTCATGTGTTGCATTGCGATGCCCCTTGCGGCCATGGCATAAACATTTTATCTGCTGTACCCATAACCCATTCTGCACTGTACTGTTTAAGCTTGGCCGCGTGTTTTGGCAGTTGCTTGCAAAGATGCATCAGTGGAGTAACATCCCCCATTATGACGAGTTTCAATTGCTTGTCGATACTTAGCATTGCTTTACACACAAATACGTTTCAGTAAAATAACAAATATGAGCACGCACCAACAGTTGCCGCTTAAAGCCTCTGCTTCTCACTTTACTCCAATCTACCTGTTCAGTCGGCGCTGACAATGACTAAATGGATAGATTTTAACCTTGATCTCTACTTAACCCAGCCTATCATTTGTCACTCTTCAACACTCCATTTTTCAATACACAAAATACTCAAATGGAGAGACTAGTCGACTTCAACATATATCTCTTCAGTGTTCTTTGCTGCTATCTCTTGCCCCTAAAAATACTCGGATGGGAGTGTGATTTCTTACCTCTCATAGACCTGTCTATGTGCCGCCTAAATACCCACTTGGGTTTTGAAATAACTCCTTCTAAAAGCTCCTTGAGCTTAGGACTCTGGGCTCCTCTTGACGCTCCTCCTCATATATTTTTGATGCTCTTTGTCATATATTAAACAACCAACCTCCTGTTACTTCTGTCTATTACCACAATCCCCATTTTGTCTCACTTTTTGCCAGTCTCCTCGATCTACTCACCATTCGCCTTTCAGCTCCTGACCCTCAAGATTGTCTCCTCTTCCAACCGGCCACTGTCGCCTACGGTCCACTCAGCGCCTGTGGCAACCAGGAGGGATTTCGTGAAAGAGGGACCCATCCTATCTGTATCTTCTTATTTTGTAAGAATGTCTATATCGGCCATTCTCCGCAGGAAGCCTCGCGATCCTCCAGCTAAATGGTGGAGGATGCCGATATTCTGAATGTTTTAAAAGCCTACTTAGTCGACGGATCTGAACCATACTCTCCTGCTTCCAAGGGAACCCACTAGCGTCCTTTAAGATGAGGTAACAGTATCTGAAATGGATGGGGATGCAGACCTTACTCACACATCAATAATCAGACCGACTCGGGACGTTGGCAAAACACAACTATTTTATTAACAATGATCTAAAACAGGGAGTTACAACGATCAACAACGGAAGTTCGCTCAATTTCTCTCAAAGCATTACATGAAAAAACAAAGTTTGTATACTAAAGATTCGTAACTACTGACGTCATTCTACGTGGCAAAGTACGAAAACCTACCAGGGGATTTGATAGGCTCAAAGGGAACAGCTAAGTATACCTTCTATATAGGCTAGGATTGTGATTGAGTTTCTAAGGTCAGGTGGACAACTAAGCCCATCCTAAGTGCAAGTCATCTTCAGCGTCATACAAATACCTGACATTCTATTGGCTTCTCAAACTATAGGGCCCTCTGCTTCGTGGACCTCTATACAGGGTCGGACTGGCCCTTTCGGTCTTTCGGCCCGTGGCCGATCGACTTTGGGGTCCCCTGGGGCCGGTTTTCCGGCAGCCACCTCTGGGCCGGTTTTCTTTTTAAAAGATTTTTTTTTTTTTTTTGTTTTTGTTATTGGAATGCCGGCCTAGTGTGAGTGTGCCGCGAGCCGCGATGTGCGGAGCTCGCGTCGCGGGTATTCTGGGGGGGGGGTTCAGCCGCCTGGGATCAGGGCTGGGCTGCGCAGCAGGGCATGGCAGAGAGCCAGCCCAGGAGGGGGAGGCGCCGCGCCGGCGGCACTGTCTGAGTCTGCAGCACAATCATCATAGCAGCAAGGTAACACTAGATGTTACCTTGCTTTGATGATTGCATCATGCATGCATCATAATTTATGATGCCTGCAGATGTATGTGCATGATTCATTCAAGTCACGGCGTCGGTGGGCCTGGGCCACCAGGCCGGCGGGGGGCGGCCGTGCAGTCACTGCAGGGGGCCGGTGCGCCTGCCGTGCCGTGTGTGTGCTCGCCGGCTCACGAGCCTCTGGCCTGCGGCGGCCAGAGAGAACGTTACTTGTTTGATCTGTGGGGGAGGCAGGCTGAAGCAATTGCAAATCAATTGTAACACCTGCCTCCCTCCGAGTCCTGACCCCGTGCAGCCTGCAGGGCTGAGGGCTCCACGGCGCTGAGCTAGGGCCGGGCCCGGCACTGTCAGAACACAACACAGTGACACATTTCACACTTGCTTTCAACTTTGCAGGAAGTAAGTAACACTTCTTTGCAAAGTTGAAAGCAACTGTCTTCAACTTGTGCCTGGGGGCTGGGCTGGGCCCCGGGGCCGCCGGCGCCGTGGACAAAGGAATAACCCAATGAAAATTCGGCTGGTGGGCAGGCTGCCCCTCCCCACCCAATACTCCCACCATTATGCTGCTAGCCCCAGTGCAAGCACACACCAGTGGACCACTTGGAGGCCGACAGTGCCAGTGCCCACACAGGAGGACCCACCAGGCAGCACTGAGGCGGCCAGCAGTGCAGACAGTGCCCAGTGCCAGTGCCGGCCACAGACAGCAGCCAGCCAACAGCCAGCCAGTCAGTCAGTCAGTCACTGAGCCTGAGGTAAGGAGTGTGACTTGTGTACTATTCTCGTAGCCAACAGAGCCAGAACAACTTCGGATTGTTTTCTTGGACCTATTAAGGCGGAGGGTGGGAGGCAGAAGTTGTTAGGAAGGGTCTGACGCTTAAAACACATATGGGAGCCACTTCCACCAGCCCCTGGCCCGTGTCTGCCCCACTGTTGAGTCCCATTCTTCACAGTCATGCAGGTGGTCGGTAGTAGCCACTCTAGAATTATAAAGCTGCCGCCTTTTTATATAGCAGTTCACGCCAGATTCATCCTACTTCTAAGCACTGGAATTATGTGTGTTGTTGTTGTCCTAGGTAATGGTAATCATCATGTTATCATCCTGAAAGAATGATTGGCTCCCGGGTTTCAAACCTCTGGCATGGAAGCGAAAGCAGTGATATGGGAGTTACATACCAATATCAAATAATGTTTATTTCCCGGTGCCAAAAAGCACTCCCCACATATTGGAAGACTGGGTTCCTTTACTAATCTAAACTCCGTTGCTAGACTATTTGGGCAAAGTGCTGGATAATGGGAAGGCATTAGGAATACATGTGTTTGCTTAATGAGCCGGATTCACATTGTTTGTAATGTAAGCAATTCCCAGGGCGGTCTCCCGTTGTTTCGAGGAAGTAATTTACTTTGTTGCAAACACTTAAAATTACTTCGAATGTGGTACATGTATTTGAGGGTTAAGGGGTAAAATGGGTGGTGGGGGCGAGGGGTAATGGGGTTGAGGGCTTGGTGTAGGGGTGGTAGTGAAGGGGGATGAGAGAACCCCCCAAATAAAAATTAAATAACACAATTAAATAAAACAAAAACAAAGTGATTGCAACTAAGTCAATTACCGCTAAGTAATGTACTTCCTTCTAATAACGTAGAAACGAGAAAACAGGCGCACATTAAAATGAATATGCTATACCCTGGAATATGTAGTAAATGTTGAAATAGATGCATTACACGTTGAGAATCTTTATAAAGTGTGTACTGAGAAGCCTGCTTGCTGCATGGTGAAGCTGCTTAAACCTGAACAAGGATTCTCATACACACACTTCTGACAATGCCACATGACTGGCACTCCTGCCCACTGCAGCGGGTGGCGTGTCACTTTCTTGCTAGTTTCATTTTGCAGGAATTGTTCAAAAAACAGTTCTGGGTTTTCGGACAGAAGCGACTTTCGGAAAGACATTCTCTGCCTGCAAGCTTCTTGAAGGCTTTACTCTTGGCTATCATTGGTTGCCTGTGGTGAGCCCTTAGGCATCAGAATTGTGGCTTTTGAGGTTCTCAAGCAGGGGTGGACTGGCCCATATGGAACTCTGGAAATTTCCCGGTAGGCCTCTGCACCCTGGGCCTCTTTTGTGGTATTTTCAAATTTTCCCATAGGAAAGGGATGGGCTTGCTGAAAATCTGTAACATGGGGCCACTTTGAAAATTATTTCCAGGGCCTCTTTTGCTTTCTAGTCCACCCCTGGTCACAAGAAATGTGTGTTGGTCAGCACAGCACCAGGTCGATGCGTAAACATTGAGTGATGGTTCTAGGTCTGTTGGCCCGGATCTAGAAGAGCGTGGAGAGCTGTTTATGCTGGTTTGAAGGGCCCTGTGCTAGAGTCAGAGGCAGGATCTGATCGCTACAGATGACTTTCTCATGAGCACACCCTGGCGGTCGCAGATTTGTGGAGCTGCAATGGGGCATTACCTGCTAGGCAGGAAGGTACAGCACAGGCACACTGAGGACCAGGTTCAGCAGTCAGCAGAGGATAACTGCCTGACATGTCAGCATCTCGCTCAGCAATGCCCAATGACATCCGTGAGGGAGAGGTTGGAGAGAAGGAAAAGGGAGAAATTGGGACACAGGCGGGAATCGCCTGCATTGCGGTAACGTTGGTTTGTTCTTAATGTAGGTGGCTGCATTGCCTACTTTTATTTTAATTTTAAAAGTAGTACTTGCACTTTAAACTAGAATCTTTTCTGTCATTTCTGATTGGAGAACATCTAAACTGCTGATGTCCTTTTGCTCGCTTTGACGGCGCCCGAAGACTGAACTGGCAGGTATAACACACGCAGGACTCTCCTGTCTGGGGGGCAAAGTTGGTTTGTTTATAATATAGGAATTGATACATAGATGTACTTCCGCATTTTGCTTATTGAAAATAGCACTTGCAGTTTAAATTAGGCACATAGCAATCAGGAGCCTTTTCAACCATTTCCGGCTTATGGACAGTTTTACTGCCTATGCCGTGTCCACGACAACCGAGCGAGCACACCTCTGACCGCAGGCCTGTATGCTCCCAGCTAGCACATGACGTTTCATCACTTGTACCAAAAAGGTTTTGAAAATCTGCCCCTATAACTTTAAATTTGATTTTTGTTACTGAGCCTGTCAACCTTGTATAGCTGGAGGCGAACGCACATTTCACTAGCCACACTGTGTTGTGGTTTCAATATGATTCCCACGTCCTTTGGTACCTTTTATTTGCATGAGGTAGTTGTGGGCAACGTTATGCCTGCATACGAGCCTCCATTTTATGTCACCAAATTAAATATGGAAATGCAACTAATAGTGAACAATGCTCCAATTAGTCTTTTAATTTGGTCATATCAATGATATCTGGAACATGTACGCGGACATGGAATTTAAAGAGGACCTACTCGCTAAAACAAATCTCAGGAGGGGTGTGATGTCCTTTCCATCCCACAAAGCAGTCATCCTTCCTTCATCAAAGCTAATTTTGTTTTCTCTTTTGACATTTTGTTGTTAGAATCTTACTTTTGCTGTGTCGGTGCTAAATCTATCCTGCTTAACAGGGATCTTTGCATTACAATTTCGACCTCCTTTGGTCTGTCGATTTCCCAGAATCCCTGTGGGCGTGTGGCCAGGAAGCGCCTTGAGGCGATTCAGTTAACAGTGCTGCGCTATGCATGTCCCTTCTTTCATTCACATGCTTCTCGGGCCCCCCACGTCCTAATAAGCAGAGGAAACGGCCGGGACTGCCTGAAGCACCATGCCTTGGTGGTGGTGTTCCAGAAACAGGGCCTTTACTGACAGTGTTTTACTGATGTGACTTTGTTGTTTTCAAGCTGGCTTTGACATCCAGCTGACATCAGCCTACCATCAGGTGCTAGTGGCCCTGGGGGATTGGCTGGCAGCTTGTCATGGACGTGATTTACTAGAGACTGCACGTTGGGATCTTAGAAACTACCCTCAACGGTCAGGCGCCATTGCCTTGTGTCATGCACTTGTATTTGCTGAGGCCCTCATCACACAAGCACTACCGTGGGCAGAGCCTGAAAAGTAGATGCATTGCACACAGGCTTGAAATGCGGCCACATTTGCACCATACCTGCAGATGCTCATTTTACTATAGCCGATATGATAGCTTAGTGGGTTGAGCGCTCGCTGCTGTGATGTGTGTGTGATCTGCAGGTTCGAATCCCAGCTAGGCCATCTCAGCCTTTCATTCTTCTGAGGTCGATAAATGAGTACCAAGACAGGTTGGGTGATATTGTATGCATATTTGTTCTATAAAAAATGGCTTAAGCGTAAGTGCTTTACAATAACATATTATCATTTGGCCTTGGACGTCTGCTTGCATTCACAGTAATTTGACAATATGGATCTAAACACACAGATATTAATGATACATATGGTGATCCATTCTTGTATGAAATGCATATCACATTAGTGAAATCATAACCATATTAGTCTGCTTTTGATGCCACTTCCTGTTTTGTGAAGGGGTGAAAGGTTGTGTTTCATTAATGGCACTGATACTGTAGAAACGTCCATGTTTGCGCAGTGAGAAGCGTGGTAGGCGATTCACGGATGATGGTTTGAGGGCCACTTTTTTTGAGGCGCGGGCTGGGCCACTTTTTTTGAGGCGCGTGGTGGGCCACTTTTTTTGAGGCGCAGGGTGGGCCACTTTTTTGAAGCGAGGGGTGGGCCACTTTTTTTTGGGTGTCCGGGCCTATTTCTTGTCCCAGTCAGACCCTGCCTCTATAATTGGTTGGTCCGCTTGTACCCTTTGGGAATATTCCACTCGCTAGCAGCACGCAAGCTGGTACCCCAGGTGCTGGGAGGGTTGGCTCGGTCATGCCTCTGCACCCAATTAGCCTGACATTCATGATCACCCCTGTGGTCTGTCATTCAATTAAGTCTTTGAACTTGGCCTTGTAGTAGCATCTCGTCTCTGGGAATAAAAGGGAGGGAGTGTGAGCATGGCCTTAGCTTCTGGTCTCAGTGTAGCTTGACCCAAAGTTTATTTTCATCTGACCATGTGACTATCCATAGACCACATTTTGAGCTCCTTCGTTGCATGAAGAAACGTTGGCACTTCAAGTGTTTTTCCATTACACCTCAAACAGGAGCTACACTTGTTTCTCATGTTCATTGTATCTTCTCAAGCAGATAACCAGGCTCTCAGCGGCCTGACTCTTGACACTGGGCCAGCCAAGCCTTTCTTGAATCTTCCTTCGGCATTAGCTGTTTATTCAACCGCGTCACACTTTCAGACCTTTCATTCACGGGGTCCAAGTTTGCTAAAGTGCATCATGGAACATCCAGATTCTATACATTCCTATATATACATATATATTAAACGAAAAGGGAAGACTGGAAACCAATCAGGGGCGCAACGGCACTCCGGCTGTGCTCATAGTGAAAAACTTGATATCTCAAACAAATCCACAGACAGACAGTGTTTACCGTGCAGCCAAAGTGTCCTTTATTGATTGAAAATGCATGGACAAAGAAGGCAGCAACAGTTTAGTGCAAAAAAGGGAGAACGACGCATTTCACCCTGCTCGGGCTTCGTCTGGTATGTGACAAGGAGAGAGGACTGTTGTGTTATAGACAAAAGTGTGTAAGTCCATATATATATATTGGCACATTGCCTGCAGTCTAGCCTCATGATTAGTTCATCTACTTGCAAATTGAAAATGTTCTTGCCGCTCTCTTTTCATTTTGTTACAGAAAAGGTTGTTACTGTGCAATTTCAATTTATTTCTGTAGAAAGAGTAAGATCGTGTTGAAATGCAAATTTTTATAATACACAAAAAATATCTGAAAGCAGACGGATAGTGTGTTTTATTTTTCTCTTTTATTTGTGCATCTACCATTACAGTACTGATAATATGGGGTGAGGTTTAGACAGTGCAATTGTCATTTTTAAGCTAGCTAAAAATAAGACTTAGCGGTAGCTGTGTGCATGATTCCATTCAGTATATAAGTGTATGTTTTCTGAACGGAACATAATAATAATATAATGAAATAGACTACTGCTGGAGGTACATGAGTCAGCATGTTCCCTCTTCCACGCTGACTGAATAGTTTCGCACACATACACACTGCCCCCACACTCTGTAATATAATTACCAGGCCTGTCCAGCATGTGAAGTTCGTCGGCTGGTCGCCTTCTGGAAGTGGTTCAATGAATTTTTCTTAAATCACCCCAGCAAGGACGAGCATATGCCGTCACTCAAACCGGGGCTTATTGACTGGAATTCCCAGTCTCTGGAGCAGTGCACTGGGATCTGCTTTTTCAATCAGGGCAATACCCAGCCACCAGCCAGGTCTTTCTCCCAGCTGTGTAAAAAGTCTTCTGCTGTCCTTTTTCCCGAGATTCATTAGCAAAGCTCTGTTACAGCCTGCCAAACAAGTTCAACCAATGAAATTCTATCATGTCCTACCCTCCTTCTCATTAACAATGGCTTGGCTTATACAGTTGCAACTGTAACCAAACTGATTTCCTGCTTATTCGAGTCTTCGCTTCCTGCAAATACTGTGGACAGAGCGCAGATAGAAGAAAAGAAAAAAAAAATCTGGATGCGCGTTTAAAATGACTTTCAGAGCCTGTCGTTTTCCATCTTATTTTGCACTGGAGAACACATTATATTATTAATGAGTTAGAATCATTAGTATTGTTAATAAGGTTAGTTCATTAATCCTCAAATGTGTCTCCTGCAACAGAGGAATTTCAGGTGGAGGAAAAAAATATATGCTTTTAACTGTGAAAAAAATTATTTGCATTTTAAATGTAGAAATCGTTTTTGACTGAATAGCCTGTTTTTCATTTACATGCCCATGTCACGCTGGCAACACATGCCTTGCTGTACCGCATTATAGCAATGCACCAAACCCATGCAGTGGTGCTGCATAAAAAATAATGCTAAATACTCTTACATATTCCCTCCTTTTTCTGAGAATTTGGCAGTCCAAGCCATAATTAGAGGAAAATCAACTTGCTCCCTTCCTTTTTTTAAAATGTAGCAATCCAACAAAATGCATATTCACATGCAAAAAAACGAAAAAGTTGAAAAACCACTGTCCAATCAACATAATATCAAAATTCATCTTTGGGTCCATATGTTCCTTCCCAATGGAAGTGTCCATAGTTCAGTGCTTCAATTTTATACTTGAAGTCAATCAAAAACAATAAGATAAAACAAATAACTAAAACAAAGAATTAACATAACAGATTAAAATAATTAATTAAAATAATAAATACGTGGAACCCCATACGCCAGGACACTTGTCTGCCTCTGATATGTTCCGACCAGCAATGTCACATCATTTGGCTCATTTGGGTGTTCTTCCATTTTCGTACTCTTGGATCCTTTTCTATAGAAGTCAACTTTTCTTTGGCATTACGGTTATTTTGTCTTCACCTCCATCCGGAGACAGGCATCACTCGATCTTCATCCAGGGGACTTCAGGACTCCATCGTCTCCCGTGACCTCCGGTACAAATATGTTAATATTCTAAATTAAATAGAAAAGAAACAGATTAGGAATATAGCACAATACTAACTTCACCCTTTTGCCAAAAATAAAACATGCTTTGTAAAATATTTCGCCCTTTTTCTTTCGCCTTCTGAAATTAAACACAGGTTATAGAAAACAAGCATACATAAAACAACATTCAATATTTAATGCATTTTTATTCTGCACACCGACTCCATAAACTTCAGCTTCTTTTTTATATTATATATATATTTACATATATTACAGTGTTTATGTGCCATTATAATCAACCATCTTTATTTAACTTCTCTGTCACTGCCTCCTGACTGTACTCATTTATTTTACCTTCTTGTGTTCAAGGGACTTTATCTGTTTCTACATGCTCCAGATGTTTTATCTCATGTCTTGGATGACATGGCTTGATTTGGTTTACATGCACAAACTGTTCTATTTCTGTTTCACCTTCAGTCTTTAATATTTTGTAAACTACAGGAGAGACTTTATCTATAATTCGGAATGGCCCCTGCCAGGCTGCTAGGAATTTGGAATTTTTCTGTTTACTTTTTCCAAAATGGAATTTATACACCTGATCCCCTATACAATATTCCTTTACTGTTGACTTTTTATCATAATATGTTTTAGAACCGTCAGCAGCCCTTTCCAGATTTCTCTGTACAAAAGCAAATGCATGTTGTAAATGCTTCCTCAGCTCATCAATGTATTCATGAACTGTAGACGCGCTTACAAGTTTTGCTCATGTGTTCTGTATAGCAGGTGTTGCGGCAACACCATTTTCCTACCTGTCAAGACCTCATGTGGGCTAATACCTGTTGCTTTGGCAGGAGGTGATCTGATTGCCATCCAAACCAACGGTAAACGTAAATCCCATCTGGAACCTGCTTCAACTACACATTTCTTTAAAATGTCCACAACAGACCTATTACCCCGTTCAACTCCACCTGAAGAAGCGGCCCGATATGCAATATGTAGTTTCCTTTTCACACCCAGTATTTGCCATACCTTGCTCATTAGAGCACTTGTGAAATGACTTCTTTGTGGCAACCCAAACCTTGAGAACACATGATTCACTAGCAATGTGGCTGCTGTTTGCGCACTACAATCTGGTGCAGGAATACATTCAATCCACTTCGACATCAAACATACCACACTCAAAATATAACGGTTTCCTCTGCCTGACCTTTTTAAAGGCCCTACATAGTCTATTTGCAAATCTGACCATGGAAGGGTTAGGCCTCTTTTCATTAGTGGAGCTCTGTGCATTGGTGAAGCAGGTTTAAATTGGGCACATACTAGACATCCTCTAGTATACAATTCCACATCTTGGGACATATGTGGCCAATAAGCATAATATTTTAGTATTTCCAATGTTTTTTGTGAACCTCTGTGGCCTCCAGTTATGGCATCATGTGCATGGTGTAGCATTAGCCCTCTAAATGAAAGGGGTACGACCCATTGTATCTGTCCTATTATGGACTCTCTAACCATGAGTCCATCCTGCAGTCTAATTTATTTGTTATTCTTTAATAGCACCCTCAATTCATCTTTTCCCACACAATCATCTTCTGTTAAAGGATTTTGTCCAGGATCTATCAAATGGTTATAATAGATTCCCAAAATTTGATCATTCTTTTGTGCCTCAATCAAATCTTGGTCTGGAGTGTTGTAACTCCATTGTACCACTGATTGTTCTGTCTCCTTTGGTGCTTTAGAACGTGTTACTGCATCAATCTGTATTTCACCCAGTAAATGTTCAATAGGTAGCAATTCTCCCATCACAGCCCCAATTTTAGCCAGGTGGTCTGCCTTATCGTTCCCCTCTTTATCCTCTCCTGGAGTTTTTAAATGCCCACAAACTTTTCTCCAGTATATTGTCAAATTATTTTCTGACACTAATTTGCCTATGGCTTGTATCATTTTTCCATGTTTAAGTGGCTTTTTGTTGTATGTAATCATGCCTCTCGCTTTCCAGCCAGGTAGATATTCCACAAAGCTGTTTCGTGCATAGTCAGAATCAGTCACCAGGACAATTTCACTAAATTTATTATCAATTGCAGTAGCAACTGCTTTATAAATGGCTGCCAATTCTGCTACTTGACTGCTCCTAGCTCCAATTCTCATCCCTATGCTGGGGATACCTTCACATTTCAACCAGACATTTCCTATTCCTGACACTAATTGTTTATTACTGTCATTTTCAATGTGAAAAGCGCAGCCATCGACATATACAGTTGGCAAGTCCTTGCATGTTTTTTCATCAAAAGCTTTGTGTGGTGATTGTTCAAACTCCTGTAAATTAGGTTCTATTTCCATTTCGTTTGATGCTTGTTCAGCTGCACAGTCGTGTAAATCTGCTAAACTTTGAGCAATTGGGCTCTTTTTATTTTGGCCATATCTCACTTCTACAGGAAAACCTTGTAATGCTACCGTCCATGAAGTGATTCTGGACTGCGCTAGATTACCTCACCTAATTCTTTTACTCTCTAAGAATTGCAAAGGTTGATGATTTGTTTCAATAATCACCTTTTCTCCCTGAACAATAGGGCGGAAATGTTGTAGCGCCCACACAGTGGTTAATAGGGCCTTTTCACATTCATTGAATTTCATTTCAACTTGGGAAAATGCTTTACTTGCATAGGCAATGGTTTTGTGATTCACATCATGTATTTGTGATAACACTGCTGACATACAATGTTCAGAGAAACCTATTTCTATAAAGAAATCCCTATCCTTTATGGGGTATGCTAAACATGGTGCCTTTACAAGACATTCCTTCAATTTGGCACTGGCTCAGACTGCTCTTTCTCCCATTTCCAGGGTGGATTTAGTTTTAGCAGTTTAGTCAATGGTTGAGTGATTTCAGCATCATTTTCAATGAACTTTCTGTCATAGCCTGTCATTCCTAATAAACATTTCACCCCTTTCACATTTTTAGGGTCTTTTAGTTTTTGTATGGCCTCTATTTTCTTCTTTTGTGGATTTAGTCCATGTTCAGTTACTTCATGGCCTAGAAAATTCACTTTTTTCTTGCACCATTGTGCTTTTTGTAAAGACACTTTGGCGCCTGCTTTCTGCAATTGGCCAAGCACATGCCTTATTTCATCAAAATGGTTTTTTAACCTTTCATTTTTTATCAGGACATCATCCACATAAACTATGGTTCCTCTTTCCGCTGCATCAGGCATGGCCTTCCTCAGAAATATTCCAAATTCACTCCCACTATTAACGTACCCGAACAGAGTTCTAACCCATGCGTATTGAGTCCTGTCAAATGTAAAGGAAAATAAATTCTGTATCTCCTCTGCCAATGGCTCGCACCAATATCCAGAGGTGAGATCTAATGTGGTAAACACTTTTGAACCATGTACCTGAGCTAGGCCCTGATCAATGAATGGCAGTGGCCATCTGGACACTGGTACTCATTTATTTAACTCCCTCAAATCTCCACAAAGCCGCCAATGACCATTTGGCTTTAACACACCTAAAATGGGCGTGTTCGATGTGCTATGGATAGGCCTGATGATTCCTCGCGATTCTAAATTTTTAATAATCTCTGCCAATGATTCTAAACATGCCAGCGGTAGTCTATACTGGCGTACAAATACTGGACTTCTGCTACACCCTTCCGGAAGTGTGGCCACATGTAACTTAGTTAACCCGCAATCATAGGCATCTTTTGCAAATACATCTTTAAATTCCATAAATATCTTCCTCAATTCGTTTCTATCCTCATTGTTGTCACACGCATCCGCTAAGGAGATCTGCTCTTCTGCCATTTTGGAAAATTCCAGAAAATGTTCTGGTAGTGGAATCTCGGCGCTTTCCTCTAGCTCTGTGGCTGTGTCTCTTTGTAAAGCTGCCACTTTTAAATGTTTTGTCATGTCAGCTTCCATTTCAATGGGCTGATTTTCCATTTCATTTTCACTTAAATTAAATGTTATACAACTCTCTTGATAACAGCACACTGTCTCACTTGAATCATAAGAATGAATTCTAAATATTCCTTTGGGCTGAGAGTCCAGGTATTCTGGCAACTCACCCAAGGCATCTACATACTTTTCAGGGATATTTACAATCACCATGTTATTTAGATCTGCAGTATAATGTGATTTTTGTATGGCCATTCCTAATGGGGGTTTTCCTGTAAGTGAATATCTTGACAACCCTTATTATTTACCATAATTCTTACAGGCCCTTCACCAATATCTACCAATGGAATGTATTCATAATCCAGGTCTTGCTGTTTTATGGATTCATTCAGGCACACAAATACATCAGAGTCTTTCATCTGCTGTCCATTTTTGCATTTCAGTGTTATTACAAACTGTTTTGTAAATGCAGGAATAATAGTATCTTTCCTTATTTGTAATTCGATTGCATAAGGTACCAGTTGTGCACAATGATAAGCCCTTCTTTTGTCTTCAAATTCAGGTGCCGGTCCACCTAGGCATGACCATATTTTTTGATTAAGGAAATCTAACACCATACACATTCTGTGCATGATGTCATTGCCTATGTAAAAATCATTTTGTGCTCCACTCACTATCCATACATTATGGTAAATTGTTTTCGGTTTTCAAAGTCTGGACTGTCCAGCCCAGAAACATATCGGTTTTTAATCCTAAATTTCGGAATTTCCTCCATCTCCATTATTTTTTGCAACAATTTCTCATTAATGAAGCTCCTCTCCTGTTTAAGCTCTAACGTGACTTTTATTGTTTTAAAACAGTCATTTATACTAACATGAACCGACGGTTGCTCATCTTCCATGTGTATTTCAGCAAGAGAGGTAATGTATTTTTCTGAATCTGCTTTAGGAGTAATATTTTGTTTGCATATCTTTTCTTTTAAATAAAAACGTAATGTGTGCTCATCTATGGCGGTCTGCCAATTTTTCCTTGGGTCCAAGTATATTTGTACAGGTAGTTTTTCATTGTTGCTCTGCATTTTGTCTTGACACATTAATATAATAGTGACACTAGGTATGCAACTATTCTGGAGATATATCTCCACAGCATAATTTGTTTTGGCAACGGTGTGACATTCATTTATGTTGCTGTTTTGTGATTTTAGTTTCTTAGGTCTCAATGGTTTTTTGGTTAAGGACCACAGCACTCCATTCACCCCATCTATGAGAGGAGACAATCTTTTCAGGCAATCTGTCCCCATCAGAAATGGAATTTCACAAATAGATGTGATCAATACCTCTTGTTTCATTCTTTGCTTTCCTATTTTTATGTCAACCTCAGTTACACCTATGATGGGCACCTCCTCCCCATTTAAGTTATGCACTGGACCTTGATTTTCCTTCACTGTGATCTGATTCTGTGGGGATCTCCCTTCATTGATATTCTTTACCAGCTCCTTGGACATAATTGTGGCCTGTGCGCCAGTGTCAATCATTGCAAATGTTTGGCATTTTTCTTCTACAGTGATGGGAGCATAATACCTGTCCTCAACTTCCTCTAATACACATAAGAAGTGTGAATTCTTACTGATTTCAGGACTCATCTTTCTCAGGCCTTTTTCACTTTTGGCTAAGCACATTGGTAAATGGAAAGACATTTTTCCCTCCTTTTTACCCATTTCTGCGCGAGAGACTTTATTCATTTCTCCATGTTCAGAGGTTCTTTTCGAGTGTGGCCACTGTTCGCCTATCCATCCAGGTATCATCAGAGGCCACATTACAACCCTCCAACTGAACATGTGTAACAACATCATTCAGCAATCTGTCATTGTTTAATTCTGTGCATTTGTGATCATTTAGTGTGGTACCAGCCCTTTCAGCCTCTTCAAAAATGTGTGGCTCAAAGAATTCTTCAGGTGATTTGCATGTACCCTCCTTTGGAGTATTTCCTTTTTCTGCCTGTGTTTGGTCATTGTTTTGACTGCCCAGGGAAGAAATCATAGCATCCCCACTTACTCCCTGTTTACTGGTATTCCCCATGCATGAGTCATTTTTCTTAAATCTGTCTCTTTGTTCTCTTTGAGTTTCAGGTTTTCTTATTTCATTTGTACAACTCTCCAATGTTTGATTTAGCTCTAGGTTAAACCGTACCTCTCTTTTAGAAATATTTGCACTTTCTGTTACATGTTCATTTACTGGCATTTTCAGTTTTAAATCATTAGAGATCTCAGAGTCATTATGCGAAATTACATCAGAGCAATCTGTCTTTTCGGCGCTGTAGGTATCATGAGTACTTAGTCACTTTTCAGAAGAAGCCCCCCGGTCATTGGTATGGGCATCAGCCCCCTCCTTTGATGACTGTTTTTGTGCTGTACAAAGCTTCCCTATTTGTTCAGCTAACATTTTCACTTGGGCCTCAAGGCACTGGAACCTTTCCATCTCTCTATAATCCTCCCTCTGTGGCCTAGATCAATATTGGTTGCTTTCTCCCTGATTAGATCTATTCTGATACCTCTCAGGTGAGTGATTTCTATTGGGATAGTTTCTGAACTCTTGATTCATTTGTGGAGGGGAGCGGGGTGCACCCATCCTTTGGTTGTAGTCCCCTGGTGGGGAATCATTGTACTGACGTGGAGTGTAATTCCTGTTCTGTCTCATGTCCTGTCTCTCATGTTGTGGGTACTGACCCCTATGTTGATTCCCATTATCAGCAAATCGATCCACATATCGTGGTCTATCCTGATTACCATATATCATGGTGTTGGGATCAAATTTGCTCTGTGTCCCCAATGTCTGGTAGGGACCATCATTTCTTTGATCTTGATTTTGTCTCTGATTATAGTTCATACCTGACATATCAGGCTGATAGCCTGCCCGGGGCCCATCTCCTAAATACCTAGGACTGATGTAGCTCTCCCTATTACTAGGATCATGTGATTGAAACATTGGTGCAGAGTGTGATTACCTTTGTTGATTAACCCTTTGTTCAGGTGCCGAATAAATTTTACCTGGACTTTGAGCAGACTCAAGGGACATTTTGGCTGACCTGATTTCCATTACTGTTGCTGAGGGTTCTTTAGATTTAGGTCTAGTATCTTTCATTTTATCACTTTCTCTACCCTGACAATAGAGTACCTCATATAGTTTTGTTCTTTGATGCACAATCCACTCAAGGGACTTGTCACGATCAAATTCACGAACCAATTGGGATATGATGTCTTTCTGTAGCCCATAGAAGTAGGCGGTTTTAAATTCATTAGAATTGGGGTCAAAAGATACATCAAAGCGAGAAAATTCTCTTTTTAAGTCTTGTAAAAACTGGCGAGGGGATGTATTAGGCCCAGCAGTAAGTGTGTAAGCAACTTTCTTTGCCTCCTGTAATGACTGGAAAGGAGAAAAATGATGCCTTATTTCTTTTTCAAACTCCACAAATGTCATATTCTGCTGTTCATTTAATCCCCTTATGATGCTGGCCGTTGGAGCATCTAAAGTTAAATGACAATATTGTCTGTACTGTTCCTTAGGTATCTGGAGTGCAGCATTCCCCTCCTTTTTTAAATGGTTTGATCAGAGCATGGAATTGCACTACTTGGTGACTCAATCCTGGTTCCAGGTGTATGGGATTGGTGGCTGCCCCCAACGGGAGTATTAAATCCCCCAAGGGCGCTGCAACCATGGTCAGTCACCGGCCCACTCACTGGAGCACTAGCTCTTTGGGCAGAACTAGAATTCACCTCCACTCCATTGAATGTAGTACCCTGCCGCCTCTCCTGGGACCTGGGAATACACATTTGTTGTTCTAAGTCTTTGCACTTTTTAAGGAACCTGCGTGCTTCATTTTGCAGATAGTTGTTTTCATCACTCATTTTATTTTTTACCTCCTGCATGTCGCACATTTGCATTTGGCATTCATTAAATTCTTTGTTTCTCTTGTCTCTTTCTTGAATCATTTGAACCATTTCTTGCTCTGCACCTTGGAGATCACTTTCTTTTTCAAAATTTTCTTTTTGTAAAATCTGCATTTCTGAAACAATCTCATCTTTATCCTGTCTAATGTGATCCACTAAGGCTTTTAAGTGTACCAATTCTTGCTCACTGCCTTCAAACTGTTTCTTGCTTTTGGACAACTGAATATCAACATCTCTGCGTTTTAATTGCATGTCTTTCTGACATCCTTCTAATTCAGTTCTTAACATCTCCTCTTTTTTACTTGCCCCATCTAAGTCAGTCTTTCCTGTTAATTAGCTGGGTATCATTTTCTTGCATTTGCAGGGACCTATTCAAAATAAACCATATTTTGGCGCATAGACGTATTAAACAGTCTTTCTCTGCACTTTTATCAGCTGCATTCAATAACCTTGTAAGGCAGACCTGAATTATGCTGCCTTCTGCAAAAATATTGTCTAGTTTTTCTTTCTGCACCTCACCCTGAGTGCGGTCATGCCATTCTGAAGTACTGTTCGATGACCACGTCCCATGTGCAAACAACTTTGCCTCTAAATATTGCACTAAGTCTGAGAATGTGGTTTCCCTTTGTGACATTCTGAAATTCGTTTTTGGTGACACACTGTTATTATGAAATGGGTTCCCTTTAATGTACAGATGGCAGTGTGAGACACACTTGCCATGCCCAGTAGGTGCTCTATGATCACTTTCCCGGCCTGCAACGGACCATAAATATGTAGGGTATTTTGTATAGATTTGGGGCCTAGCGGTATTTTCTTACCGCTAAAATGAAAATAATTCAGTAATAATCACTCTTTGCATTCAGATTAGATTTGGTACATAGTACTAAAGTATACATACATTATTTCAGCACACTGATACATTTAGTGGTATGCATTATGTTGGAATGCGTTATTGGTGGTATTTCTGGTGAGCATAATTCCTTTGTTTTATATGTGGCCCCAATATCCAGAACACCTTATTTTTGCTTAGTTTGTTCGTGTGATCACTAGAGAGGCCTCAGGCTTACATTTCAGGAACACCACATTTTCAATTGGAGTGCCACCATGGGCTGTCCTCGCTGTCTTATCTACGGCAGCGAGCTAACATGCGGTATTTATCACCAACGTATCTACATCGGTGAACTATGTCCAGGGCCTCTCTTTCTGCTGACTCATGTACCTCCAGCAGTAGTCTATTTCATTATATTATTATTATGTTCAGTTCAGAAAACATACACTTATATACTGAATGGAATCATGCACACAGCTACCGCTAAGTCTTCTTTTAGCTAGCTTACAAATGACAATTGCACTGTCTAAACTTCTCCCCATATCATCAGTACTGTAATGGTAGATGCACAAATAAAAGAGAAAAATAAAACACACTATCTGTCTGCTTTCAGATATTTTTTGTGTATTATAATAATTGGCATTTCAACACGATCTTACTCTTTGTACAGAAATAAATGGAAATTGCACAGTAACAACCTTATCTGTAACAAAATGAAAGAGCGGCAAGAACATTTTCAATTCGCAACATTAAACCTGTTGATAAAACACTGGAGTTCCCTCTTCCACGCTGACTGAATAGTTTCACACACATACACACTGCCCCCACACTCTGTAATATAATTACCAGGCCTGTCCAGCATGTGAAGTTCGTCGGCTGGTCGCCTTCTGGAAGTGGTTCAATGAATTCTTCTTAAATCACCCCAGCAAGGACGAGCATCTGGCGTCACACATACCTGGGCTTATTGACTGGAATTCCCAGTTTCTGGAGCAGTGCACTGGGATCTGCATTTTCAATCAGGGCAATACCCAGCCGTATAAAAAGTCTTCTGCTGTCTTTTTTCCCGAGATTCATTAGCAAAGCTCTGTTACAGCCTGCCAAATGAGTTCAACCAATGAAATTCTATCATGTCCTAACCTCCTTCTCATTAACAATGGCTTGGCTCATACAGTTGCAACTGTAACCAAACTGATTTCCTGCTTATTTGAGTCTTTGCTTCCTGCAAATACTGTGGACAGAGCGCAGATAGAAGCAAAGAAAAAACAAATCTGGATGCGCGTTTAAAATGACTTTCAGAGCCTGTCATTTTCCATCTTATTTTGCACTGGAGAACACATTATATTATTAATGAGTTAGAATCATTAGTATTGTTAATAAGGTTAGTTCATTAATCCTCAAATGTGTCTCCTGCAACAGAGGAATTTCAGGTGGAGAAAAAAAATATATGCTTTTAACTGTGAAAAAAATTATTTGCATTTTAAATGTAGAAATCGTTTTTGACTGAATAGCCTGTTTTTCATTTACATGTCCATGTCACACTGGTAAGACATGCCTTGCTGTACCACATTATAGCAATGCACCAAACCCATGCAGTGGTACTGCATACAAAATAATGCTAAATACTCTTACACACCTAATACATGGGTCTGCTACACATTGGGTGAAATATGGATGGCATGGGAGAAGCTGTCAAGTTGACATCTTGCTGAACTACTAATGTTCTCTGTTCACAATACTATTGCTGCTATTTGGGGGTAGATATATATCTTCTGCAGGTGCCTCCCTCTGGAACAACCTCCCTGCCTCTCTCTGTCTTGAGCCAGATCTCTTTAAGTTCAGAAAATGCCTCAAGACCTTCCTCTTTTCTTCCTCTTTCTCTCTCCCCTCCCTTGCTAACCTCCTTTCTCTTCTCACCTACCTCCCTCCTCCTTCTCTTCTCTAACTCCACTCAGTTTTGCTGACTGGTCGCCAGGTGCACTTCCAGAGCCTCACAGGTCCCAGGCTCCCCTGCCAGTCTTTGCACTTGCCTCTGGGCCTCAGCACTACTGCACTTTGGAATTTTTTCCATAGGAAGGGTAACCTCTCTGCACTTAACCCAGGGCCCTGCTGGACTGGGCGCACTTGTTCCCTTCCCCCTCCCTTGCACTTCTGTCTGCGCACCTACATGACCTGAATATACTAGGCCTAGTTTGCCAGGCCTAGTATGGTATTTTTTTTGTTCTGTATATTCTGTTTCTCTCCACCCCGCCCTCGCTATCAACTCACTCTTTGTCATGCACTTGCACTATCTGAAACGTTGTCCTAGTATGGTAGTTCATGGATTGTTTGTTCTTCTCCATCTCCTCCCCCCTTCTCTCCTTCCTTCTTGTCTTGCATTTGCACTAGTAATGATGCCGTCAGGCCTAGTATGCTAGTCACTTTTTGTTTTATCATTCGGAAACTTCAAGGCCTACGAATGTCTTCTGTATTTTCTTGTTCCCTTCGCGCCTTGAAGCGCTTTGAAGCACTTCACTTGTGTATAAGCACTTTACAAATAAACAATTACAATTACAATCTCTTGGAATGTACGGGGGTTGAAAGATATTATTATATGAAGGAAGGCACTAGCGTACTTCGGGCACCATCCAGTCATTCTGTTGCAGGAAACGTCTATGTCTGATCTTGGCCCCTTTAAATCGGCTAAAAGAAAGGGAAACTCCAAACGGTCCTCCTACGTCACATCCCATGCAGAAGGCTTCTTGATATGGGTAAACCCAAACCTATAGTTTCATCTCATTAAATCAATTACTGACCCCAATGACTGTTAATGGAATTCTCTGTTGTATTCATATAATGATTTTCATTATCTATGCTCCCACTTATGGGCTCAGAGGCTGTCGGATGTAGCTCCTGTTGCTCCTACAACAACTTACAGTGTGATCTGATGGCCACAGCGGAATGACATAGGACAGTGCAAGCCTCTAGCCTGTACGCGAGGGACACAGGCGAAGGACAAGGGTGATGGACACAGGTTGCTCGCCATTGGAAGGGCAGGCAGTCAAGTGTTTTTCTGGTGCTGGTGCCAGGGGTCTGCAGGAGCTATGTCCAGGTTGGCCGGGTAGGCCTGCTAGGCACCTCAGTCATTAGCCACTAGTTTGAGAGCCTGGATGAGCCTGATCCTGAGGATATGAAAAAGCAGTAAGTGGCAGGCATGCTAATGGAGTGACAATTGAAGCGTGCCACCCCCCACTTGTGCTAGTGGCATCGGGCTCTCCTGATTACTGCTCTGTGGGCCTCTGATTCCAGCCCTTACTTTGCCCTGACTTGGCTATAGGCCCGGTACTTAACAAAACTTTCCTGCTAGCAGCAATTAGCAGGTGCTCTTTTTAGCTGCTCTAATTTGACTCCCATCTGATTCTTAAGGTATTTGGGTATATGTCTTTGAGAACAGCAGTGTGGGGTATTAATTGAGATGTAATATTGTGCCCAATAGAGGACTGTTTATTATATTTTGCTTATTTCTGGCACTGAGTATTTAGGAACAGTGCTCTTAACATGGGTATAAAGCCTAACCTAAAAATGTTGCCCAGATTACAGGAAGAAAACCGAGAGGCATAAGCAGACAAGATCTGTTGAAGACAGCTAGCAAAAATACTAAATCGACAATCATTGGGTCCCCCGAAGCCACAATGCCACGCTGGCAGAGCAGGCAGTGCAGTTGGTGTTTCAGAAGCTATGGATGAGGATGGCGGGTGTTGCAGCCATATGTGCTCCAGGCAAAGACTGTTTAATCCCACTGGAGAGTGCAGTTGGCAATTTATCAACAGTAGGAGATGAACTACTAGAATCTGCAGATATGACTGCATGTGCAATTGCCTGAGCAGGTAGGGGGCTTTTTGAGTGTGCACTCAGTTCTGGGCCCGCTTTATTCGGTTAAACACCTCCACCCCCCCAGTTAAAGGGCCAGCAAGCCTTCGATTGGGCCAGAGCTTGGGCTCTACTGCTGTTCCCTTTGACAGGTCAATTTTGGAAGCTTTGGAACAATCCATTGGCCGATTATATGAGGAATATACGGGACGGAAGGAATTCAAAATGGGTTGTGGTATCCCGGAGTGGAATGTTTGTATGGCAAAAGGGGACCTACGCGGACATCTCCGAGACTCATTTATGCCACAATTTTCGTTAGCAGAGTTAAATGGAAGATGTGTGGGGGATAATCCCCCAAAGAGACTTTTAGATCAAGGACTAGAGCCTTGTTACTAGAGTATTGCCTGATAGATTGCTTTTCATACTCACATGTTCGTAATTTTACTGTCCATACTAGGCCATACGTGATCACAACCCTATTGTCTTGACCTGGAAAGTGGAGGTCTCTGACAAATATAATCCTGGATGACAGGTGGCTGATCCTAAACATGCTGACTACCTAAAGTTGTCTAACGATGAGCTGGCTGTAATCTTAGGTAAGGATGACATGAGTAAATGGACATCAGCTATACACTATTTATCCAGGTGCCCAGGTCTAGTAATAGTGGCCTACGAGGAGCTGGCAAGTCTAATCTCACATGATTATTGTAAGGTACCAAGTCTGACAACTAGACCTGATGCGAAATTGAGACAACATTCCCAATGGTATGACAAGAATTCCCTGAGGGCAAAACAGGAACTATTCCATATGGTAGTGAGTAAAAACAAATTCTAAAGAAAATTATATAATTCAAAATTGTCCTACAAAAAACTTCAAAAAGAAAAGTAGAACATCTGTATTCAGTTACAATGGGATAACTTGGACAGGATGGTTAGGGGAAATTATATGAAAGGGTTATGGGGTCTTGTTGCCCAGGGTTCCGGATGCAGGGAAAGAGAGGACTGTGGCATAGGCACTACCATATTTATTTTTTTTTTTTTCTCGTTGGATTAATTTATCTAGTTACAGAGTTGCATCGTTAATAAATTTAGTGATTGTGTTAGGTCTGTTATGTGTTCTGTGATCATGAGTCTTTTGTATTATATAACCAAATATTGATAATAACGTCCTCCCTCCACCCTCCCATTCCTTCCCTAACTTGTGGCATAGATATTGTTCTTCTGGGATTGGTTGTACATTTTTAAGTGAGGTGGGTTTATAATAATAGTGTTGTCTTTCCTTGACATATTCGTGGAAAGGGAGTCAGACTTTCAGAAATGTCTGATATGTCTCAGCCCTCAGTGCATACACCTTTTCCATGGCGGGCACATTTTACCCACCACCAAGCTATTACGGGTCTTTCTATTGTTTTCCATCCCTGGGCTAGCATCATTCGGGCTGCCATCAAGAAGTGCGTAATTAGGGTAGCGTTTGCGCCACTTGCAGCATAGACTTCCTCCACCTCCATCCCCAGCAGGTTCATCAATGGTGAGTCCAGTAATTGCGTCCCCGTGATCTCTCTTATATGGCCCAGTATCTCTTTTCAATAGCTTTTGGCTTTGGGGCATGTCCACCACATATGATATAGGACCCCAACCTCTCCACATTGACTCCAACATAAAGGGGAATAGTTTGCGTTTATCCCTTTCAAATGATGATGGGGGGGGTCAAATGCCACCTTTAACAAATCTTGTATGCTGTTTCTTTAATGGCTGTACATTTGGATGTTTTATGCGCTCCCCTCCATATTTGACCCCATTCTTCTTCCGTAATAGGGCCACCTATGTCCCTTTCCTATCTATTCATATAGGGGAGCTTCTCCCCTGGTTGTGTTCTGTCCAGCAATATATATAGTCTTGATATTCCTTTAGCCACTACGCCTTCTCAAAGGGTTAATTTGATTCCCAACAGTGTCCTCATACCTGCCTCTCTTACCTCCCTCTGAGAGATCCAGTGCCTAATTTGTATATATTTGTATCTTTCTCTCTCTCCTATATGGAACTTCTGCTTGCACTCCTCAAAAAGCAGTGGATTGCCATTGAAGAAGAAATCCCCCAGTGTCGGGTGTTGATACTGCCCAAGCATTCCAGAATGCTACTTTCTGTCCCGTAGTGAAGTCAATATTATAGGACATTAGTGTGTATGGCTCTAGGCCCCCGGGTGTTCTTTTCCATTTCAACGCCTGATCCCATCCCCGTATGTTGTTTTGGTTGCTTCCAGTAATGGTCCCCCCGCCCCACAGGCTCTGTTTCTCATAGCATGTAGTGTTCTCAGTGGTATGGATGTGACTCCTTGTTCTAGTTTGCACCAACCCTTTGTGACTCTTCTTTTGCTCATTTCAACATGGGCGCTATTTGGGCTGCCAGGATATATCTTTTCACCTCTGGGACCCCCAACCCTCCCATGACCGATGGACGGAGTAAGACTGTTCTGTGAATCCTTGGCTTTTTCTTTTGCCTTATGAAGGAGATCATTTCGGACTGTTGATTAATCGGGCTGGGATCTCTATCGGGAGTGAACTCGCCACATATATCAGGCGAGGTAATGTCATCTTAACTGCCGCTATTCGAGCAAACCAGGAGAGTTTCCTGCGTGTCCCATCTATGGAAATCTTCCAGCAAGCTTCTCCATAAAGGGGTTATGTTTGCCCCATAGAAATCGTTATATCCTTTTGTTAGCTTTAGCCCCAGATATTCTATACTCTTGCCTTCCCAGATCAGTGGATAATCTGTACTTAGTTTTATTATATCTCCCCGATCTTCCGTTATATTAAGGGCCTTACACTTGGTGTAGTTTATGGTGAACCCAGACACAGTCGCAAATTCCTGTAGTCTCTCCATCACCTTGGGTAGTGAAAGTCTGGTATCTTTCAGGCAATATGACAATATGTCGTCTGCATACAGTGCTACTTTGTGTATCCCTTTTCCACTCACCACCCCTTGGATCCCCTGGTCTTGTCTAATTATGGCTGCCAACGGCTCCATAGCCATAGCAAATATTAAAGGGGACAGTGTACATCCTGACGTGTCCCTCGTTGGATTTCGACCTGGGCTGTGTGTCGCCCATTGACCAGGAAGTTCATCATGGGTATTTGGAGGTTTTCTAATATCATCATTGTGAACTCTGGTCCACAACCAAACGCTCCCAGGACCCTCCGCTAGTATCCCCAGTCCAGGCTGCAATGGAGAATTTCTAGTCTCAAGGTCTGTTATATCTATTGCTCTCCGTATATTGTCCTGCGTATGTCTTTCAATAATGAATCCGGCCTGGTCTTCATGAATTATCCCCGGTAGGACGCTCGTCAGTCTACCTGCGAGGACCTTGGCATAGATTTGGCATCGCTATTTAGTAAGGATATGGGTGATAATTAGCACAGTCTGTTGGGTCTTTGCCTAGTTTAAGGATTAGTACTGTGGTAGATTTTCCCATATCCTCTGTGATCACTCCCTCCTCTCTTATCTTGTTAAATAGGCGCATTAACGGGGTGATTAAGTGCATTCCGAAGGTTTTATAATACCCATTCCCGAATCTGTCAGGACCAGGTTTTTTTTGCCCGGTAGGGCTGATATTGCGTCGTTGACCTCTTGTGCCGTGATAGGATTTCTTTATCCCTGTTGGCTATCTGGGGCAGTTGTAGCTCCTCCACATATTTTATCTGGAAAACCGGATCCAATCCTTCCTGTTTCAGTAAGCCTGTGTGAAATGCTTCCATAACCCTTAATTTGTCCCCATCCGCTTATAATGTGCCCCAGTCAACCCGAAGTTGGGCGATATCATTTCGGGTTTTTGCTGCCGTAGCTTGGCTACTAGGAACAAATTCACGTTGCCCCCTTGAATGTAATATGTTTGCTTGGTATTTAATAGGGTTTAACCTTCCCCTCCAATTTCTTCCCAGCTGTCTCTTTTCTCCTGACCTAAACTGCAGCTTGGGATATGAATTCTCCCCGAACTACCGCCTTTCCAGTGTCCCAAACCACCTACCAGTCCATTTCCACAGTGTCATTTTCTCTAAAATAGTTGGCAATTACTTCTTCCATATGTGCCCTAAGGGCGATGTCCCCCAAGATAATCTCCTTCTGTCTCTATTGTTTTCGGGTCTGTAGTCTATCCTTGGCTATTTCGATATGCATTGTCACAGGGGGCGTGGACGGTGATATAACTGACTCCAATTTCTATCACTTGGGGTATTGGTGTTGCTGAGACTAGGATTATTTCTATTCTTGAATATCCTTTATGGACTGCCGAATAGTGGGTGTAGTCCCTTTTGGTATTGTGAAGGAATCTCCAGGTTTCTACCACCACCAATTCCCGGAATAGTTTCCCGCGAGCTTGGCGATTTCTCTCTTCTATAGCTGTAGGGGGGAGAGTTTTATCTAATATGGGATCCATTACACAGTTGAAGTCCCCTCCGATAACCACCTGCCCTTCACACCAGCTCCATATTTCCTGGAGAAGCAGCCAGAGGAAGAGATCCTGTCTTTCATTTGGAGCATATATAGCGTCTAGTGTATATGTTTGCTCTCCCAGTGGGCACTTGAGTAGTAAATATCTTCCCTATGGATCCCTATTAAGGAACTGTTTCCTGAATGCCACTGTAGCTCCTATCACGCTTGCCACCCCCTTTGTTTTCGTCCCGCTGGATGCAGAGTATTGTCTGGGAACGGCCCTCTGTGACATCCTCCCTTCATCTTTGTTGAGTAGATGTGTTTCCTGAAGGAATATTATATTAGCCCAAGTTCTGAGATCCTTCTCAATATTGAGCGTCTTTTCATTGGTGAATTCAGGCCCTGTACATTCAGAGCCACTATCTTCATCTCAGCCATTCCCAAATAATCCCAATGCCCACTTGCCCATTTCCAACCCTGCCCCTTCTCGTCTTTCAAATACCTGTAGGGAGGTCTAAGCCGGATGAGAAAACCATACAAACCCCACAGCTGCACAAACTCCCAAACCCCCAACCCCACTTCCATCCTTCCCCCAGCCCTTCTAATTCCCTCCCTCTTCCCTTTTACATTAAATTTGTTTATTGGCATTTTCAGTAATATCACTTACAAGTTTTGCAGATGCGTCTTGTGCATACTCTTTTACAATGCTTTTCGGTTTAGCCTTAACAATATAACAAGCAACAAATAACGAGTAACAGTAACTGTCTTCTTGCCATGTCCATATGTTTCAGCGTCTCTTGTTTCGGGGGCGGAGGGGGTGTAGGGAAGTTGGGTAGCATACTCAGGGAGGGTGTAGGGGGGATACCTTCCCAAGGCCAGCGTTGTCTCCAGTCATTTGTCTGGGATTGCCCTTTCTTGTCTTGCAGGTAAGTTCGTTTCGGGTCATGGGCTCATGGGGGCTTGTCGTCCGAGGGGAGAAACATGTGTCTAGTAAGTTCTTTCCATGCCTCAAGAGCTCTGCTGGACTCATCCGTAGATCTAGTGACACTTTCTCCCCAGGCCTTGGTCTCAGCCGACACCCATCGCTCTGTTTCACTATGCCATGCTTTGTATTGTGGTCCTGCGGATCTTTTCCAGGACATGGCTATGGTTCTTTTGGCCAGTATGCACGTTATGTCCATGAGCCTGACTATGTGTTGCAGATTGGCTAGCCTAGGATAGGTTCCGAGTAGGCATTCCTCAGGTGCCCATTTGTAGTTGGTCATGCCTGTTTTCTCGCATGTCTGTTTTACCCTATTCCACAGCGTCCTAGACTTGGGGCATTCCCACATCATGTGGATTAGATCCGCTTCCTCCCTCATGCACCAGGTGCAGTGTGACTGCGTTTGTTTGTTAAACTTAGCTATTCGTTTCGGGGTTAGGTAGGTTCGGTGCAACACATTCATCTGTATTTGTCGGAATCTATGATTTCTGGACACCTCTTTGGGGAATGCAAGCGCCCTATTCCACTCCTCCTCTGTCATTTCTCTGCCTACATCCGTTTCCCATTTACCCTTCATTTCCGTGCTCCGGGGGTTAGGTGTCTATATATTTGAGGTATTGGTCTACTGCCCTCCCCCATATTGTATAGCAGCGTAAGTAATGGTTCCGGGTCCGGTTCCGCAGGCCATGCTTCCCATTTGCATCGTGCTGTGGAGCGGACCCTCTGGTACCAGAGGAACTGGCCCGTGTGGATGCCCTCTCTGTCCTGTAGTATGGCAAATTCTTTAAAGACGCCCTCTTCGTAAAGGTCTCCCCAGGTGTAAACCCCTCCCCTTTCCCATAATCTGATTTGTTTTAGATCAGTGACCGTTGTGTACAGGTCTGCGAGTAAGGGTACTACTGGTGCATAAGCGTTCTGCGTGCGGGTAAGTGTCCTTGTTCTACGCCAGATTTCCCTCCCCAAGGTGACTATGAGGGGTGCCGCTTCCAGCAGTTTCGTAGGTGCCCAGACCAGTTCCTTCAAAGTGAGCGGGAGACTCATGGTCTGTAGCAGGGGTGTTTCATCTGTGGGCTCATCGGATAACCATTTAATTACAAAGCTAAGCTGAGCTGCTAGGTAGTATTTTTCTAGATTTGGGAGTTGGATGCCGCCTTGTGTGTATGGTAGGGTAAGTGTCGACAGCGCTATCTTATGTCTGTTTTTCCCCCAAATGAACTCTCTTATTAGCGTCTCGAGCAGCCGGAGAAGGGTTTATTAATATAGTAGTGTTCATTCTGGAACCCATATAGGAATCGCGGTAAAACAATCATTTTAATTATGGATGCCCTTCCTATCATAGATAAGGGGAGTCTTGACCAAAAGTTCATGGATCTGCGCAGAGCCGGGACCGCTGCTTTTGTGTTATGTTCATGCATCAGTGCTGGGGTGTGCATTATTTGGATTCCTAGGTATCGGAATGTGGTGGTCTGCCATCTTATCCCAACCTCCGGGAGTGTTTCTACGTCCTCATTTTTTAGGGCCGCTAGAGGGAACAGGCAGGATTTTGCCTTGCTGAATTGGATCCCTGAGACTCTGGAGTAGTTGTCCAGGACTTCTAGTATAGTTGGCATGTTGAGGTGTGGGTCCCTGACGTATATAAGGACGTCATCTGCATAGAGCGAGATGATGTGGTCCACTCCTCCTAGTCTTATGCCGGCGTCAAAGAACTGTTTCCGGAAATAAATAGCTATGCGTTCCAGCCCTAATACGTACAGCATTGGGGATAGTGGGCAACCTTGTCTAGTCCCTCTTTGTATGCCCCAGGCGTCTGACACATGCTTCCCTGACTTTACTCTTGCTCTTGGTCTGGCGTATAGTATCTTAACCCATCTAATGAATCCGGGTCCGAAGCCAAATTCCTTGAGCACAGCCACAAGCCACTCCCAGTAAATGGAGTCGGAAGCTTTTATGGCATCGATGGATAGTAATGCACTGGGACTCTCATCTTCGCTAGTTTGCGCTATAATGTGTTGCAGCCTGCGCAGGTTCATTGACGTGTTGCGCCCCGGCATAAAGCCATTCTGATCAGGATGTATTATGTCGCCTATTATTCTAGACAGGCGCTTGGCCAATATGGTGGTTAAAATTTTCACATCATAGTTTAGCATTGCCAGTGGGCGGTATGAGTCGCACAGGTCTGCCGGTTTGTTTGGCTTCAGGATTGGGACCACAAGTGTTTCTCTCATGCTTTCCGGCAGTATCCCCCTCTCATATGCCTCTTGGTATACTTTGTGTAGCAGGGGTGTGAGGGAGGATTCATAAGCTTTATAAAACTCTGAGGGCAGCCCGTCAGTGCCAGGTGCCTTACACGTGGCTAGGGACCTAATTGCTTCGGTTATGTCCTCAGGTGTGATTTCTGTATCTAGTGCCAAGGCCTGTTCAGTAGGCATTTTATGGAGCCCAATCTCATCCAGCGTGTCCATGATCAGTTCTTGGGGGACCTCTTCCGCGTGTGAATATAGGTGTGCATAGTATTCTTTGAAGACTTCATTGATGCCCTGCTGTGTGTGGTGTATGTTCCCTGCTCCGTCTCGCAACGATGTGGTGGGGTGTCTAGGGTGTTCCCTGCGGCATAGCCAAGCCAGCAGCCTGCCCGGTCTGTCCGCCTCTATATGTGTTCTGTTTGTTTGACTGTGTGGTCAAACTTTTCTAGTCTGCGCCATGCTGTTTCATTCTCGCCCCTGAGCCTCCGAAGTTCTGATTCCCTTTCCCGGGTGTCTGTGGGGGCCGCTTCCAGTTCTCCGATCTCCCTTTCCAGCTGGTCTAAGTCCTTCCTGAGCAATTTCCGGATTCCACCGGCCTTTGCAATGGTCTCCCTTCTTATCACCGTTTTTAGGGCATCCCATACTGTGCTACTGTGTTCCACGCTTCCCACATTCATTTCTATGTAGCTATCTATGGATTCTTGCAGTTCTTCTCTAAAGGCAGGGTCTTTAAGAGCCTCAGCCGGCATTTTCCACATGGGAATTGGGGGTCTGGGGCCATTGTGGTTCCATGTTACTAGGAGAGGGGAGTGATCAGAGATGGTCCTTCCTAGGTACTGCGCTCCTTCCACCTGAGGTAGGTGTTCCCTGCCAATGAGGATATGATCTAACCTCATGTATAGGTTGTGCGGGGAAGAATAGTATGAATATCCTCTTACAGCTGGGTGCATTTCTCGCCATATGTCTGCCAGGTCCAGTCTGTCTATCATTGCAGTCAGAGCTGTTGTTGCTGCTGACGGACCTTTCAGGAGGGGGATAGATCTATCTAGGTTTGGGTTGCATATGCAATTGAGGTCGCCCCCCCAGATGAACAGACCGTCTCTGTGTTGTGCAATTTTGGGGTATAACGAATTCAAGTGGGCCGGTATATTGCTATTAGGAAAATAGGAGTTCAAGATGCATATTTCCATCTGCTCTATATGTCCCCATAGCATTACGAATCTACCTTCCGGGTCTATTTCTGATTTGGTCAAGCGGAAAGGGAGCTGTGGGTGTATCCAAGTATATACTCCCCTAGCATATCTGGAATAAGCAGTACCGAATCCCTGCCCTCCCCAATGTGTTTGGAGTTTGGCCATTGAGTCCGCGGAGCAGTGGGTCTCCTGTAAGAGTGCTATCATCACCCCCTTCCTGTGCAGATAGGTCTTAATTCTGTTTCTGCGGAGATATGTCCCCAGGCCTATCACATTCCATGTCAATATCTTAATTGTCCTAGTGGTCATGGTGGTTTAAGGTGGGTATGGTAATTATTCTGCTTCTCTCTCTTAAATGTCTGTGGTTGCGGGCCTGATGTCGAAGGTCCCTTCCCTATGTGGGCCGAGGCACTGGTTTCCCTTTCCCTTCGGTCGGCCCCTCCTCCCCCTCTTTTCTTTCCCTTTGGAGACTTACCAACAGTAGTAACGTTCATTCTGGTGAATGAGAACAGCAAACAGTGCAACTTTGAACTGCCCCCAGCAGTTGCTTCCAACTTGCAGCGCTCAGGGGCTCCTGAGCCTTCTGGGCCTTTCCAGGCCTCCCGGTGCGAGTGTTGTGTCGGCGGTATGCCTACAAGTGTCTTGAGGGGGTGCGTTGACGTCTTGTCGTGTGGGTTGGTGTGTTCCTGCCCATTATTGCTTCCTTGATGCTGTAGTTTGTCATGCCGTGCCTTGGTTTATTTATCAACCTGTTGTGCTGACATCAGTCCTTTCCGCCCGGTTCTTCGGGCGTTCAATGTCCTGAGGTTCCTCTTGCCATTCCTTCCTTACCGTCTGCAAGGTTGTTGTGTTCGAGCCACATGTTTGCTGCCTCCGGGGTGTCCAGGAAGGTCGCTTTACCTTTGTCTATCACTTTAAGGCGCGATGGGTACATCAACATATACTTCAAGTTGAGTTCACGTAGTCTTGCCTTCACAGGGATGAAGGAGTTTCTCGTGCGTTGTACAGTGGGGGTGTAGTCCGGGTACACCACTATTTTGGCATCTTGTCTCCTAATTTCCCCTCCTTCTCTGGAGAATCTTAGTTTTGTCTCTCTGTCCCTAAAGTTTAGGAGTTTGGCAATCATTGGGCGTGGGTGTGAGCCCGGCGGAGGTCTTTTTTGTAGGGACCTGTGGGCTCGCTCTATAGAGAATCCCTGAGACAAATTGCCGGCCCCGATTTCCTGTTGTAGCATCGTCTCTATGAATTCTGTTGGGTCCGGGCCTTCCATGGCCTCCGGGACCCCAAGGATTCGGATGTTGTTGCGGCGGGCCCTCCCCTCCGTATCCTCCGACCTTGCCTCCAGCCTTGCCACCTTTAGTTCGAGGTCCTGAACCTTGGATTTGAGTTCCGTCGTGCTGTCTACGTTGTCCTGTAGAGTAGCTTCCACTGAGGTCCCTCTTTCAGTGAGGTTGCGGGCATCTTGCCTGATCAATTGTATGTCTGTTTTAACCTCATCGATTTTGGTTTCAAGCGATGTCCGTAGTGCCGTTATTGCCTGCAGTAACTGCATGTTTGTTGGGTCTCCCTCTTGAGTCGTTTGAGGCACTACCTTATAAAGATATTATTTTTAATGTGGCAGCTTAATAGTCGCAGATTCTATGGAGGACTAAGTTTGCATAGTAGTTTTTGTTCTTGAAGAAATATTAAAAGCGATCACTGCTACTTAAACAGGCAAAGCCCCTTGATGGTATAAGGTCAGACATGTACATATCTTTCCAAGATTGGTGGGACCCCATTTTAGTGGGTGTATTTAACGAGATTGCCCACATCTAAGTCTATCCAGCTTCATGGGCCAGGAGTGTGATTATCTCTACATACATAAAAGGGACATTTGGGGATATGTGTGTGTGTCTGTTCGAAATGTTCAGCATACTTCCCAACATGCTACAAACCTAAATTTGGCATGCAGATAGGTTTCATGGTTTGGACAGTATAAAAATCGTCAAATATACATTTTCAAATTTTTTTTGTATTCAGCAGTCTGTAATGCTTGGAAATGTGTGTGTGTCTGTTCAAAAATGTTTGGCATATGTATGTGTGTAGACACTGAACCAAGTATAAAATATACCTTTTTCAGATTTTCTTTTAAGCGGTCTGCAATGCTTACCCCTGCCATATGGCTCTTCGCGCCATAGTTCTGCTGTAGTTCGACGTTCATTGTTTCTAAAATTCAGCAGTTCAGGAACACTTCAGCAATTAATTATTCCTACACTTTCCACACTATCAGCATTCTGGCTGACATTAGCGGCACTCACTTTTAAAGTAATGCGAGTGACACAAAACAGTGCTTTTGTAGTAATGCGGGTGACAGGAAACGGTGCATATCTCTTCAATATTATCTGAAGTGACGTTGTCTGTTACATTGTGGCAAATCTCTCATGATAATTACAGAAACTTCATTTCCCACAGAAGTTGAAGAATGTATGCCATCTCAACAGTATGAAGCTTACATGCTTCCATCATACACGTACAGGTATGGCACTTCATGCTTACACTCTTCAGATCGGGACACCAATAAAGTTGCTGCACAATCTCAACGCTCCAACTCAGAGTAGCTGGTATTGATTTACGGGATTCATGCTTTTCTCATGATCAGCTTTATGTGGCTTGCTCCAGAGTTAGAAACAAAAACAATTTGTTCACATTCTCTCCTACAGGAGAGACTAGCAATATTGTCTATAAAGAAGCATTGGTTTAGTTCATTAAATGAAATTCAAACTAGCACTGGAATAGGAATTACAGCGCAAAGCATGGGTACACCTGCTTGTCCCTGTATATATAAAGGATCGCGTAGTGATCCTCATTGTTATGACCCAATATCACTACTCGATACGGCTCGTAAGATTTCTGCAAACTCTCTTGCTAGAAAATTAGAGGACTGGGCTAAGGTGAATAGTATATTGCCAATCTACAAAGCAAGACTCAGGAAGGGATATGGGACAATAGATCACTGTTTTGTTCTCAATACAATGCTAGAGAATTATGTGGGAATTTGGCAGGGTCGGGTTAATGCAGCATTTTTAGACTTGACTTCTTGATTTGGCAAAAGTTTCGACATTCTGGATCGGGCAACTCTTTGGAGTAACTAACTCAAATTAGGAGTTCTTTGGGGTTTAGTGCAGCTGATTATTTGCTTCTACTGCAAAACCTTGGCTGCTGTTCGTAGCTGTGGTACCGATAGGATGCTCTTGGAGTGTGGAACCAATATGGGTGTCAGGTAGGGATGCCCATTAACTCCCATGCTATTTATTATTTTTTTGTCAGATTGTAATCCTCCTAGCCAGCAGAGATCAATATTTCCACCTGTCCTAAATGACTGCAGCTACCCTGCTCTTCTATATGTTGATCGTACAACACTGTTGGATCTTACACCAAAGGACCTTGGCTGTATCTTGAGCTTTGCGGTGCACTATTTTGAGACTTATGGTCTTAAGTTAAACCTGTCAAAATCCCAAACTGTTATCTTTGGCAATAAAAACTCTCCATCACGTATGTATGATAAGTACGGTGAACATTGGGGTGATGGACTCCCATAACTGCTTGGGGGCCATGTTTGAGGAAAAGCTGTAGCTGGGATCCCACTTGGCAATGCTAGAAATTAAGCTATGTATGGGGTTGGGGGGCCTGGCCAGATTCTACAAATGCCTCGAGATTTTGCAGGCCAAGGTAAATGCTGCAGACTGCTATGGCTGCGAACTATGAAGCCATTCGGACTCTGCGGCATTAGATAAAATACAAAATGGCTTCCTAAGGAGGATACTCGCACTTGGGCCCAGCATGCCAGGGGAAGCTCTCCGGGTTGAATTGGGAGTTCCCAGCATTAGGGTCTTAATTTGCTATAAGGTTATTCACCTGCAGCCTAGAAAATCCAAATATTAAAAATGCAATGGAGGATATGATGTTGCAGTTCCCACAAGTAACATATTTGTGGCTTAAATCGTGTATAGCTCTGTGTAATAGCTGAGGCTTGGATTTTATGGAGCTTTTTAATGGTAAAATAAATATGTTGGGCAAAAAAAGAGAGCTAAGTATTTCGACTATGACATTATGATAAGGGATAGCATGAACGTACATTCTCTAAAATATTTGGAGATGTCTCGTCTGGTGACCCAGGTGGATAATATTATTGTAAAACTGAGGTATGCAGAACACAGAATAATTATTTTAATGGTCAGACTGAACGTTCTTCCCCTGAGGGGGCATAAGGTTTGGTTAGCCAATACCAGGCTCTTTTCTTGTGGATGTGGGACCATTGAAAACATGCTACACTTCATGCTGATCCGCAACCGGCTGATTGATATTAGCAGATTGTTTCTTAGGGGCCACTTTATTAACAATCCTATTAGAACTACGGCAGATGCAATCAAGTTCTTACTGTCTATTTATGATTCTAATGTTATAATGAACATCTATGAATTTGTTAAAGCTGTCCTTGGGAAACCTAATAGGCAATTTTAATGTGATTTCATCATGTTTTGTAAATTTTTATATCTTGCTGTATAGTGTCTTATGTATTGTGCTGTGTTTTATTTATTGTATTGTGTGATTCGTTAATGGCGAAAGTTGAATAAAATGGATTCCTAGTTTTTCACCAGGTTTACTTCAAATGCCTTTACTTCGCTTGCTCAGAATTCTTAATAGGTGGAGATGTAAATACAGTCTTAGTTATGACAGTTGACATGCCTTCCAAAACACCTGGCATGCGATCTTGTGCAGCTTGAGCCCGTTGAGGCCAAATATCTAATTTTGCCCTCACAGATATTTGGTGCACACTACATCCACACTTGACATAATACACATTCTGCATTTCGGACCCTGAATAATTTTCTCAGATAGATGTGTGTTTATCCTTCAGACATATACTGGCAGACAGCACAGAATGCAAGACCCCCCCCCTGCATATTATCTTATCATTCCTCTGTAGGTTTAATTGTCTGTCTCCCTTTGTTGTCCCTGGACATGCGCTTCTGGTGGTTCAAACCTGATGGGTTATTTACACGATGTCAGTGATACAGTTGCTGATGAAATCAATTTCTTCTTTGACTCAAATACAGAGTCTGTTGCACATTTTGCCATTGTATGTGATGCCTTCAAAGTTTATATAAGGGGGCTGTGTATTGCCAGAAAGGCTGGAGTCTTACATTTTATTCGAGCAACAATGGGCTAGCTAGAGGTAGAATTGGAAGATCTAGAACAGAGGAGAACTGAACATGATGTATGATATTACCCGCCTGCCCTTAGACGAAAGTCTTGCACTCTTCCATGGCATGTCCAATTATTTTGTCAGGTCTCTATCTCTTAAAGTCAAAACAAGAAGATATGGTGAGGGCAACTGGCCGGGCAAAATTTGTCAAGAGAACTCAAATCATTAATTTTGGAAAGTAGACAATCCCTCATTTACTGTGGTGAGGTGGAGGCACAAGTGAATCAAGCAGTTTACATATACTATATCACACATTACACAATTTGCAAAATATGGCAACTTTGGAAGATATGAATTCCTAACTACACAAGACAACATTGGAACGGGGAAAGAGGACTTGCATAAATAGGCACTGAATTCCCTTATCCTCCTCCCCAAAATTAAACAGGCCAACAAAGAGGTGGCATCTGGTAAGACATCAGGGTCCGACAGCCTAATAACATAATTTTACTAAGAAATCCTCATTCTATTTTTGCCGAAGCTAGCCACCTTATACCACAACACCTTGACATGGTGATCCCTTCCTACATCAACTATAGAGGCCCTCATTACAATCTTCCTCAAACCGAGACAGGATAACAAGAGATGCCAATAGTATTGTCCAATCTCATTAGTGAACTTGAACATTAACGACGAGAAAACATTCAATTTGATCATTAAATGGCCCTCTCTATATCAAGTTTTGTGTAGAATGGGATACAGCAAGGCATTTCTCTCCTGGATCAATTTGCTGTATCATGCACCATGGACAGGATACTTATTAATGGGCATAGAAAAAGAGCAACGTGGACCAATAGAGTGAAGGATGACAGGATTCTGTTTCGGTTTACAAAATCTTCTCACAATGTACTGTTAATTACATAGCACAAGTAGTTAATGCTTGCTAATACATTTTTTATATAGTAAAAGAGAAACTCAACCAATAGACAATTTCTCCTATCATACATCATTCATACCTCACTCATGCATACTATCTTCATACCAACATATATTCATACAAGGATATTCATAATCGCTACACAATACAATTCAATTTTTTAGTTCAAATTCAACACTCTCGTATTGTTTCAGATGTGCCTCTCTGTGATTGTTACAGCGAGTTTTTTGTCTTGTCGACACGTGTTTCGGTTGTAGTCCGCTGTGGGCAGAGACCACCTTGCCCCAACATTCTAAACAACCTTCCTCAGGACAGAACTAGCCAATGTGTGTTGCCTCGTGATAGGATGGATGAGCCTCTGAATCTTAAAAAGTAATAAAAATAAACTAAAATACAGTGGGCCTCATTACACGGATGGCGGTAATGGTTAACGGCCACCGTTAATGGTAACAGTGACCGTTAACCATTACCGCCTTACTACGAGGTCCCTTAGCGGGTTGGTGCTTTAACGCCCGCTTTTTGCAGGCGTTAAAAACCAACCCGCTAAGGGACCTCGGAGCTAATTACGGCACCGCAAAATTGCGGTGCCGTAATTAGCGCCTTCCCCATTCCCATAGAGCCCTATCGGGCAGAAATGGGAATGGGGAAGGGCAATGGCGGAAGGAGAATTTACCGCCCCTCCAACCTTGGAATGGGGCGGTAAATCCCCTTTCCGCCAAGGCGGTGCCGGTATTTTACCGGCATGAGCCATGGCGCTAATAGCGCCATGGCTCACCGCCTACCGTGTAATGAGGCCCAGTGTCATCTTGAATAATTTCTGAGCATTCAATGTTTGTAAACAGCAGCCATCATTTGTATGTTGCTTAACTCAAGACTCACCTCCACTGTACATTCAGCAAGTGGTGGCTTGATAATGGAGTCTATCCCTCTACTCAATTTGTCCGTGTGAGGTGTAGCCATAAACTGCCTTTGCACACCTACAGAGTAAAGAAAAAGCGTACATACAATATATGTAAGCCTATTATTCAGACACTCTACTTATTCATTTTGTATTTAGTCTAAATCTGAATGAGAAATACTCACTAGTAAGTTTTATCTAAAAAAGCGTATTTTATGATGCTGTAATAACCGTTGAAAAACTTTGAAAAACTCCAGCTTGTTGGAGATTGCTGTAAAGTATCATGTGCATTCACATCATGTGCACTAATGGTGCCATCGACAGATGCATCCACCTGCAGAGGAAGAAAACAAAACAAACACAAGGAGCCTATGTGGCACTTGTTTGCTTTTAAACGCAACATGAATCTGAGTCAAAAGTTGGTTCACACATGTAGAGAGGGCCCAAAAGAAGTGACACTACTGAACCAATGGGGACTCCCGCCCATAACTGGGCACCACAAATGTGGGAATTGTGTGGCATGTGCCACGACAGAAACTAAACATGTATTTCAATACAATATCATCACGTGGACAATGAAAAATCACACCGACTGCCACACCAAAAATGCTGTCTACATCATTACCTGTCCCTGTAATCCGCTCTATGTGGGGAAGACCACCAGAGAAGTGAGAGCAAGGATAGGCGAACATGGGTCCTGCATCCGCAATCAAATACGAGATAAACTACTAGTTGACCACTTCATTAAGAATAACCATAAAGACACTGATATGAAGTGGTTCATTTTACAGACAATCAGACTTAGAAATCGAGGTGGAGACATGGCCACCAGTCTGCACAAGATGGAACAACGATGGATTTACCGTTTGGACACGCTATGTCACGGATTGAATGTATCCGTAGAGTGGAATGCTCTAAATATGAAGTAAAAGATATCATCTTTAGCACACAGAGGAATTCTGGCCGCAACACGATTAGGCCGTGGTGATGCAGCTGGCTTATGGATTTGTTCACATCCTGCCACATACAATATTATGTGATCCATCATACACCATCAATTGACCCTGCAAGGGCACCTTTTTGAAATTGATTGGACTACAAGTCCCACAAGCCCATAGGGCCCAGCAGAGATTTGTCTCACGAGATATTTACAAGTGCCAGTTACGCGCAATCTTTCGTTTTCATTTGCAATAACTTTCATTTATCCTGCTGATATCGTATATAAGATGGAAACAGTTCAGAATTCTTTTTTTTGTTTACGTTAGTGAACAGTAGCCTTGCTTTACTCTCTATGATATTAGAACTACAGGGCAACGGCTTTGTAAACTAAGATACGACTGATGCCTGGTGCGAACACAAACGCGAACACCAACGCTGCGGTTATTCTCGAGTAGAGGTACGGTTTGCTGGGTTAATTAATTTATGAGCTGACCAACTAATACAACAATTACATACTACTATTTTACAAGTAGTATTTGAACTCGCACTATAAATCTGTTACTAACCCTCTCTTGACTGTGGATTATAAAACAGTTTGTAACTCCTTCTATTGCCCAATAGGGTTCAAATGTGTTTTTTAAGGTTCAATTGTGTCTTTGTGAACTTACTGATTTTAGATGTGTGTCTAAACCTATGAATACATTGAATTATCAAAAAAATCTTTCAAAACTGTCTGTGACCTCAAATAGCTAGTATTTGTACAAACTAGCTACCTGCTTCTTTAGGCCTACCTGTTTTATATGGTTGAAAACGGGTAGCTGCTGACTCCCTTGCATGTTTCCTTCTATGTAAATTTCCTTTTCGAGTCAAGCCCCCTATAACAAAAAAAATAAGGCCCCCCCCCTTGCCCCATTTTGACTTTAATAACTAATACAGGGGCAACATTCGAGGTGCCTTGTTACTTTATTTAGCATTCAATCACTCCACATTAAAACCCTTCCGGTTACATGCTGTCTCCACCGACTGGGAGACCGACATCTCAGAATCATTCCCGTCAATTCCTCATATGTTGGGGCCATGGTTGGAATCGTGAGTAGTTCATTTGTGACCAAGAATATCTGCGAACCAATATTGAGTGCAAGTGCCACATAGGGTCCTTGTGTTTCTTTTGTTTTCTTCCTCTGCAGGTGGATGCATCTGTCGATGGCACCACTAGTGCACATGATGTGAATGCACATGATACTTTACAGCAATCTCCAACAAGCTGGGGTTTTTCAAAGTTTTTAGCAGTTATTACAGCGCCATAAAATACGCTTTTTTGGATCAAAGTTACCAGTGAGTATTTCTCATTCAGATTTAGATTATTACACAATGAATAAGTAGAGTGTCTGCATAATAGGCTTACATATATTGTATGTACGCTTTTTCTTTACTTTGTAGGTGTGCAAAGGCAGTTTATGGCTACACCTCATACAGACAAATCGAATAGAGGGATAGACTCCATTATCAAGCCGCCACCCGCTGAATATACAGTGGAGGTGAGTTTTGAGTTAAGCAACATACAGATGATGGCTGCTGTTTACAACCATTAAATGCTCAGAAATGATTCAAGATGACACGGTAATGTAGTTTATTTTTATTACTTTTTAAGATTCAGAGGCTCATCCATCCTATCACGAGGCAACACATATTGGCTAGTTGTATTCTGTCCTGAGGAAGGTTGTTTAGAATATTGGGGCAAGGTGGTCTCCGCCCACAGTGGACTACAACCGAAACACGTGTCTACAAAACAAAAAACTCTCCGTAACAATAACATAGAGGCACATCTGAAACGATACGAGAATGTTGAATTTGAACTAAAAATGTTTATTATATTGTGTAGGGATAATGAATATCCTTGTGTGAATATATGTTGGTATAAAGATAGTATGCATGAGTGAGGTATGAATGATGTATGATAGGAGAAATTGTCTATTGGTTGAGTTTCTTTTTTACTATATAAAACATTTATTAGTAAGCATTAATTACTTGTGCTATGTAAATAAAACAGTACATTGTGAGAAGATTTTGTAAACTGAAACAGAATCCTGTCATCTTTCACTCTATTGATCCATGTTGATCTTTTTGTATGTAATGTTACCTGGCGGACCCTTAATCTTACTAGGTTCTTATAAATGGGACAGTTTCTCCTCAATTTCCCTTTTCACAGGGCACAAGGTAGGCATGCCTCACCTCTTATATTGGCATTATTATTGAATGATTAAACTGTGCACTGTAGATAAAACATCGGGACACAGGGCTATCCCTCTATCCTCAAAAGGTGATAACCTCCATACATCTAGATGACCTGTGATTACATGTACGGAGCACCGAACCTTGCTTATCCCCTTAGTTGGCGAGTTGAACATGTTCAGCCTTGTATCTGGCTTGCAAATTAACTGGTCCAAATCCAAAATATTCCTGTTGACAGAGGATACCCCGCTTGGTGGTATGTGCTGAGGTGGGATTCAAATAGTGTCCCAACTGGATGGGATACTTGGGGGTGATGGTGGCATGATTCTATATGATAGCAATCACACGTCTTTGCTGTAATCGACCCAAGCAAGAATAGTGTGCTGGACCAGAATCCAGATATGCCTCATGAGTGGGATTTCACTTATAACAACGGTGCTCCTACCTAAATTCTTGTATCTGTTCAATAATATTCCCATGAAGGTCCCTGTGCCCTTTTATAAGGAGGTTAGGTCACTCATTAATGCTTAAATGTACGACGGTAGATAGACCAATGGTAGCTGGGTATACTGAGTCTCCCAATGAACTGCAGCAGGCTATGTGTGCCGGACTTCATGGTATATTATGGTTTATAAAGCCTTATCGGTGTCAGCATGTGCAGCTAAAGAGAATATCATTGCGAACCAGGTGCCTAGAGTCGACCTTTCTTTCAAAACCACATGTAACGAGCAACATGCTTGACTCAGTGAGGGTCATTGTTTGGGCATGTTATCAACTTCCTGAGCTATATCACCGCCCAGCACCATATTCAGCCCACATTTATTTAGATAGGATATCAAACTGACCCTGCACACATTATCAAGTACTTACTTGTGAACTGCAGAAGCTAAATAAATTATATCTAGATAACTTATTTGTTACTGATGAATTCATATCTAGAACACAATTCAGAATGCTGGGGTCTTCACATGTTACTATAATTCCAGTTGACGGGGACGTAGCCACCAAATTGTCCGTGTTTCCCAGGACATCTATGGCGAGTTTATTGCTGGTTTATCTGTCACAGGCCATTAGTGGCAGCAAGGAAATACCGTCTCTATTTAAAATTCGAAAGTAATGGTGACAAAGTCAGTCGCATGTCTCTCAATGGTACTGTGAAACAATGTTAGACTGTTGGTTCTGCGAGCATAAGAACCACATCTCTTTCAATAGAATTAAACTATTAGAGAAATACTATATCCCTCTGAAAATGAAACAGTTTGATTCAACATCTTCTGAGGCAAGCCCGAAGTGAAAGATGTTGTGCATTTGCCCTGAGACTCAGTGGCACCTGGAGAAATTTTTAACAGGTAGGGTTTACTTATGTCCCTGCCTAAACCAAACAAGTGAGGTTCATGGGAGTTATCCCCCAGAAAATTATATTTGAATAATGGTTTAACATGGTTACACGCGTTGCCATTAGTAAATATTACTAAACACACACGTGCCATTGCTAGTGTACACTGCCATGCACATACTGAAGCCAAGGACAAGTGCGTTACTCGAATGCACCGCCCCCAAACCGCTATACAGTAAAGAAAAAGGCCACACACCTAGAGTACTATAATGTGCACAGTATTCAGTGGCCTTATTACCACTTCGGCTTTACAATTTTTCCAGTAATATGTTGGCTTGAGTATTAAGCACAAGAAGTTCAGAATCTAAGAACAAACTCAGCTCATCGTGTATTGTGCTCTCCACCTGCGAGCTTAAAGCCTGTGATCAGAAGTTTAGGAATATGCCCATGACCGCGATCAGTTAGGTGAGCAGGCATCCTGTTTGATATCATATAGCTGTGACACTATTCAGGGTGTCTTTGCTCATCAGTGCACCCACATTCTTCCAACACTTTGCATTTGCCCATCAGGTTTCAGTTTTAGTCATTGCAGAAAGCATTCATCTAACTACGTGAACAAGGCATGTCACTTATACTTTGCTTTTGTTAAATCCTGGAGTGATTGATTTCTTGGACAAGAGTTTTCTTTCGTTTTGAACTCAAAGGTCACCGCAATGATTATTATATTTTTTTTTACTAGGACTAGGCATTACTGGCATTCAGTGGCTCGGATACGCCGAAAACCTGGTTCAATTAGACTGCACCTCCTATGGCTTACAACAACAGTTTAACAACTTGTACTCCAACTCCACCAAAAATGCATTAAGCATTAACACAAAGAAAACCAAGATCATGGTATTTCAATATGGATACAATAGGTCATCCAAAAATAACGCTTGGAACATTGGAACACAAATACTAGATATGGTGGTAATGCAGTCTCGGGAGGATAGCTCGGGAGGATAGCTCAGTGCCAATGAGCTTACCTTGGAAGCAAGACAACACGGAGTTCGATCCCGGGTCTGTGCTTAGAAATCTCTGGGTATTTAGCGCGTTGTAAATAACCAATTAAAATATGATTACCTTGAAGTCACAATTGACAGTAGGCTTAGTTGAGTAGTAATTGATGTATAGAAGCAGGGCTGGACTGGCCTATAGGGTACTTTGGAGATTTCCCAGTAGGCCTCTTCAACCTGGACCTCTTTTGTGTGGGATTTCCAAATGTTCCCATTGGAAGCTAAAATCCCTCTAGTTATTCCTTATGGAGAGGCAATATGTGGATATAAGTACATCTCCAAAATACAGAGATTAGAAGGGTCCTCCCAGTAATCTCTCCTTGGAATACTTAGAAGCAAACTTTGGAATCACCAGCCTTATCAGTTTGCTAACTGTTCGACGCCTTTCTTAACTGGAAACTTAAGAATTCCGTTCCTGACTCATCAGTATACTATATTGCTAATTCCTATAATGGTAACTTAGAAAGCATGAGAGCTTCCAGGTAGGGTATTCTAGGCAAAGAGGCAAGCAGTTGGTTCATTCACACTGGTTTCCATCTCATAAATATCTCCTTTCTAGGATTTGAAACAATCTTAAAGCACAGTGAATGATTTAGATGCAGAGCAATCATTCACTAATCTGGCAGGCAAGTCTCTGAGCAGAGAATATATTCTTCATTATTCCTTGGTTAATAATTCACCTTTATATATTAAGGTATTTCAAGTAAACTGTATTTCAAAAGAATATCTAACAATACAACCTAATACTGTTAAGACTTTGGAAGTAATGGGATCCAGAGAGGGACTGCATTGGGACAGAAGATTTTGTAGATTGGTTGGCAAACACTTGTTAATAGTATGTGAAAGCTTAATAGTAATATGGGAAAGACTGCACCCGCATGGGGAATTTTTCCCAATCTGGATGGAGTATGTGATGCAGTATGGGAGTGCCTTTTCAGTGGAAATGATGGCCCTTTGATATATCAAATCACAAAGATGAAGTTTACAGGGTAATTCATAGAAATTCGCACAAAAGTGGCGCACGCGGCTGGCGCACAGTGTCCCCGTGCGATACAGTGCGCCAGCCACGTGCGAAAAAATCCTTTTCATCGCACAGCGTATTCATGGATTTTAGCCTCCGAAACCAGCCGTGGTGCAGAGTGGCGCAGCGACCCTGCAGCAGCGCCAGTTACGCCCCCAAGAACGTCCTTGCGCAAGGAAAAGCCTTCAAAATCCCCAAATCATCGCAAAGGGCTGCGCTAACCCTGGACCAGTTCACAGGGCTGCCAAACAGCAAACGCCAAGCGGGGAACGTGTATTTCAGTGGTTCACGGGAAGTTTCACACGCGATTGTCCTGGGTACGTGTACATCAGGGGTGCGTGGGAAGTAACACACGCGATTCCATCAGGGCACGTGTATTCCAGGGGTGCGCGGGAAGTATCACATGCAAAAACAGCAGGGTACGTGTATTCCAGGGGTGCGCGGAAAGTTTCAAAAGCAAAAGCAGCAGGGTACGTGTATTTCAGAGGTGTGCAGGAAGTATCACACGCGATTCCATCAGGGTACGTGTATTCCAGGGGTGCGTGGGAAGTATCGCACGCAAAAGCAACAGGGTACATGTATTCCAGGGGTGCGTGGGAAGTATCACACGCAAAAGCAGCAGGGTACGTGTATTTCAGGGGTGCGCAGGAAGTATCACACGCGATCCATCAGGGTACGTGTATTCCAGGGGTGCGCGGGGAGCACCACACGTGAATTGCACGTGTGGGTCCTCCCAGGTGTTCCCTCTACACCCTCCACGGCCCCTGCAGGTGGCCCACATCACAGGGGCCTACCCTGCACATGTCCAGCAGGCACCCCATCCACCATGGCCATGCCCCCCAGCCAACCCACATGTCACCTTGCACTACTGCCCACCAACGCATGTCCCCCTGCACCCCCAGCCACCAGGGGCAGCCTCCACCAGGCCCCCACATATGTCTACCACCACCCCCACCCCCCAGCATCCAGGGGCACCCTCCACGAGGCCCCCACTCATGTCTACCACCACCCCCACCCCCCAGCATCCAGGGGCACCCTCCACCAGGCCCCCACTCAGATCCAACTCTTGTCTCCCTGCACCCCCACCCCCCAGGCAGTGCAGGGGCAGCCTCCACCAGGCCCCCACTCATGTCTACCACCACCCCCACCCCCCAGCATCCAGGGGCAGCCTCCACCAGGCCCCACTCATGTCTACCACCCCCCCACCCCCCAGCATCCAGGGGCACCCTCCACCAGGCCCCCACTCATGTCTACCACCACCCGCACCCCCCAGCATCCAGGGGCACCCTCCACCAGGCCCCCACTCATGTCTCCCATCACCCCCACCCCCCAGCAGTGCAGGGGCAGCCTCCACCAGGCCCCCACTCATGTCTCCCATCACCCCCACCCCCCAGCATCCAGGGGCACCCTCCACCAGGCCCCCACTCATGTCCAACTCATGTCTCCCTGCACCCCCACCCCCCAGCAGTGCAGGGGCAGCCTCCACCAGGCCCCCACTCATGTATACCACCCCCCCCACCCCCCAGCAGTGCAGGGGCAGCCTTCACCAGGCCCCCACTCATGTCTACCACCACCCCCACCCCCCAGCAGTGCAGGGGCAGCCTCCACCAGGCCCCCACTCATGTGTACCACCACCCCCACCCCCCAGCATCCAGGGGCACCCTCCACCAGGCCCCCACTCATGTCTACCATCACCCCCACCCCCCCAGCAGTGCAGGGGCAGCCTCCACCAGGCCCCCACTCATGTCGGCCACCACCCCCAGCCCCCAGCATCCAGGGGCACCCTCCACCAGGCCCCCACTCATGTCCAACTCATGTCCCCCTGCACCCCCACCCCCCGCAGTGCAGGGGCAGCCTCCACCAGGCCCCCACTCATGTCTACCACCACCCCCACCCCCCAGCAGTGCAGGGGCAGCCTCCACCAGGCCCCCACTCATGTCTCCCACCACCCCCTCCCCCCAGCATCCAGGTGCACCCTCCACCAGGCCCCCACTCATGTCCAACTCATGTCTCCCTGCACCCCCACCCCCCAGCAGTGCAGGGGCAGCTTCCACCAGGCCCCCACTCATGTCTCCCACCACCCCCACCCCCCAGCATCCAGGGGCAGCCTCCACCAGGCCCCCACTCATGTCCCCCAGCCAACATGTCGCCACATTGTAGATCCCTGGCCCTTATGGTCAGCCTCCAAATGCCAAACACCCACCCGAGTATTGCATCCACCCACTTAGAAATGGCAAAAACATGATAGAACCCCAATTGCAAGTTTGGAAATGAACACATGTCCCTCACATACACCCAATGGGTGTCAGTGAATGTCAAAACCCATATCATGATATGCATGAAACCAATGAGATGATACTACACATTGAACTTTGAAGCAAAATTATGTATTAAAAGCAACATAAATTGAATCAAAAATAAACAGACAATAATTGAAATTTAAAAAAAAAAACAGCAGGTCCGTGAAATGATGCAAAACCACAAATCATAATGCAAAGGAAAGGTGTCCAAAGTCACAGTCCACAAAAGTAAATCCAATGGAAAATTAAAATCGAAAACCATTGCTCCATGGGGAAATCATAAAAAAAATTGAAAATCCAAAAGTCAACTATATACAGATAAACAATCCAGGGTCCATGATCCCAACCGAAGAAATGAAACCTATCTAATAACACTACCTAAAAAAAAAAATATATACAAAAATGTGGCCCTTTGTCCAAAAGGTCAAAAAAAATGCAAAACCAAAGGAAACCTAACACTAACTACAGAACTATTTACAAGGGCAGCGGGCTAGTCCGACGGCTCACTTCGGGATGTTCCGGGCCAGGGCATCATCGAACTCCTGCTCAATGTCCCGGAGGCGGTCCTCCTCCATGGCCCCAAGGGTCCGCAGGGCCGTCCACATGTTCACCCCAAACTCCCTGCGGATTGCCTCGAGGCACTCGGCCCGCCTCAGGGCCCTCCGCCCTGACCATCGTGAGCTGTGCCTCTTCCGCCCGCTGCCGCTCCGCATCTATGGCGTGGCCCAACCGCTGCCACACGGAAGACACTTCCCGTCCTGGGTCCTCCTGCCCTCCGGCCGATGCCTGCCCCTCCGATGTCGAAGGCCCTGAGTCATCATGGCTCCCACCACGTTGCTGCTGCGCCTCTGCCTGTGCACTGCCTCCTGCTGCCTGCACATCCTCCGCTGGCTGGGGTGCAGTCATTGATGTGGCCACCCCTGCTGGACGTCCGACTCCCGACTGTGGCAGGGATGCCTCCTCCACCAGCCTGGCCCCACCGTCAGAGGCAGCTCCACTGGGCACCCAGGTGACTGATGGGTGGGAAGATGGCACGGAGGACAACTGGCGCATAGGGGGTTCAGTTGAGGAGGGGGTCGTAGCAAGCCCCATCAAACGGAGGAATCCTGCCTGGGTGACCTGTCCCAGTAGGCCGACGCGGTCAACGAGCCATTCGAGATGACGTGCAGTCTCCTCATGAAAAGGCTGCAGGTCACCTCGCATGGCCCGTTGACGCAACACCACACCAGTCAGGACAGGCTCAACCCGGATAGCCACGTCCGCAGGCAGAGGAAGGCCAGTTGTCGTGAGCTCATCCCCTGCCTGAAAACGGGTCTGGGCGTAGGCATCCCTGCTGGTGCAAGATGATACAGTGACAGGATCAGGGACAGGATTGCACACAGGCACCTCTGCAGCGACCTGTGCTGCCTCCTGTCCCTGGTCCTGCACTGCAGCACTAGCACCAGTGGAATCCCCACCTCCAGACCCCGTCTCTCTTGCTTGCACGGCCTCCTCCTCTACCAAACTCCCCACCAACCTGGATGACTCTGTGCCATCTTCCCCCGTTGGGCCCTGTGGGGTCCCAGCTGCCCCTTCTGCTGCCGAGGAGTCCAACTCCGACCTCCGCCTCTTGGACCTCCCCCCAGCAGCTGCGACCTGGGACGCAGCAACGGACTCCTCACTCCCTGACGAGATCACAACCTGGGAGGGGAGCCGGGCCTTGCGTCTCCGGCTGGCGGTGCGATCCCCGCCGTGTGCTTCACAGCACCTTCTCCGCCCTCTTCATCAGTTGACGCTGCAGACAGGGAGAAATAAAACACAGGCATCAGGGCACTGTACAATGGACACATACACACATGACAGTTGCACATGAGTGGCATTGGCAAACCTCAGACATGGCATCACAATCGGCAACACATATGTCATTTCAACTTGCACACATGAGCCATACCACAGCCACATCGCAACTGCCAGCACCATCCATACACATACAACAGCATGAGCAGGCAAAGGTGAGCCAGACATCACATGCAACACAGGGAGTGCACTACACATGCACGCACACCACCACATTTGCATGCATGTGTACACCTCAACCAACTGTCACAGTGTTCCGATGGACATCCATGTCACATCTGCCAATCAGGCTTCCACATCCCGCTGTCACATGCATCCATGTTGCATCATTGTTGCACCCTTGTCAAATACACACACATGCACATGTACACAGTGCTGATACATGCAGCTGAAAACAACATACATGTGTGACATCACGAACATGCCTACTTACATGCACATTCATCCAAACATGTGTACCCACACAACTGCATTTGGCATGCAAGCCTACACACACAAGCACCATCCATCTCTCACACATGACAGCCCTCGCATGTGTTAGCCTCACGGCCCTGTACACCCCCACCCATACTCGGCCCCATACAAACATATGTGCAATCGGCACACTACTGGCACATCACCACACGCACAGCTTACAATCATGATGCATGTACACTTACCGCTCTACTCCAGACGGGTCTGCCTCTCAAGGACCTGGACGTGGAGCGCTGGGGATATGCGTTCCAGGACCCTCATCTGATCTTCCGACAAGTGGCCCCGGCGCCCCTTAGCATCCGCTGCCTTCAAGAGGCGCCGGGCCTTGTTCAGGGTCCTGGACCTGAAGTCCTCCCAGCGCTTCTTGACATGTTGGAAGTCGCGGACTGCCACCCCCTCCGCGTTGATGGCAGTCACGATGTTCGTCCAGATCCGAGTCCGTCCTTCCTTGTCGGCGCGCACACTTCCGTAGAGGGCATCATACTGCCCCAGGACTTGCTCCACCAGGACACCAACTTCCCTGGCACTGAAGCTGGTGCCCCTCTGCCTCTCTGGCCGGGGGGTTGTCAGTGGTGCCAGATGTTGCAGTGCCCGACATGACAACCCCAGAGGCAGGAGTGGGTGGGCAACTGGGTCCTGGGGCTGGGCTGTGGAGCGATGGAATCCCAGTCGGGAGTCTTCGGTTCCAGCAGGGGTGGTCACAGCAACAGCACCCCTAGCTGATGTGCAGGCAGCAAATGGCAGGGCACGTGGGCAGCAGGCAGTCAGGCAGCAGCAGATGGCAGGTGGGAGCGTGCTCGGGGCTCTGGGGGGCAATAATTCGGCCTTCTGGGCAGGAGCGTGGTCTTCCGTGTGCTTACGCGTGGCCAGCTTGATACGGAGTGATTTTGCACGTGAAAATCCTGCACGTCTGCGTGTAAATCGAGGAAAGGCCCTTAGCGCGTATGCACGTCAGCACGCATATGCGATTTCATTGGACCAAAGGCCCTTAGCGCATAAGCGCGTCTGTGACGTGAAGCGCACAGGTGTTTCCCTCATAACACGTGATGACAGAGCACACGTGGTAAAACTGCACGTCAGAGTGTCATCGCGTGTAATTGGAGGGAAGTGAGAGTACACGCGATTGGCCTGGGTACGTGTATTTCTGGGGTGCGCAGGAAGTTTCACACGCGATTGGTGGAAATCCACGTGTGCTCTGTCATCACGTGTTATGAGGGAAACACCCACGCGCGTCACAGACGCGCTTACGCGCTAAGGGCCTTTGGTCCAATGAAATCGCATATGCGTGCTGACGTGCATATGCGCTAAGGGCCTTTCCTCGATTTACACGCAGACGTGCAGGATTTTCACGTGCAAAATCACTCCGTATCAAGCTAGCCACGCGTAAGCACATGGAAGACCACGCTCCTGCCCAGAAGGCCGAATTACTGCCCCCCAGAGCCCCGAGCACGCTCCCACCTGCCATCTGCTGCTGCCTGACTGCCTGCTGCCCACGTGCCCTGCCATTTGCTGCCTGCACATCAGCCAGCGGTGCTGTTGCTGTGACCACCCCTGCTGGAACCGAAGACTCCCGACTGGGATTCCATCGCTCCACAGCCCAGCCCCAGGACCCAGTTGCCCACCCACTCCTGCCTCTGGGGTTGTCATGTCGGGCACTGCAACATCTGGCACCACTGACAACCCCCCGGCCAGAGAGGCAGAGGGGCACCAGCTTCAGTGCCAGGGAAGTTGGTGTCCTGGTGGAGCAAGTCCTGGGGCAGTATGATGCCCTCTACGGAAGTGTGTGCGCCGACAAGGAAGGACGGACTCGGATCTGGACGGACATTGTGACTGCCATCAACGCGGAGGGGGTGGCAGTCCGCGACTTCCAACATGTCAAGAGGCACTGGGAGGACTTCAGGTCCAGGACCCTGAACAAGGCCCGGTGCCTCTTGAACGCAGCGGATGCTAAGGGGCGCCGGGGCCACTTGTCGGAAGATCAGATGAGGGTCCTGGAACGCATATCCCCAGCGCTCCACGTCCAGGTCCTTGAGAGACAGACCGGTCTGGAGTCGAGCAGTAAGTGTACATGCATCATGATTGTAAGCTATGCGTGTGGTGATGTGCCAGTAGTGTGCCGGTTGCACATATGTTTGTATGGGGCCGAGTATGGGTGGTGGTGTACAGGGCCGTGAGGTTAACACATGCAAGGGCTGTCATGTGTGAGACATGGATGGTGCTTGTGTGTGTAGGCTTGCATGCCAAATGCAGTTGTGTGGGCACACATGTTTGGATGAATGTGTATGTAAGTAGGCATGTTCGTGATGTCACACATGTATGTTGTTTTCAGCTGCATGTATCAGCACTGTGTACATGTGCATGTGTGTGTATTTGACAAGGGTGCAACAGTGATGCAACATGGATGCATGTGACAGCGGGATGTGGAAGCCTGATTGACAGATGTGACATGGATGCCCATCAGAACACTGCGACAGTTGGTTGAGGTGTACACATGCATGCAAGTGTGGTGGTGTGCGTGCATGTGTAGTGCACTCCCTGTGTTGCATGTGATGTCTGGCTCACCTTTGCCTGCTCATGCTGTTGTATGTGTATGGATGGTGCTGGCAGTTGTGATGTGGCTGTGGTATGGCTCATGTGTGCAAGTTGAAATGACATGTGTGTTGCCGATTGTGATGCCATGTCTGAGGTTTGCAATGCCACTCATGTGCAACTGTCATGTGTGTATGTGTCCATTGTACAGTGCCCTGATGCCTGTGTTTTATTTCTCCCTGTCTGCAGCGTCAACCGATGAAGAGGGCGGAGAAGGTGCTGTGGAGCACAGTGGCGGGGATCGCACCGCCAGCCGGAGACTCAAGGCCAGGCTCCCCTCCCAGGTTGTGATCTCGTCGGGGAGTGAGGAGTCCGGTGCCGCGTCCCAGGCCGCAGCTGCCGGGGGGAGGTCCAAGAGGCGGAGGTCGGAGTTGGACTCCTCGGCAGCAGAAGGGGCAGCTGGGACCCCACAGGGCCCAACGGGGGAAGATGGCCCGGAGTCATCCAGGTTGGTGGGGGGTTTGGTGGAGGAGGAGGCCGTGCAAGCAACAGAGACGGGGTCTGGAGGTGGGGATTCCACTGGTGCTAGTGGTGCAGTGCAGGACCAGGGACAGGAGGCAGCACAGGTCGCCGCGGAGGTGCCTGTGTGCAATCCTGTCCCTGATCCTGTCACTGCATCATCTTGCACCAGCAGGGATGCCTATGTCCAGACTCGTTTTCAGGCAGGGGATGAGCTCACGACAACTGGCCTTCCTCTGACTGCGGAAGTGGCTATCCGGGTCCGGGTTGAGCCTGTCCTGACTGGTGTGGCGTTGTGTCAACGGGCCATGCGAGGTGACCTGCATTCTTTTCATGAGGAGACTGCACGTCATCTCGAATGGCTCGTTGATCGCGTCGGCCTACTGGGACAGGTCACCCAGCCAGGATTCCTCTGTTTGTGGGGCTTGCTACGACCCCCTCCTCAACTGAACCCCCTATGCGCCAGTCGTCCTCCGTGCCATCTTCCCACCCATCAGTCACCTGGGTGCCCTGTGGAGCTGCCTCTGACGGTGCGGCCAGGCTGGTGGAGGAGGCATCCCTGCCACAGTCGGGAGTCGGACGTCCAGCAGGGGGGGCCACATCAACAACTGCACCCCAGCCAGCGGAGGATGTGCAGGCAGCAGGAGGCAGTGCACGGGCAGAGGCGCAGCAGCAGCAGCAACGTGGTGGGAGCCATGATGGCTCGGGGCCTTCGACATCGGAGGGGCAGGCATCGGCCGGAGGGCAGGAGGACCCAGGACGGGAAGTGTCTTCCGTGTGGCAGCGGTTGGGCCACGCCATAGATGCGGAGCGGCAGCGGGCGGAAGAGGCACGGCTCACGATGGTCAGGGCGGAGAACTCCATGCGGAGGGCCCTGAGGCGGGCCGAGTGCCTCGAGGCAATCCGCAGGGAGTTTGGGGTGAACATGTGGACGGCCCTGCGGACCCTCGGGGCCATGGAGGAGGACCGCCTCCGGGACATTGAGCAGGAGTTCGATGATGCCCTGGCCCGGAACATCCCGAAGTGAGCCATCGGACTAGCCCGCTGCCCTTGTAAATAGTTCTGTAATTAGTGTTAGGTTTCCTTTGGTTTTGCATTTTGTTTGGACCTTTTGGACAATGGGCCACATTTTTGTATATATATTTTTTTTTAGGTAGTGTTATTAGATAGGTTTCATTTCTTCGGGTGGGATCATGGACCCTGGATTGTTTATCTGTATATAGTTGACTTTTGGATTTTCAATTTTTTTTATGATTTCCCCATGGAGCAATGGTTTTCGATTTTAATTTTCCATTGGATTTACTTTTGTGGACAATGACTTTGGACACCTTTCCTTTGCATTATGATTTGTGGTTTTGCATTATTTCACGGACCTGCTGTTTTTTTTTTTAAATTTCAAATATTGTTTGTTTATTTTTGATTCAATTTATGTTGCTTTTAATACATATTTTTGCTTCAAAGTTCAATGTGTAGTATCATCTCATTGGTTTCATGCATATCATGATATGGGTTTTGACATTCACTGACACCCATTGGGTGTATGTGAGGGACATGTGTTCATTTCCAAACTTGCAATTGGGGTTCTATCATGTTTTTGCCATTTCTAAGTGGGTGGATGCAATACTCGGGTGGGTGTTTGGCATTTGGAGGCTGACCATAAGGGCCAGGGATCTACATTGTGGTGACATGTTGGCTGGGAGACATGAGTGGTGGGCCTGGTGGAGGCTGCCCCTGGATGCTGGGGGGTGGGGGTGGTGGGAGACATGAGTTGGGGCCTGGTGGAGGCTGCCCCTGCACTGCTGGGGGGTGGGGGTGGTGGGAGACATGAGTGGGGGCCTGGTGGAGGCTGCCCCTGCAATGCTGGGGGGTGGGGGTGCAGGGAGACATGAGTTGGACATGAGTGGGGGCCTGGGGGAGGGTGCCCCTGGATGCTGGGGGGTGGGGGTGGTGGGAGACATGAGTGGGGGCCTGGTGGAGGGTGCCCCTGGATGCTGGGGGGTGGGGTGGTGGGAGACATGAGTTGGGGCCTGGTGGAGGCTGCCCCTGCACTGCTGGGGGGTGGGGGTGGTGGGAGACATGGGTTGGACATGAGTGGGGGCCTGGTGGAGGGTGCCCCTGGATGCTGGGGGGTGGGGGTGGTGGTAGACATGAGTGGGGGCCTGGTGGAGGCTGTCCCTGCACTGCTGGGGGGTGGGGGTGGTGGTAGACATGAGTGGGAGCCTGGTGGAGGCTGCCCCTGCACTGCTGGGGGGTGGGGGTGCAGGGAGACATGAGTTGGACATGAGTGGGGGCCTGGTGGAGGGTGCCCCTGGATGCTGGGGGGTGGGGGTGGTGGGAGACATGAGTGGGGGCCTGCTGGAGGCTGCCCCTGGATGCTGCGGGGTGGGGGTGGTGGTAGACATGAGTGGGGGCCTGGTGGAGGGTGCCCCTGGATGCTGGGGGTGGGGTGGTCGTAGACATGTGTGGGGGCCCGGTGGAGGCTGCCCCTGGATGCTGGGGGGTGGGGGTGGTGGTAGACATGAGTGGGGGCCTCGTGGAGGCTGCCCCTGCACTGCCTGGGGGGTGGGGGTGCAGGGAGACATGAGTTGGACATGAGTGGGGGCCTGGTGGAGGGTGCCCCTGGATGCTGGGGTGGGGGTGCTGGGAGACATGAGTGGGAGCCTGTTGGAGGCTGCCCCTGGATGCTGGGGGGTGGGGGTGGTGGGAGACATGAGTGGGGGCCTGGTGGAGGGTGCCCCTGCATTGCTGGGGTGTGGGGGTGCAGGGAGGCATGAGTTGGACATGAATGGGGCCTGGTGGAGGGTGCCCCTGGATGCTGGGGGGTGGGGGTGGTGGGAGACATGGGTGGGGGCCTGGTGGAGGGTGCCCCTGCACTGCTGGGGGGTGGGGGTGCAGGGAGACATGAGTTGGACATGAGTGGGGGTCTGGTGGAGTCTGCCCCTGCATTGCTGGGGGGTGGGGGTGATGGTAGACATGAGTGGGGGCCTGGTGGATGGTGCACCTGGATGCTGGGGGCTGGGGGTGGTGGTAGACATGAGTGGGGGCCTGGTGGAGGGTGCCCCTGCACTGCTGGGGGGTGGGGGTGGTGGGAGACATGTGTGGGGGCCTTGTGGAGGGTGCCCTGCACTGCTGGGGGGTGGGAGTGGTGGGAGACATGAGTTGGACATTAGTGGGGGCCTGGTGGAGGGTGCCCCTGGATGCTGGGGGGTGGGGGTGGTGGGAGACATGCGTGGGGGGCCTGGTGGAGGCTGCCCCTGCATTGCTGGGGGTGGGGGTGGTGGTAGACATGAGTGGGGGCCTGGTGGAGGCTGCCCCTACAATTCTGGGGGGTGGCGGTGGTGGTAGACATGAGTGGGGGCCTGGTGGAGGCTGCCCCTGCACTGCTGGGGGTGGGGGTGCAGGGAGACATGAGTTGGACATGAGTGGGGGCCTGGTGGAGGGTGCCCCTGGATGCTGGGGTGTGGGGGTGATGGGAGACATGAGTGGGGGCCTGGTGAAGGCTGCCCCTGGATGCTGGGGTGTGGGGGTGGTGGGAGACATGAGTGGGGGCCTTGTGGAGGCTGCCCCTGCACTGCTGGGGAGTGGGGGTGGTGTTAGACATGAGTGGGGGCCTGGTGGAGGCTGCCCCTGCACTGCTGGGGGGTGGGGGTGGTGGGAGACATGAGTGGGGGCCTGGTGGAGGCTGCCCCTGCACTGCTGGGGGGTGGGGTGGTGGTAGACATAGGTGGGGGCCTGGTGGAGGCTGCCTCTGGATGCTGGGGGGTGGGGGTGGTGGGAGACATGAGTGGGGGCCTGGTGGAGGCTGCCCCTGCACTGCTGGGGCGTGGGGGTGCAGGGAGACATGAATTGGACATGAGTGGGGGCTTGGTGGAGAATGCCCCTGGATGCTGGGAGGTGGGGGTGTTAGGCGGAAACCTGTGCAGTTCCCTCTGGGACCACTGCAAAAGATTTAGGACTACAGGTGTTTGGCAGTAAACCCACTTGGTAGCAGTCTGTACCACACAGATTCACTTGGTAGCTGTGGCTGAGGAGTCAGACTTCCCTCAAGAAGAGTTAAGCAGTATGTGGAGTATACAATATAGGGCAAATCTTCACAGTAAGACAAGCAAACACGCAACAAGGCTTCAGTGTAAAGATATTAAGGCATTTATTTATAACGAAACATCTATCAAAAACACTATGGCACTATCACGGCAAAGAAGTCAAATACAATTACTCGTCGAAGAAGAAAACGATCAATTCCCCTAACAATACTTCGACAAGTCTAGGTTCTACCGGCACCACTTATTTGCAGACAGAGGTGTATGCCTCAACCTAGATGACACTCTAATATTAGTTAGGACGGGAGAGACAAAAAAATAAGCAGGTTATGAAATCAACACAGTTCAATACTTCACGGGAAAAATGCAAGGCAAGAAGGCAAGAACCACAATAGATCGTAAAGTTCAGAGGCCAGTCCCACTCGGAGAGAGGCAAGGCGATATGTCCCAAAAGTCTCTAGTGGAAATGCGTTCGAGTCCTTGTAGCAAATTGTTATCGGCAGATTGAACGAGTTCAGAACAATACGTGAGAAAGCTTGGAGGCGACCCAACGGAAAGGAGAGGATTAAGACACCTCACTCGAACCGATCGAAAGGGAAGCCAGGCGGACACGGTACCTTGTTGTGGAGGGCAGCTCCGGCGGGGGCAGTTGTTCCTGGTGGTGGATGCACGTCGAGTCTTTGCCAAGAGTAGAGATGATCTCGTCGTCGAAGAAAAGTAAAGTCCGGTGCACCAGCAGGGAAGAGACCAGCCGCGGAGTGCTCCGTCACAAGGCACCACCTTTTGGTCGTGGTACAGGGGTAGTGGCTATCCGGTTGCCGAGGTGCTCTGCACGGGCAATTCGACCACTGTGTCCTGAGGCGAAGAAAAAGCAAAGGGGACTGGTTGTTCCCACCAGTCAGGGGAAGAGACTCTCCGGCAGGGAGATCTCCTCTGTCGTTGGGAAGTGGTGAGTCGGTTCAGCAGGGCTCCACCGGAGGTGTCGTCGTTGCAGGTCGGCTCAGCTCTACCCTCGTCGGATTCTTAGGTCCTGTGGCGACTTCTGAAGAACCAGTCCCAAAAGCCCTGCTTTTATGCAGAAAACCCCCATTCATTCAGCCTAGCTGTCAATCAACACATGCTACGTGGTGAGCGGGGAGGCTCACCACTTGGGCCAATCACACCAGAGTGCGACCGGAGTTGGCAAGGCAACTCGGTCCAGGGTGCCTAAACCCCCTCCCACACCCCTTTGGTAACCCAGACAGAATGGCACCACTTTGGAGGGTCTCTGTACAGAGGCCCGCCAAAAGTGGAACAAAGGGCTCGACCTTTGGTTTAGGAGTCACAGAGACGAACACAGACGCCATTTTACAAACCGGGTTCTGGCAGAAAATACCATCCGATAAACCTATTTAAGATAAGTAGATCGGTGGTATGTTAGAGATTAACGAGAAACAATATCAATCTCTAACAATGGGACGAATCCCATAGGGTTATGTTCGGGGTCGAACATAACAAGTAGTTTCCACTGCCACCAGCCAAAACTCGACGAGGGGGGACGGGACAGTGCCCCCTCGAATAACAGATCCAGGAGTAATCGAATTACCCCTACTAGTACGTCTACAATAGGATGGTTTGTACTAGTTCTGTTAGTAAATTTAGGTCAAGTAAAGCCAATGGTGACTTTACATGCCCGGGGAGAAAGTAGTCAGTCCCCGGGTATGGAGTCTATAATGGAGGTCCGCTAGGACGCCCCAGTGTTACGGCACGCAGGGTGTGGTGTAACACACATAGAAAAACATATGAGACCCTATGGAGTAAAAGACCCCATAGCCCATAGAACACCTTGACATTCGAAGGAATTACACACATTCATGTCCAAGAGTGGGAGAAAAAGAGTCTTACTCTTGGCAGGATGGAAAAAAACAAACTCCAGAAATCCAGCAAAGCTGCTGGGGGACTCACTAGGTTAGGAAATTCAGCCTAAACAGAGAATTCTCCCTAACACTCGCCCCCCCCCCAGACTAAGGGACAGGAGGATTTAATCCACTCCTGGATGAATCTCATACCTCTAGTCGATGACATACATCCTAGAGAGACCATCAGCATTTTGGTGGTGACACCCTGACCTGTGCTCAATGGTGAAATCACACCCTTACAGGCAGATCAACCATCTCAATAGTTTTGGGTTTTCCCCTTTCATTTGCATTAACCATCTCAAGGGTTGGTGGTCAGTCTGAATGACAAAAGTAGAACCATACAAGTACGGCCTAAACTTCTTCAGAGCCCACACTATAGCAAAGCACTCTCTTTCGATTGTTGCCCACCTTGTTTCAGGATCCTTCAGCTTGCGGCTGATGAAGCAAACGGGGTGCTCCCTACCTTTCCCATCCAGTTGACTGAGTACGGCACCTATTCCTACATTTGAAGCATCTGTCTGCACAATGAAATGTTGGCGGTAATCAGGCGCTCTGAGTACTGGGGCTTGGCAAAGAGCCTTTTTCAGGTTTTGAAAAGCCTGATTGCACTCCTCGTTCCATCTAACCTTTTTAGGAAATTTGGGCGAGGAGATGACATTCAGTGGAGAAGCTATGGTCCCATAGTTCTCTATGAAATTCCTGTAATACCCAGCGAGGCCTAGGAAGGCTCTCACTTGGGTTTGAGTAGTAGGTGTTGTCCAATTTTGCACAGCTTCAATCTTGCTGAGCAAAGGCCTTATTTCTCCACCTCCTACCTCATGTCCAAGATAGACTACCTTACTCTGTCCAATTTGGCATTTACTCGCCTTTATGGTCAGATTGGCTCGTCCAAGAGCCTGCAAAACATCTCTCAGGTGGGTTACATGTTCTTCCCAGGAATTGCTGAACACTGCGATGTCATCCAAGTATGCCATGCAGAAGTCCTCCATCCCATTCAGAACCTGGTTCACCATCCGTTGAAACGTAGCAGGTGCATTCTTCAATCCGAAAGGCATTACCTTAAACTGGTATAAGCCGACGGGGGTAGAAAGTGCAGTTTTCTCCTTGGCATGGTTTGTCAGGGCTATTTGCCAATAGCCTGACGTCAAGTCAAATGTGCTGAGGAACTTGGCGGCGCCAAGTTTATCCACCAACTCATCTGTTCTTGGCAAAGGGTGGGCATCAGTCTTGGTGACTGCATTTAGAGCTCTATAATCCACGCAGAATCTAAGCTCTTTAGATCCGGCCTTTGGTACTAACACAACTGGGCTAGACCATGGACTAGTAGAGGGCTCTATTACCCCGAGATCGAGCATCTTGCTGACCTCACCTTTGATGTGGGTTTGTACGTTCTCTGACATTCTGTATCCTCTGCTTTTGACCGGCAGACAGTCACCAGTGAGTATGTCGTGCTGGCCCCAAGAGGTCAAGTCTGGTGAAAGCGAGAACAGAGAGGCAAACTGATTCAACATAGATTTGCACTCTTCTTGTTGCTCGGGTGTCAGATTGGAGGAGAGATTTACTCCTTCAATTTTTTCATCTAAAGGTAAGCCTCTGAGGAGATCCGGAAGAGCTTCACTCTCTTCTTCTTCCTCGGATGATGCTAGAAGCAACGCTCCTACATCGGGTCTTGAGACATACGCTTTGAGGCGGTTGGTGTGAAAGACTGTCGGAGCCTCCTTGGGATTGCCCAAGTCCACCAGATAGTTGACCTCTCCGAGTTTACCCACGACTCTGAAGGGTCCCATCCACTTATCTTGCAAGGCCCTCTGCCTTGTTGGGATCATAACGAGAACGAGCTGGTCTTGAGCGAACTCAACCATGTTAGCCTTTTGATCGTGCCAGTGCTTGACCAATGCTTGTCCAGCTTTCAAGTTATCGCTCGCTTCCGTCATCATGTGCGACATTCTCCTCCGGAGACCTATCACGTAGTCAGTCACTCTGACTGGCTTGAGGGAAGGAGCACTCTCCAACCCCTCTTTAATCAGGGCCAATGGACCTCTGACGGGATGACCATAGAGAAGTTCGAAGGGAGAGTAACCTACTCCCTCCTGATTGACTTCTCTATAAGCGAAGAGAAGGCATGGCAGTAGAAGGTCCCACTTACGCTTAAGGGGTTCTTCTAAAGCACCTATCATGCTCTTCATGGTTCGGTTGAACCGTTCTACCAAGCCATTGGTTTGTGGGTGGTAAGCTGTTGAGAACTTGTAAGTAACTCCACAGGTTTTCCACATGGCTTTCATGTAGTGGGACATAAAGTTTGACCCCCTGTCAGAGATTACTTCCTTAGGAAACCCGACCCTAGTAAAAATACCAAGGAGGGCCTTAGCCACAGCCGGAGCTGTAACAGTCCTCATAGGAATGGCCTCAGGATATCTAGTAGCATGGTCTACTACAACAAGTATAAACCTGTTGCCTGAGGAGGTTGGAGGATCAAGGGGACCAACAATGTCAATCCCTACTCTCTCAAATGGGACTCCCACAACTGGGAGAGGCACTAAAGGTGCCACATTCTTGGAGCCAACCTTACCAGAGGTCTGGCAGGTGTGGCAGCTCCTGCAGTGTTTTTCTACTTCGGCCCCCATCTTTGGCCAATAGAAGTAGAGAGAGAGCCTTTCCTTAGTTTTCTTGAAACTCAAGTGACCAGCCAAAGGAATCTCGTGGGCTAACTGCAAGAACTGTGGTCTGTTCTCTTGGGGTACTACAAGTCGTTTGTAGTCTCCAGGTGCAGACTCGGTCGGTTCACTGGAGAAGAGGCCATCTTCCCAGTGCAACCTGTATTTCCCAGGCTCTTGCCCTTCAGCCTGAGCTTCTGCCTGGTGGCGAAGATCTTCCAGAGTTGGACATTCCCTCTGTCCCTTACTGAAGTCTGCCCTGCTGGGTCCACCTTCTGCCAGTAAAGACTGCAGCTCAGGATGGTCAACAGGATCCAGATCTCCAATGAGTTCCTGGCCTTCCATTAGCTCTTCCTCAGAGTCTAATTCTACCACACAGGGTCGTACTTCCCTCTCAGCCTCGGCTGGAGGTGGAGTTACGGGTGTAACTTTGGACAACCGCGGGGAAGTCCGTGTTGGCTGCACTGGAATGCTGGCTGCTGGTTTCAGGATAGAAGTCTTAGGTTTCCTTTTCGCTTCTGATTTCTTGGAGACAGCGGCCGACAATTCCAGTGGAGCAGGAGTGATATCTTTCTTCATCATCTCCTGGAGAGTACCGCGCATGGTCCTCTCTCTTGCGGGTCTGGTTAGCTCCTTTAACCGTTTACTAGGAGGTCTGGGAGTATGCGATACAACTCCGAGAGTTTTGAAATCGTTACCCAACAGTACGCATCCTGGTACCTCACTCTGTATGCTGACAGGTATCTTCACAGTCATGTCATTACACTGGATGAGAACTGGTAATTGGGGAAGCATCTGCACAGGCCCTCCAGCTAACTTGGTGAGGCGTTTGGGTGCCTTAGCAACATCCTCAGCCTGAAAAAACGATTTATCCACCACAGTTATGCTCGCCCCAGTGTCCCTAATGGCAGGAGTCTCCTGACCATTCACCTGGACACTGTCCTTATAATACTCTTTAGTATTATCGGGGATAGAATTATAGACATCTAAATTCTGTTGTTCCCACAACCCCAGAGATACTAAAGAAACGCTGGCTGAGACTCCAATGGGTTCGTCAGCTAGCAGTAGAAAGTTTTCACTTGCCATTTGGACTTCCTCCTCTGGAGCGAATGCTAAGGAGACAAGCTGGACCCCTGAAGGTTGTTAGGTAAGATTTCCACAGGGCTGGTAAATCTTCCTTGCCTGGTTCAACTCCAGAACTTTTTGCTTTTCTAGTGAGATATTTTCCATTAATACCTCAGTGAGTGGGAACCTTTTTCCACACTCACCTGTCTTTAATTCTTTTTATGGGTGTCATTTTTAAGACTCTCCATAGTGTCTTTTTAAAGTTATCATGTCTAACAACTTATTGGCAATAAGTGCCTGTTGTTGCTGGGTTGCCCTAGGGGCTCCCCCTTTAACTTTCTTGTGCTAACCTTGTGTGAACTACAGTTCCCAAGGGTAGAAAGGATCTTTGGATCCCTTTTACATTTACTTCTGTGAAACCAGCACACCCCACCTTATGTGGAGTGTTGGGGAGATACAATGTATCCCCTTTCACATTTAAACTGTAACAATTATGTTACAGTGACAAGCTTACCTTTAATGGCTGGTGGCAGTGATACCTTTTACTAATTTGGTGCACCTTTACCGCGTGCTGTAATCACAGCTGCAGTAAAGGCACCTAAGGGTGCTCATTTTTACCAAAATGGCCCCTGCCTTCTTTTTCTGCCATTTTAGTGTTTCTTGTCGTTTCTTGTTCCTTCCCCTGACATCCAGGGTGGGAAAATCCTTTGTTTGAGTTTTGCCTTTGGCGGGAGTCCCCTGGACACCCCGCCCAGGCTCCAGTCAGTCTGTAAGCACAGGAAGTGGGCGAGGGGTCCCAAACTTCCCCCTCCTTTGTCTTAGGTCTTCCTTCAACTGGGCCAAATCCCAGTGGGGGGTTGGCTGTCCTGATTGGACAGCCAAATGCCCCTTTCTTGTAAAATGCGGGGAGAGAATGCAGAGGTTGTGTTGCAGTTCCTGATAAATACTGGAAACCTGGAAGCTGAAGTCATGTCGACCACTGGAACAGCAAACCAAAGAGGATGACGAAGGAAAAGCGGCGGGAATGATTTCCAGCGGCCGGAGAGCCTGCTTTGTAACCAGAGCCTGCTGCAGCCCTTCCTTCCGATCGACCTGGGGTCTCCGAAAACGACGACCCGAACCCAGAGCCTGGTGAGACCCACTAGACTCAAGACGACCTGCATTTTGAGCCATCCCACAGGTTGCTGTGACCTTGCGTTCTTGCAATACCCCAATACCCTGGGAACTCCTGCCACTGTGCGCTGCATGGTCTTCCGAATTCCAAATCTCGCTGAAACTTCGTGGGCATCTTGGTCTATCTACAGAGACACGAATCGTGTCCAAAAAGTCCCCTCACAAAAGTGCTGGACCTTTTAAACGACGAGAATTCAACCGCGATTTTCTGTCTTCTTCTGTGCTCCTTGAAAAGGCGCCAAACCCGCAGAACCGCATTCAGCCGCGAGAGAAATCTTGCCTAGAGCCTTCTTCATCGATCCCTGCTGCAAAGTCCCTTCTGAGGTCTTGTGTTCAGTCTCCAGGACAAGGAATCCAGTGACCGGGTATTTGGCTGCAGTCCCTGAAGTTCTCCTGCTGCAATCTCTTCTTCATTGCTGAGGTACTGTGTTGGCTTGGGTATTTACTTACCATAAGCCTGTTGGGATTTCTGTGTAGTCCTGGGGTGTTTTCTGTGATTGGGAGGTCCCTCGTCCAGTACACCCAGTCCCACTGCTAGAATCCTGCTGGGGTGTCTTCTGTGAAGCCCCTGGACCCTCTTCTAACCCTAGAAGTAAAAGTACTCACTTGTTTGCCAATTTTCCTCAGGAAACTCTGACTTTTGCTACTAAAGAACTTATTCTAACACTGCCTGTTGGTCACTAGTCCTAGTGACCCCCCTTCTGCCACTGAGAACACTCATGCTCTAAGGGAAAAGACTTTGAAGGGATTGGGACTTCTGCCTAGAAAAGAAATCAAGTGTTTTTACTTATTTGTAAAGAGTTGGTTGGTAACTGTAATTCTAAGAGTGAACAGTTACAAAAGTTCTTACTGATCTTGGATGTGTGATGCACTATTCTTAAAAGTATGGTTAACATCTTTCCTTCCTTAGCCACTGTTTTGCCAGTCTAAAAGAAAGTAGATTTGAAGGTATCTTACTCTCCTGTGATTAGGTTGTGCCTCTTTACAAATGTAATGTGTTGGTTTCACCAGATTATTCCTGAAGGGTAATTGTATGAGTGTCCTCCAACTGTTGGTATCACCAGGTTAGTCCTGTTAGGATAACTGTATGAGTGTCCCCCAACTGGGTCTTGCTTCCCCTGACTTGCTGCTAGCCTGTCTTTAATAAGTCTACATTAGGTTGTTGCCTACCTAGAATATCTATTCAGTAAAGTGTGACATTGGGTTTTACTTTCCCCTTCATTGTGAAGTTAAAGTAAGTGGGTTTTACTTACCTTGTGTTAGCTGTGTGCCATCCAAAACAAGTTACAAGAGTTATTGCTTACCTCAATCTGGGGTTCCCTGATTTCCAAAGCATCTGTAATGATATATTACATCCATTAGGTTTTGTCACCTGGTATAACTGTGTGTTATGACAAAAGTAGTTATAGGTTTTTACTGCACCTAGAATAAGTGTTTCATTATTCACCAAAAGTATATTGTCCAGTTGACTGTTTATTTGATTTGTTCCAAGAGTCACTGTACAACTGGAAGGGCCTACTGTCCTTGTATTACCAAAAGTAATCTAAAAGTAACCATTGGTCTTTTGCTCCCAAAGAATAGGCTTGGCCCATACTAAATGTGTATAACAAGGTTTTGACTTCCCTAGAACTACTGTTAGGTGTTCCAAATAAGGTCTATACCTGGGTCTGTGTACTTTCAAGTATAGTGTTGTGTTTTATATTGTGATTTCATATAATGTTTCAGTATTTACTTAACCCCTAGATTTATCTGGGCCTACTTGTATTTAAATAAATCCTTTATTTTTATAATACATAGTGTTTCAGTGTTTCTTTGGATCATTTGTATTACAATTTTCACTTGTACTATATCTACTGCCCTCTCTCCCTCCTAAGATAAGCCTGGCTGCTCTGCCTACGCTACCATGTACTCAGGTGCTACAGTCTTATACTAAGAGTGGAGTCTTGTACTGCCTCAGTTGAATGGTTTTACTAGGCCCTTAACTGGACTTCAGAAAAACTGTCCTAACACTGTTGGCATGCGCTGGGATAAAGGTGGATTGCATTACATTGATTATTGATGTACTTTGTGTCCAAAGGAAACCATCCAGTAGGTTTGGTTTAGCCAAGGTAAAGTGTACTTATTGTCTTTAACACAAGAACCAACACCATGGCCTGCTTTAGGCTTGAGGACTCCTCTTATGCTGCAATAGAACATTTGGTCATAATGTGTATAGAGAAGGGCCTCAATTGTGAAGGAAGTAAGCTTGAATTATTACAAAGGTTAGGGGACCATATGCCTGGTTCCAGTGAACCTGTGTCCACTTCTTACAATATTGCTGGGAGTGAGGATGATGAGGGTTCAGACAGCTGTCCAAACTCCTCAGAGGAGGAATATGAGGGTTCTGATGAGGAGGATGTTAGTTCACCCCCCTCTCCTTCTCCTGCCTCTACCTTACTGCCTACCATGTGCTCTGAGATATCTAAGGAACTGAATATAAGGAAATTTCTGTGGGAAAACAATATGAAGATGTGGGAATATGAGAAAAAGTATAACAGGTCTGTTGAAGACCATTTTCTGCACCCCTCTTCTTTTTCCAGGTCCTCTGTGTCTACAGCTTCCAGATTCCCAGAATTGGTGAGTCAGTATGATCTGAAGTGTGACATTGTTGTATGGCTGAAAACTTTTGACCTCACTTGTAAAAGGTTTGGTCTGTGTGAGAGTGATAGAATACCCTGGGTTCTTTTTAGACTTCCCAAGAGGGACTACCATGTGCTCTTGGATTTACCTGAAGTAGAAATAGGTAACTGGGATAGGGTAAAAACAGCTCTCATAGATAGATATAAGAAAAAAAGCTTCTACATATCTATACTCCTTAAAGGACTCTGAGCATAGATGTAGGTCAAAAAGTGCTGTCTCCTCATCCCTTAAGAAATCTGTCAATACTGACTATAGCAGAAAAGCTGTGGTCTTAGACTCAGCTGAGCCCCCTTGTAAAAAGGCTGAGGCTTTTAAACTTGAAGTAAGAGAGGTCCCCTTAGGAGACCCCTCTTTAGAGATAAAAGGCATTAACTGCCACTCTGAAGGGCACTTGGGTGTAGCACCCATAACTTCAAATAGGGACAAAGCCCCTAAGCCCACAAAGCTAGAGGTCACTCCTGTGACCCCACCTTTAGCTGCTGCTAAGGTGATAGAGCCTCTTGAAAAACCACATGTAGTGGAAGTGGTTCAACTAGTCCCCAGAAACTTAAAAACTTCTGTCCTAGTACCCATATGGTATAATACCATTAACCAGGTCACTGTTGCGACCCCACCTTCAGTTAACACTGAGTTTATAGAACCTCTTGAAAACCCACCTAGAGCGGAAGTGGTTTGCCCTGTGGATAGAAACTTATATATTCCTGTCCAATCTATAACACTGTGTAAAGACTTTGTTGAACCTGACAAGAACCTTAGTGTTCATGTCACACGCCCTGTGTGGTGTATGTCCTTTAGGATAAAGGCCCCTTCAGTTAAACCTGTAGTGGCTGAAACATTTGAAAACCCACTTACAGTGGAAATGGTTCCTAAAACTCTAAACATGGATACGCCTAAAAACCCACTTACAGTGGAGGTGATCCAGATGGATGTACAAAGCTAAGGTGTTTTTAACAACCCTAAGAGGGCAAGGAGTTTCCTTGACCCCAAGGTAGGAATTGAGTGTTCTCCTTTAGTTCAGAGTGCCCAGAATGTAACTTCTAGGCCTGAAAAACTGAAAACCAAAAAGAGTTATAAGAAACCTAAGAGTAGCTTTCTTACTAGGCCTTCTAATAAAAAGCCTGTGACTCCAACTACTCCTACAGGAGAGATGGATAGGTGTTCTGACAAGGCTATGGTCTCTGTTTCAAGAGACCACTCTAAACCAGTAGGATCCTCTATAGCGAATCCTACTGTAAGTCCTAATGTTAGCAGGGCAACCTCTAACAAAGGCAAATCAAAATCTAGAAAATTAGGGAAATGGGAGCACAAACCATGCTCTACGATTTCAGTTCCAATTCTACAGTCTTTGACCCACACTGCTTCTGAGGAAGGGGTGGATAGACAAGTTGGAAACCTAACTAGGCCTTCGAGGACTGGTAAACCTCAAAGCTGGTGGAAATCCAGAAAAGATATGTCTAAGGCTAAACCCCTTGACATTGTGGGCTCTTCTGCTGAAGACCCCCTTGTAAATCCTAGAGTTAGAAGGGAAAACCCTAACCAAGGTAAAAACAGATCTAAGAGGAAGTGGAAGGATGTACAATGCTTTGCCACAACCCCTCCAACTAGGATACCTGAGACCCAACCTGCTCATATGAGAGAGGTGGTGAGGAATCATGGAGACCCCTCTAGATCTAAGGGATTTCTTTATAAGAACCCTTTTAAAAAGCCTATTGTAGGTTCAGAGGTTGTCACAACTTCTGAGGGACTGTTTAATCAGATCCCCTATACCTTAGACAAGAGTAAAGTGCCCAACACTACTTGTAGGTCATATAGTTTGCAAATGATAACTAATATAAGAAAAAGTATCACAGCAAGGGTTACAAAAAGATTGCTAGTTGACTCAGCAAACAGTTTAACCGACTAGAAACAAGAGATCTATCCAGGTGAGGATTAGCTTCCCCTGTACCTTAGTCTGGGGGGAACGAGTGTTAGGTAAGATTTCCACAGGGCTGGTAAATCTTCCTTGCCTAGTTCAACTCCAGAACTTTTTGCTTTTCTAGTGAGATATTTTCCATTAATACCTCAGTGAGTGGGAACCTTTTTCCACACTCACCTGTCTTTAACTCTTTTTATGGGTGTCATTTTTAAGACTCTCCATAGTGTCTTTTTAAAGTTATCATGTCTAACAACTTATTGGCAATAAGTGCCTGTTGTTGCTGGGTTGCCCTAGGGGCTCCCCCTTTAACTTTCTTGTGCTAACCTTGAGTGAACTACAGTTCCCAAGGGTAGAAATGATCTTTGGATCCCTTTTACATTTACTTCTGTGAAACCAGCACACCCCACCTTATGTGGAGTGTTGGGGAGATACAATGTATCCCCTTTCACATTTAAACTGTAACAATTATGTTACAGTGACAAGCTTACCTTTAATGGCTGGTGGCAGTGATACCTTTTACTAATTTGGTGCACCTTTACCGCGTGCTGTAATCACAGCTGCAGTAAAGGCACCTAAGGGTGCTCATTTTTACCAAAATGGCCCCTGTCTTCTTTTTCTGCCATTTTAGTGTTTCTTGTCGTTTCTTGTTCCTTCCCCTGACATCCAGGGTGGGAAAATCCTTTGTTTGAGTTTTGTCTTTGGCGGGAGTCCCCTGGACACCCCACCCAGGCTCCAGTCAGTCTGTAAGCACAGGAAGTGGGGGAGGGGTCCCAAACTTCCCCCTCCTTTGTCTTAGGTCTTCCTTCAACTGGGCCAAATCCCAGTGGGGGTTGGCTGTCCTGATTGGACAGCCAAACGCCCCTTTCTTGTAAAATGCAGGGAGAGAATGCAGAGGTTGTGTTGCAGTTCCTGATAAATACTGGAAACCTGGAAGCTGAAGTCATGTCGACCACTGGAACAGAAAACCGAAGAGGATGACGAAGGAAAAGCGGCGGGAATGATTTCCAGCGGCCGGAGAGCCTGCTTTGTAACCAGAGCCTGCTGTAGCCCTTCCTTCCGATCGACCTGGGGTCTCCGAAAACGACGACCCGAACCCAGAGCCTGGTGAGACCCACTAGACTCAAGACGACCTGCATTTTGAGCCATCCCACGGGTTGCTGCGACCTTGCGTTCTTGCAATACCCCAATACCCTGGGAACTCCTGCCACTGTGCGCTGCATGGTCTTCCGAATTCCAAATCTCGCTGAAACTTCGTGGGCATCTTGGTCTATCTCCAGAGACACGAATCAAGTCCAAGAAGTCCCCTCACAAGAGTGCTGGACCTTTTAAACGACGAGAATTCAACCGCAATTTTCTGTCTTCTTCTATGCTCCTTGAAAAGGCGCCAAACCCGCAGAACCGCTTTCAGCCGTGAGAGAAATCTTGCCTAGAGCCTTCTTCATCGATCCCTGCTGCAAAGTCCCTTCTGAGGTCTTGTGTTTAGTCTCCAGGACAAGGAATCCAGTGACCGGGTATTTGGCTGCACTCCCTGAAGTTCTCCTGCTGCAATCTCTTCTTCATTGCTGAGGTACTGTGTTGGCTTGGGTATATACTTACCATAAGCCTGTTGGGATTTCTGTGTAGTCCTGGGGTGTTTTCTGTGATTGGGAGGTCCCTTGTCCAGTACACCCAGTCCCGCTGCTAGAATCCTGCTGGGGTGTCTTCTGTGAAGCCCCTGGACCCTCTTCTAACCCTAGAAGTAAAAGTACTCACTTGTTTGCCAGTTTTCCTCAGGAAACTCTGACCTTTGCTACTAAAGAACTTATTCTAACACTGCCTGTTGGTCACTAGTCCTAGTGACCCCCCTTCTGCTACTGAGAACACTCATGCTCTAAGGGAAAAGACTTTGAAGGGATTGGGACTTCTGCCTAGAAAAGAAATCAAGTGTTTTTACTTACTTGTAAAGAGTTGGTTGGTAACTGTAATTCTAAGAGTGAACAGTTACAAAAGTTCTTACTGATCTTGGATGTGTGATGCACTATTCTTAAAAGTATGGTTAACATCTTTCCTTCCTTAGCCACTGTTTTGCCAGTCTAAAAGAAAGTAGATGTGAAGGTGTTTTACTCTCCTGTGATTAGGTTGTGCCTCTTTACAAAAGTAATGTGTTGGTTTCACCAGATTATTCCTTAAGGGTAATTGTATGAGTGTCCTCCAACTGTTGGTATCACCAGGTTAGTCCTGTTAGGATAACTGTATGAGTGTCCCCCAACTGGGTCTTGCTTCCCCTGCCTTGCTGCTAGCCTGTCTTTAATAAGTCTACATTAGGTTGTTGCCTACCTAGAATATCTATTCAGTAAAGTGTGACATTGGGTTTTACTTTCTCCTTCATTGTGAAGTTAAAGTAAGTGGGTTTTACTTACCTTGTGTTAGCTGTGTGCCATCCAAAACAAGTTACAAGAGTTACTGCTTACCTCAATCTGGGGTTCCCTGATTTCCAAAGCATCTGTAATGATATATTACATCCATTGGGTTTTGCTCACCTGGTATAACTGTGTGTTATGACAAAAGTAGTTATAGGTTTTTACTGCACCTAGAATAAGTGTTTCACTATTCACCAAAAGTATATTGTCCAGTTGACTGTTTATGTGATTTGTTCCAAGAGTCACTGTACAACTGGAAGGGCCTACTGTCCTTGTATTACCAAAAGTAATCTAAAAGTAACCATTGGTCTTTTGCTCCCAAAGAATAGGCTTGGCCTATACTTAATGTGTATAACAAGGTTTTGACTTCCCTAGAACTACTGTTAGGTGTTCCAAATAAGGTCTATACTTGGGTCTGTGTACTTTCAAGTATAGTGTTGTGTTTTATATTGTGATTTCATATAATGTTTCAGTATTTACTTAACCCCTAGATTTATCTGGGCCTACTTGTATTTAAATAAATCCTTTATTTTTATAATACATAGGGCCTCATTCCGAGTACGGCGCTAACCAATGGCGCTATTAACGCCTTGGTTGACGCCGTACCCGGACCGGCAGCGCCTTGGTGGTTGGCGGAATTACCGCCCCATTCCAAGGTTGGCGGGGCGGTAATTCCCCAATCCCCATTTACCCTTCCCCATTCCCATTCTTGCCCCATAGGGCATAATGGGAGTGGGGAAGGCGTCAATTACGCCACCGTAAATTACGGTGGCGTAATTAACATCAAGGTCCCTTAGCGCCATGGTATTTAACGCCTGCTAAAAGCAGGTGTTAAAAGCACCATGGCGCTAAGGGAACTCGGAGTATGGCGGTAAGGGATTACCGCCACCGCTCTCGTTAGCGGTGGCCGCTATCCCTTACCGCCATACTCGGAATGAGGCCCATAGTGTTTCGGTGTTTCTTTGGATCATTTGTATTACAATTTTCACTTGTACTGTATCTACTGCCCTCTCTCCCTCCTAAGATAAGCCTGGCTGCTCTGCCTACGCTACCATGTACTCAGGTGGTACAGTCTTATACTAAGAGTGGAGTCTTGTACTGCCTCAGTTGAATGGTTTTACTAGGCCCTTAACTGGACTTCAGAAAAACTGTCCTAACAAAGGTTTACCCTTACATCTGGGATCTCCTTTCACGTGGTCAGTCGAGCCACAAACAAAGCATTTACCGAATGCTTTTTGGAATGGTGGCTTGTTCTGACCTCCTTCCGGTTTGGCACCAGAAGACACACTATTCTGCTGTGGTTTTCCTTGTGGCTTACCCTTCTGGTTTTGTCTGGGGCACTCTTTGGAATTTGAGTTATTAGAATTCTCTTTTGAGTCATTTTTTAGGCTGTTTTCCCTCATCCTTTTTCTGAGTTGCCCCAGAATCCTTATGAGTAGCCCTGTTGGCAACCCATAAGTCAGCAGCCTTAGCTAGCTTCCGGGAATCCAATTCCTTCGAATCAGCCAAGTGCTGTCTGAGCTCAGGAGAACAGGCATCATAAATAGACTCCAACATAAAAAGATTCCTCATACCCTCATAAGTGTTCACTTTGGAACCCTTAATCCATCCCTCTAAGTTTTTCAACCCTTCACGCACCCAGGTAGCCCAAGGGGTACCATCATGCTTTTTGAGGGTTCTAAACCTCTTAAGATACTGGGAAGGGGTCTTCCCGAATCTAGCTATCAAAGCTAGTTTCACACTTTCGTAATCCGTCTTATCCGCCTCCCCCAATTCCATTACCACATCAGTCGCAACAGGAGGGAGCCTAGAGAACAACCAAGGAAGTAAATCATTCCCGGTGATGTCCTGGAGCCCATGATTGTACTCAAACAGTTTTAACCAATCCAACACATCCAATCTCGGTTCATACATACCCACTAATTCCTTCGGCATCCGGGGTCTTTTGGGACTGGAGCTCCTAGAGGAACCAGAGGAGAGAGAAGCATTTTCCATAGACAACTTTTTCATCTCTAACTCGTGATTAAGTTCTATTTCCCTGAGTCTTAACTCAGCTTGCTTCTGCTCAGCCTGGGCATTCATCCGTCTGAACTCGAGCTCTTGGTTTCGTTCAGATTGAGCCAAGAACCGTTTGTATTCTAATTCGAGCTTCATTTTTTCAAGTTCAAAATAAGCAGGGTTACTTGTGGGACCTGGTATGGGCCCCGTAGGCACAGCTGGTAAGGCAGGTAGAGGAGCAGGGGAGACAGTTTCATTAGCCTTTCCGTCCTCGTCAGCCTCTTCATCGCTATCATCAGAATTACGATTTAGATCAACACCATCACCGTTATCTACATTTGTTGGAGAAATTGGTTCCTCTGAACCAGTACCCAGACTTTGGTTCGCCAGCAATCTCTCTATTAGTTCTAACTTCTTGCCTCTTACAGGAAGATTCTCTTGCCTACAGAGAGCTCGCAAACTCTCAGTATTTTCTCCTGACAAGGACTCTTGACTGTAAGTTTCCATTGCAGACATGTTTCTGAAAGGTGCTGTTTAGTGCTAAGCTTTGTGGTTAGTTATCCTAAGGTGTCGAAAAGCACTCTAAACTGTATACTCGATACAAATCCCACCGCTGTACACCAGTGTTAGGCGGAAACCTGTGCAGTTCCCTCTGGGACCACTGCAAAAGATTTAGGACTACAGGTGTTTGGCAGTAAACCCACTTGGTAGCAGTCTGTACCACACAGATTCACTTGGTAGCTGTGGCTGAGCAGTCAGACTTCCCTCAAGAAGAGTTAAGCAGTATGTGGAGTATACAATATAGGGCAATTCTTCACAGTAAGACAAGCAAACTCGCAACAAGGCTTCAGTGTAAAGATATTAAGGCATTTATTTATAACGAAACATCTATCAAAAACACTATGACACTATCACGGCAAACAAGTCAAATACAATTACTCTACGAAGAAGAAAATGATCAATCCCCCTAACAATACTTCGACAAGTCTAGGTTCTACCGGCACCACTTATTTGTAGACAGAGGTGTATGCCTCAACCTAGATGACACTCTAATATTAGTTAGGACGGGAGAGAAAAAAAAATAAGCAGGTTATGAAATCAACACAGTTCAATACTTCACGGGAAAAATGCAAGGCAAGAAGGCAAGAACCACAATAGATCATAAAGTTCAGAGGCCAGGCCCACTCGGAGAGAGGCAAGGCGATATGTCCCAAAAGTCTCTAGTGGAAATGCGTTCGAGTCTTTGTAGCAAATTGTTATCGGCAGATTGAACCAGTTCAGAACAATACGTGAGAAAGCTTGGAGGCGACCCAACGGAAAGGAGAGGATTAAGACACCTCACTCGAACCGATCGAAAGGGAAGCCAGGCGGACACGGTACCTTGTTGTGGAGGGCAGCTCCGGCGGGGGCAGTTGCTCCTGGTGGTGGATGCACGTCGGGTCTTTGCCAAGAGTAGAGATGATCTCGTCGTCGAAGAAAAGTGAAGTCCGGTGCACCACCAGAGAAGACACCAGCCGCGGAGTGCTCCGTCACAAGGCACCACCTTTTGGTCCTGGTACAGGGGCAGTGGCTATCCGGTTGCCGAGGTGCTCTGCACGGACAATTCGACCACTGCGTCCTGAGGCGAAGAAAAAGCAAAGGGGACTGGTTGTTCCCACCAGTCAGGGGAAGAGACTCTCCGGCAGGGAGATCTCCTCTGTCGTCAGGAAGTGGTGAGTCGGTTCAGCAGGGCTCCACCGGAGGTGTCGTCGTTGCAGGTCGGCTCAGCTCTTCCCTCGTCGGATTCTTAGGTCCTGTGGCGACTTCTGAAGATCCAGTCCCAAAAGCCCTTCTTTTATGCAGAAAACCCCCATTCATTCAGCCTAGCTGTCAATCAACACATGCTACGTGGTGAGCGGGGAGGCTCACCACTTGGGCCAATCACACCAGCGTGCGACCGGAGTTGGCAAGGCAACTCGGTCCAGGGTGCCTAAACCCCCTCCCACACCCCTGTGGTAACCCAGACAGAATGGCACCACTTTGGAGGGTCTCTGTACAGAGGCCCGCCAAAAGTGGAACAAAGGGCTCGACCTTTGGTTTAGGAGTCACAGAGACGAACACAGGCGCCATTTTACAAACCGGGTTCTGGCAGAAAATACCATCCGATAAACCTATTTAAGATAAGTAGATCGGTGGTACGTTAGAGATTAACGAGAAACAGTATCAATCTCTAACAATGGGACGAATCCCATAGGGTTATGTTCGGGGTCGAACATAACAAGTAGTTTCCACTGCCACCAGCCAAAACTCGACGAGGGGGGATGGGACAGAGCCCCCTCGAATAACAGATCCAGGAGTAATCAAATTACCCCTACTAGTACGTCCACAATAAGATGGTTTGTACTAGTTCTGTTAGTAAATTTAGGTCTAGTAAAGCCAATGGTGACTTTACATGCCCGGGGAGACAGTAGTCAGTCCCCGGGTATGGAGTCTATAATGGAGGTCCGCTAGGACGCCCCAGTGTTACGGCACGTAGGGTGTGGTGTAACACACATAGAAAAACATATGAGACCCTATGGAGTAAAAGACCCCATAGCCCATAGAACACCTTGACATTCGAAGGAATTACACACATTCATGTCCAAGAGTGGGAGAAAAAGAGTCTTACTCTTGGCAGGATGGAAAAAAACAAACTCCAGAAATCCAGCAAAGCTGCAGGGGGACTCACTATGTTAGGAAATTCAGCCTAAACAGAGAATTCTCCCTAACAGGGGGTGGTGGTAGACATGAGTGGGGGCCTGGTGGAGGCTGCCCCTGCACTGCTGGGGGGTGGGGGTGGTGGTAGACATGAGTGGGGGCCTGGTGGAGGCTGCCCCTGCACTGCTGAGGGGTGGGGGTGCAGGGAGACATGAGTGGGGGCCTGGCGGAGGATGCCCCTGGATGCTGGGGGGTGGGGGTGGTGGTAGACATGAGTGGGGCCTGGTGGAGGCTGCCCCTGCACTGCTGGGGGGTGGGGGTGGTGGTAAACATGAGTGGGGGCCTGGTGGAGGCTGCCCCTGCACTGCTGGGGGGTGGGGGTGCAGGGAGACATGAGTGGGGGCCTGGTTGAGGGTGCCCCTGGATGCTGGGGGGTGGGGGTGGTGGGAGACATGAGTGGGGGCCTGGTGGAGGCTGCCCCTGCACTGCTGGGGGGTGGGGTGCAGGGAGACATGATTTGGACATGAGTGGGGGCCTGGTGGAGGGTGCCCCTGCACTGCTGGGGGGTGGGGGTGGTGGGAGACATGTGTGGGAGCCTGGTGGAGGGTGCCCTGCACTGCTGGGGGGTGGGGGTGGTTGGAGACATGAGTTGGACATGAGTGGGGGCCTGGTGGAGTGTGCCCCTGGATGCTGGGGGGTGGGGGTGGTGGGAGACATGAGTGGGGGCCTGGTGGAGGCTGCACCTGCACTGCTGGGGGGTGGGGGTAGTGGGAGACATTTCTGGGGGCCTGGTGGAGGGTGCCCCTGGATGCTGGGGGGTGGGGGTGGTGGGAGACATAAGTTGGACATGAGTGGGGGCCTGGTGGAGGGTGCCCCTGGATGCTGGGGGGTGGGGGTGGTGGGAGATGCTAGGGAGAATTCTCTGTTTAGGCTGAATTTCCTAACCTAGTGAGTCCCCCAGCAGCTTTGCTGGATTTCTGGAGTTTGTTTTTTTCCATCCTGCCAAGAGTGAGACTCTTTTTCTTCCACTCTTGGACATGAATGTGTGTAATTCCTTTGAATGTCAATGTGTTCTATGGGCTAAGGGGTCTTTTACTCCATAGGGTCTCATATGTTTTGCTATGTGTGTTACACCGCACCCTACGTGCCGTAACACTGGGGCGTCCTAGCGGACCTCCATCATAGACTCCATACCCGGGGACTGACTACTGTCTCCCCGGGCATGTAAAGTCACCATTGGCTTTACTAGACCTAAATTTACTAACAGAACTAGTACAAACCATCCTATTTTGGACGTACTAGTAGGGGTAATTTGATTACTCCTAGGTCTGTTATTCAAGGGGGCACTGTCCCGTCCCCCCTCGTCGAGTTTTGGCTGGTGGCAGTGGAAACTACTTGTTATATTCGACCCCGAATATAACCCTATGGGATTCTTCCCATTGTTAGAGATTGATACTTTTTCCTCGTTAATCTCGAACGTACCACCGGTCTACTTATCTTAAATAAGTTTATCGGATGGTATTTTCTGCCAGAACTCGGTTTTTAAAATGGCGTCTGTGTTCGTCTCTGTGACTCCTAAACCAAAGGTTGAGCCCTTTGTTCCACTTTTGGCGGGCCTCTGTACAGAGACCCTCCAAAGTGGTGCCATTCTGTCTGGGTTACCACAGGGGTGTGAGAGGGGGTTTAGGCACCCTGGACCGAGTTGCCTTGCCAACTCCGGTCGCACTCTGGTGTGATTGGCCCAAGTGGTGAGCCTCCCCGCTCACCACTTAGCATGTGTTGATTGATAGCTAGGCTGAATGAATGGGGGTTTTCTGCATAAAAGCAGGGCTTTGGAACTGGATCTTCAGAAGTCGCCACAGGACCTAAGAATCCGATGAGGCTAAAGCTGAGCCGACCTGCAAAGACGACACCTCCGGTGGAGCCCTGCTGAACCGACTCACCACTTCCCGACGACAGAGGAGATCTCCCTGCCGGAGAGTCTCTTCCCCTGACTGGTGGGAACAACCAGTCCCCTTTGCTTTTTCTTCGCCTCAGGACGCAGTGGTCGAATTGCACGGGCAGAGCACCTCGGCAACCGGATAGCCACTACCCTTGTACCGCGACCAAAAGGTTTTGCCTTGTGACGGAGCACTCCGCGGCTGGTCTCTTCCCTAGTGGTGCACCGGACTTCACTTTTCTTCGACGACGAGATCATCTCTACTCTTGGCAAAGGCCCGACGTACATCCACCACCAGGAACAACTGCCCCCGCCGGAGCTGCCCTCCACAACAAGGTACCGTGTCCGCCTGGCTTCCCTTTCGATCGGATCGAGCGAGGTGTCTTAATCCTCTCCTTTCCGTTGGGTCGCCTCTAAGCTTTTTCTCACATATTGTTCTGAACTGGTTCAAATCTTCCAATAACAATTTGCTACAAAGACTCAAACGCATTTCCACTAAGAGACTTTTTGGGACATATCGCCTTGCCTCTCTCCGAGTGGGCCTGGCCTCTGAACTTTATGATCTATTGTGGTTCTTGCCTTCTTGCCTTGCATTTTTCCCGTGAAGTATTGAACTGTGTTGATTTCGTAACCTGCTTATTTTTCTCTCCCGTCCTAACTAATATTAGAGTGCCATCTAGGTTGAGGCATTCACCTCTGTCTGCAAATAAGTGGTGCCGGTAGAACCTAGACTTGTCGAAATATTGTTAGGGGGATTGATCGTTTCTTCTTCGTAGAGTAATTATATTTGACTTGTTTGCGGTGATAGTGCCATAGTGTTTTCAATAGATGTTTCATTATAAATAAATACCTTAATATCTTTACACTGAAGCCTTGTTGCGTGTTTGCTTGTCTTACTGTGTAGAATTGCCCTATTTTGTATACTCCACATACTGCTTAACTCTTCTTGAGGGAAGTCTGACTGCTCAGCCACAGCTACCAAGTGAATCTGTGTGGTACAGACTGCTACCAAGTGGGTTTACTGCCAAACACCTGTAGTCCTAAATCTTTTGCAGTGGTCCCAGAGGGAACTGCACAGGTTTCCGCCTAACACTGGTGTACAGCGGTGGGATTTGTATCGAGTATACAGTTTAGAGTGCTTTTCGACACTTTAGGATAACTAACCACAAAGCTTAGCACTAAAAAGCAACTTTCAAAAACATGTCTGCGATGGAAACTTACAGTCAAGAGTCCTTGTCAGGCGAAAATACTGAGAGTTTGCGAGCTCTCTGTAGGCAAGAGAATCTTCCTGTAAGAGGCAAGAAGTTAGAACTAATAGAGAGATTGCTGGTGAACCAAAGTCTGGGTACTGGTTCAGAGGAACCAATTTCTCCAGCAAATGTAGATAACAGTGATGGTGTTGATCTAAATCGTAATTCTGATGATAGCGATGAAGAGGCTGAAGAGGAAGGAGAGGCTAACTAAACTGTCTCCCCTGCTCCTCTACCTGCCTTACCAGCTGTACCTACGGGGCCCATACCAGGTCCCACAAGTAACCCTGCTTATTTTGAACTCGAAAAAATGAAGCTCGAATTAGAATACAAACGGTTCTTGGCTCAATCCGAACGAAACCAAGAGCTCGAGTTCAGACGGATGAATGCCCAGGCTGAGCAGAAGCAAGCTCAGTTAAGACTCAGGGAAATAGAACTTAATCACGAGTTAGAGATGAAAAAGTTGTCTATGGAAAATGCTTCTCTCTCCTCTGGTTCCTCTAGGAGCTCCAGTCCCAAAAGACCCCGGATGCCGAAGGAATTAGTGGGTATGTATGAACCGAGATTGGATGTGTTGGATTGGTTAAAACTGTTTGAGTACAATCATGGGCTCCAGGACGTCGCCGGGAATGATTTACTTCCCTGGTTGTTCTCTAGGCTCCCTCCTGTTGCGACTGATGTGGTAATGGAGTTTGGGGAGGCGGATAAGACGGATTACGAAAGTGTGAAACTAGCTTTAATAGCTAGATTCGGGAAGACCCCTTCCCAGTATCTTAAGAGGTTTAGAACCCTCAAAAAGCATGATGGTACCCCTTGGGCTACCTGGGTGAGTGAAGGGTTGAAAAACCTAGAGGGATGGATTAAGGGTTACAAAGTGAACACTTATGAGGGTATGAGGAATCTTTTTATGTTGGAGTCTATTTATGATGCCTGTTCTCCTGAGCTCAGACAGCACTTGGCTGATTCGAAGGAATTGGATTCCCGGAAACTAGCTAAGGCTGCTGACTTATGGGTTGCCAACAGGGCTACTCATAAGGATTCTGGGGCAACTCAGAAAAAGGATGAGGGAAAACAGCCTAAAAAAGACTCAAAATAGAATTCTAATAACTCACATTCCAAAGAGGGCCCCAAACCAAACCAGAAGGGTAAGCCACACGGAAAACCACAGCAGAATAGTGTGCCTTCTGGTGCCAAACCGGAAGGAGGTCAGAACAAGCCACCATTCCAGAAAGCATTCGGTAAATGCTTTGTTTGTGGCTCGACTGACCACGTGAAAGGAGATCCCAGATGTAAGGGTAAACCTTCAGGGGTCCAGCTTGTCTCCTTAGCCTTCGCTCCAGAGGAGGAAGTCCAAATGGCAAGTGGAAACTTTCTACTGCTAGCTGACAAACCCATTGAAGTCTCAGCCAGCGTTTCTTTAGTATCTCTGGGGTTGTGGGAACAACAGAATTTAGATGTCTATAATTCCATCCCTGATAATACTAAAGAGTATTATAAGGACAGTGTCCAGGTGAATGGTCAGGAGACTCCTGCCATTAGGGACACTGGGGCCAGCATAACTGTGGTGGATAAATCATTTTTTCAGGCTGAGGATGTTGCTAAGGCACCCAAACGCCTCACCAAGTTAGCTGGAGGGCCTGTGCAGATGCTTCCCCAATTACCAGTTCTCATCCAGTGTAACGGCATGACTGTGAAGATACCTGTCAGCATACAGAGTGAGGTACCAAGACGCGTACTGTTGGGTAACGATTTGAAAACTCTCGGAGTTGTATCGCATACTCCCAGACCTCCTAGTAAACGGTAACAGGAACTAACCAGACCCGCAAGAGAGAGGACCATGCACGGTACTCTCCAGGAGATGATGAAGAAAGAAATCACTCCTGCTCCACTGGAATTGTCAGCCGCTGTCTCCAAGAAATCAGAAGCGAAATGGCAACCTAAGACTTCTATCCCAAAACCAGCAGCCAGCATTCCAGTGCAGCCAACACGGACTTCCCCGCGGTTGTCCAAAGTTACACGCGTAACTCCACCTCCAGCCGAGGCTGAGAGGGAGGTACAACCCTGTGTGGTAGAATTAGACTCTGAGGAAGAGCTAATGGAAGGCCAGGAACTCATTGGAGATCTGGATCCTGTTGACCATCCTGAGCTGCAGTCTTTACTGGCAGAAGGTGGACCCAGCAGGGCAGGCTTCAGTAAGGGACAGAGGGAATGTCCAACTCTGGAAGGTCTTCGCCACCAGGCAGAAGCTCAGGCTGAAGGGCAAGAGCCTGGGAAATACAGGTTGCACTGGGAAGATGGCCTCTTCTACAGTGAACCGACCGAGTCTGCACCTGGAGACTACAAACGACTTGTAGTACCCCAAGAGAACAGACCACAGTTCTTGCAGTTAGCCCACGAGATTCCTTTGGCTGGTCACTTGAGTTTCAAGAAGACTAAGGAAAGGCTCTCTCTCTACTTCTATTGGCCGAAGATGGGGGCCGAAGTGGAAAAACACTGCAGGAGCTGCCACACCTGCCAGACCTCTGGTAAGGTTGGCTCCAAGAATGTGGCACCTTTAGTGCCTCTCCCAGTTGTGGGAGTCCCATTTGAGAGAGTAGGGATTGACATTGTTGGTCCCCTTGATCCTCCAACCTCCTCAGGCAACAGGTTTATACTTGTAGTAGACCATGCTACTAGGTATCCTGAGGCAATTCCTATGAGGACTGTTACAGCTCCGGCTGTGGCTAAGGCCCTCCTTGGTATTTTTACTAGGGTCTGGTTTCCTAAGGAAGTAATCTCTGACAGGGGGTCAAACTTTATGTCCCACTACATGAAAGCCATGTGGAAAACCTGTGGAGTTACTTACAAGTTCTCAACAGCTTACCACCCACAAACCAATGGGTTGGTAGAACGGTTCAACCGAACCATGAAGAGCATGATAGGTGCTTTAGAAGAACCCCTTAAGCGTAAGTGGGACCTTCTACTGCCATGCCTTCTCTTTGCTTATAGAGAAGTCCCTCAGGAGGGAGTAGGTTACTCTCCCTTCGAACTACTCTATGGTCATCCCGTCAGAGGTCCATTGGCCCTGTTTAAGGAGGGGTTGGAGAGTGCTGCTTCCCCCAAGTCAGTCAGAGTGACTGACTACGTGATAGGTCTCCGGAGGAGAATGTCGCACATGATGAAGGAAGCAAGCGATAACTTGAAAGCTGGACAAGCATTGGTCAAGCACTGGCACGATCAAAAGGCTAACATGGTTGAGTTTGCTCAAGACCAGCTCGTTCTCGTTATGATCCCAACAAGGCAGAGGGCCTTGCAAGATAAATGGAGGGGACCCTTCAGAGTTGTGGGTAAACTCTGAGAGGTCAACTATCTGGTGGACTTGGGCAATCCCAAGGAGGCTCCGACAGTCTTTCACACCAACCGACTCAAAGCGTATGTCTCAAGACCCGATGTAGGAGCGTTGCTTCTAGCATCATCCGAGGAGAAGAAGAGAGTGAAGCTCTTCCGGATCTCCTCAGAGGCTTACCTTTAGATGAAAAAATTGAAGGAGTAAATCTCTCCTCCAATCTGACACCCGAGCAACAAGAAGAGTGCAAATCTATGTTGAATCAGTTTGCCTCTCTGTTCTCGCTTTCGCCAGGCTTGACCCCTTGGGGCCAGCATGACATACTCACTGGTGACTGTCTGCTGGTCAAAAGCAGAGGATACAGAATGTCAGAGAACGTACAAACCCACATCAAAGGTGAGGTCAGCAAGATGCTCGATCTCGGGGTAATACAGCCCTCTACGAGTCCATGGTCTAGCCCAGTTGTGTTAGTACCAAAGGCCGGATCTAAAGAACTTAGATTCTGCGTGGATTATAGAGCTCTTAATGCAGTCACCAAGACTGATGCCCACCCTTTGCCAAGAATAGATGAGTTGGTGGATAAACCTGGCGCCGCCAAGTTCCTCAGCACATTTAACTTGACGTCAGGCTATTGGCAAATAGCCCTGACAGACCATGCCAAGGAGAAAACTGCATTTTCTACCCCCGTTGGCTTATACCAGTTTAAGGTAATGCCTTTCGGATTGAAGAATGCACCTGCTACGTTTCAACGGATGGTAAACCAGGTTCTGAATGGGATGGAGGACTTCTGCATGGCATACTTGGATGACATTGCAGTGTTCAGCAATTCCTGGGAAGAACATGTAACCCACCTGAGAGATGTTTTGCAGGCTCTTGGACGAGCCAATCTGACCATAAAGGCAAGTAAATGCCAAATTGGACAGAGTAAGGTAGTCTATCTTGGACATGAGGTAGGAGGTGGAGAAATAAGGCCTTTGCTCAGTAAGATCGAAGCTGTGCAAAATTGGACAACACCTACTACTCAAACCCAAGTGAGAGCCTTCCTAGGCCTCACTGGGTATTACAGGAATTTCATAGAGAACTATGGGACCATAGCTTCTCCACTGAATGTCATCTCCTCGCCCAAATTTCCTAAAAAGATTAGATGGACCGAGGAGTGCAATCAGGCTTTTGAAAACCTGAAAAAGGCTCTTTGCCAAGCCCCAGTACTCAGAGCTCCTGATTACCGCCAACACTTCATTGTGCAGACAGATGCTTCAAATGTAGGAATAGGTGCCGTACTCAGTCAACTGGATGGGAAAGGTAGGGAGCACCCTGTTTGATTCATCAGCTGCAAGCTGAAGGATCCTGAAACAAGGTGGGCAACAATCGAAAGAAAGTGCTTTGCTATCGTGTGGGCTCTGAAGAAGTTTAGGCCGTACTTGTATGGTTCTACTTTTGTCATTCAGACTGACCACCAACCCTTGAGATGGTTAATGCAAATGAAAGGGGAAAACCCAAAACTATTGAGATGGTCAATCTGCCTGCAAGGGTTTGATTTCACCATTGAGCACAGGTCAGGGTGTCACCACCAAAATGCTGATGGTCTCTCTAGGATGTATGTCATCGACTAGAGGTATGAGATTCATCCAGGAGTGGATTAAATCCTTCTGTCCCTTATTCTGGGGGGCGAGTGTTAGGGGGAATTCTCTGTTTAGGCTGAATTTCCTAACCTAGTGAGTCCCCCAGCAGCTTTGCTGGATTTCTGGAGTTTTTTTTTCCATCCTGCCAAGAGTGAGACTCTTTTTCTCCCACTCTTGGACATGAATGTGTGTAATTCCTTTGAATGTCAATGTGTTCTATGGGCTATGGGGTCTTTTACTCCACAGGGTCTCATATGTTTTGCTATGTGTGTTACACCGCACCCTACGTGCCGTAACACTGGGGCGTCCTAGCGGACCTCCATCATAGACTCCATACCCGGGGACTGACTACTGTCTCCCCGGGCATGTAAAGTCACCATTGGCTTTACTAGACCTAAATTTACTAACAGAACTAGTACAAACCATCCTATTGTGGACATACTAGTAGGGGTAATTCGATTACTCCTAGGTCTGTTATTCGAGGGGGCACTGTCCCATCCCCCCTCGTCGAGTTTTGGCTGGTGGCAGTGGAAACTACTTGTTATATTCGACCCCGAATATAACCCTATGGGATTCTGCCCATTGTTAGAGATTGATACTTTTTCCTCGTTAATCTCTAACGTACCACCGGTCTACTTATCTTAAATAAGTTTATCGGATGGTATTTTCTGCCAGAACTCGGTTTTTAAAATGGCGTCTGTGTTCGTCTCTGTGACTCCTAAACCAAAGGTTGAGCCCTTTGTTCCACTTTTGACGGGCCTCTGTACAGAGACCCTCCAAAGTGGTGCCATTCTGTCTGGGTTACCACAGGGGTGTGGGAGGGGGTTTAGGCACCCTGGACCGAGTTGCCTTGCCAACTCCGGTCGCACTCTGGTGTGATTGGCCCAAGTGGTGAGCCTCCCCGCTCACCACTTAGCATGTGTTGATTGACAGCTGGGCTGAATGAATGGGGGTTTTCTGCATAAAAGCAGGACTTTTGGGACTGGATCTTCAGAAGTCCCCACAGGACCTAAGAATCCGACGAGGGTAAAGCTGAGCCGACCTGCAACGACGACACCTCTGGTGGAGCCCTGCTGAACCGACTCACCACTTCCCGACGACAGAGGAGATCTCCCTGCCGGAGAGTCTCTTCCCCTGACTGGTGGGAACAACCAGTCCCCTTTGCTTTTTCTTCACCTCAGGATGCAGTGGTCGAATTGCCCGGGCAGAGCACCTTGGCAACCGGATAGCCACTACCCCAGTACCGCAACCAAAAGGTGGTGCCTTGTGACGGAGCACTCCGCGGCTGGTCTCTTGCCTGGTGGTGCACCGGACTTCACTTTTCTTCGACGACGAGATCATCTCTACTCTTGGCAAAGACCCGACGTACATCCACCACCAGGAACAACTGCCCCCGCCGGAGCTGCCCTCCACAACAAGGTACCGTGTCCGCCTGGCTTCCCTTTCGATCGGATCGAGCGAGGTGTCTTAATCCTCTCCTTTCCGTTGGGTCGCCTCCAAGCTTTTTCTCACGTATTGTTCTGAACTGGTTTAAATCTTCCAATAACAATTTGCTGCAAAGACTCAAACGCATTTCCACTAAGAGACTTTTTGCGACATATCGCCTTGCCTCTCTCCGATTGGGCCTGGCCTCTGAACTTTATGATCTATTGTGGTTCTTGCCTTCTTGCCTTGCATTTTTCCCGTGAAGTATTGAACTGTGTTGATTTCGTAACCTGCTTATTTTTCTCTCCCGTCCTAACTAATATTAGAGTGCCATCTAGGTTGAGGCATACACCTCTGTCTGCAAATAAGTGGTGCCGGTAGAACCTAGACTTGTCGAAATATTGTTAGGGGGATTGATCGTTTCTTCTTCGTAGAGTAATTATATTTGACTTGTTTGCCGTGATAGTGCCATAGTGTTTTCGATAGATGTTTCGTTATAAATAAATACCTTAATATCTTTACACTGAAGCCTTGTTGAGTGTTTGCGTGTCTTACTGTGTAGAATTGCCCTATATTGTATACTCCGCATACTGCTTAACTCTTCTTGAGGGAAGTCTGACTGCTCAGCCACAGCTACCAAGTGAATCTGTGTGGTACAGACTGCTACCAAGTGGGTTTACTGCCAAACACCTGTAGTCCTAAATCTTTTGCAGTGGTCCCAGAGGGAACTGCACAGGTTTCCGCCTAACAGGAGACATGAGTGGGGGCCTGGTGGAGGCTGCCCCTGCACTGCTGGGGGGTGGGGGTGATGGGAGACATGAGTGGGTGCCTGGTGGAGGCTGCCCCTGGATGCTGGGGGGTGGGGGTGGTTGGAGACATGAGTGGGGGCCTGGTGGAGGCTGCCCCTGCACTGCTGGGGGGTGGGGATGGTGGTAGACATGAGTGGGGGCCTGGTGGAGGCTGCCCCTGCACGGCTGGGGGGTGGGAGTGGTGGTAGACATGAGTGGGGGCCTGGTGGAGGCTGCCCCTGCACTGCTGGGTGGTGGGGGTGCAGGGAGACATGAGTTGGACATGAGTGGGGGCCTGGTGGAGGGTGCCCCTGGATGCTGGGGGATGGGGTGATGGGAGACATGAGTGGGGGCCTGGTGGAGGCTGCCCCTGGATGCTGGGGGGTGGGGTGGTGGGAGACATGAGTGGGGGCCTGATGGAGGCTGCCCCTGGACTGCTGGGGTGTGGGGGTGGTGGGAGAAATGTGTGGGGGCCTGGTGGAGAGTGCCCCCGGATTCTTGGGGGTGGGGGTGGTGGGAGACATGAGTGGGGGCCTGGTGGAGGCTGCCCCTGCACTGCTGGGGGTTGGGGGTGCAGGGAGACATGAGTTGGACATGAGTGGGGGCCCGGTGGAGGGTGCCCCTGGATGCTGGGGGGGTGGGGGTGGTGGTAGACATGAGTGGGGGCCTGGTGGAGGCTGCCCCTGCACTGCTGGGGGTGGGGGTGGTGGTAGACATGAGTGGGGGCCTGGTGGAGGCTGCCCCTGCACTGCTGGGGTGTGGGGGTGCAGGGAGACATGAGTGGGGGCCTGGTGGAGGGTGCCCCTGGATGCTGGGGGGTGGGGGTGGTGGTAGACATGAGTGGGGGCCCGGTGGAGGCTGCCCCTGCACTGTTGGGGGGTGGGGGTGGTGGTAGACATGAGTGGGGGCTTGGTGGAGGCTGCCCCTGCACTGCTGGGGGGTGGGGGTGCATGGAGACATGAGTTGGACATGAGTGGGGGCCTGGTGGAGGGTGCCCCTGGCAGCTGGGGGGTGGGGTGGTGGGAGAAATGAGTGGGGGCCTGGTGGAGGCTGCCCCTGCACTGCTGGGGGGTGGGGGTGGTGGGAAACATGTGTGGGGGCCTGGTGGAGGGTGCCCTGCACTGCTGGGGGGTGGGGGTGCAGGGATACATGAGTTGGACATGAGTGGGGGCCTGGTCGAGGGTGCCCCTGGATGCTGGGGGGTGGGGGTGGTGGGAGACATGAGTGGGGGCCTGATGGAGGCTGCCCCTGCACTGCTGGGGGGTGGGGTGGTGGGAGACATGTGTGGGGGCCTGGTGGAAGGTGCCCTGCACTGCTGGGGGGTAGGGTAGTGGTAGACATGAGCGGGGGCCTGGTGGAGGCTGCCCCTGCACTGCTGGGGGGTGGGGGTGCAGGGATACATGAGTTGGACATGAGTGGGGGCCTGGTGGAGGGTGCCCCTGGATGCTGGGGGGTGGGGGTGGTGGGAGACATGAGTGGGGGCCTGGTGGAGGGTGCCCCTGGATTCTGGGGGGTGGGGGTGGTGGGAGACATGAGTGAGGGCCTGGTGGAGGCTGCCCCTGCACTGCTGGGGGGTGGGGGTGCAGGGAGACATGAGTTGGACATGAGTGGGGGCCTGGTGGAGGGTGCCCCTGGACGCTGGGGGGGGTGGTGGTAGACATGAGTGGGGGCCTGGTGGAGGCTGCCCCTGCACTGCTGGGGGTGGGGGTGGTGGTAGACATGAGTGGGGGCCTGGTGGAGGCTGCCCCTGCACTACTGGGGGGTGGGGGTGCAGGGAGACATGAGTGGGGGCCTGGTGGAGGGTGCCCCTGGATGCTGGGGGGTGGGGGTGGTGGTAGACATGAGTGGGGGCCCGGTGGAGGCTGCCCCTGCACTGTTGGGTGGTGGGGGTGGTGGTAGACATGAGTGGGGGCCTGGTGGAGGCTGCCCCTGCACTGTTGGGGGTGGGGGTGCAGGGAGAAATGAGTTGGACATGAGTGGGGGCCTGGTGGAGGGTGCCCCTGGATGCTGGGGGGTGGGGGTGGTGGGAGACATGAGTGGGGGCCTGGGGGAGGCTGCCCCTGCACTGCTGGGGGGTGGGGGTGGTGGGAGACATGTGTGGGGGCCTGGTGGAGGGTGCCCTGCACTGCTGCGGGGTGGGGGTGCAGGGAGACATGAGTTGGACATGAGTGGGGGCCTGATCGAGGGTGCCCCTGGATACTGGGGGGTGGGGTGGTGGGAGACATGAGTGGGGGCCCAGTGGAGGCTGCCCCTGCACTGCTGGGGGTTGGGGGTGGTGGGAGATATGTGTGGAGGCCTGGTGGAGGGTGCCCTGCACTGCTGGGGGGTGGGGGTGGTGGGAGACATGTGTGGGGGCCTGGTGGAGGGTGCCCCTGGATGCTAGGGGGTGGGGGTGCTGGGAGACATGTGTTGGTGATCAGTAGTGCAAGGTGACATGTGGGTTGGCTGGGGGGCATGGCCATGGTGGATGGGTTGCCTGTGGGACATGAGCAGGGGTGCAGGGTAGTCCCCTGTGGTGTGGGCTGCCTGCAGGGGCCGTGGAGGGTGTAGAGGGAACACCTGGGAGGACCCACACGGCCAAATCACGTGTAGCATTCCCCGGCACCACCGAAATACACGTACCCTGCTGAAATCGCGTGTGAATCTTCCCGCGCACCTCGGAATACATGTACCCAGGCCAATCGCGTGTGGAACTTCCTGCGCATCCCGAAGTACACGTACCCAGGCCAATCGCGTGTGGAACTTCCCGCGCACCCCGAAGTACACGTACCCAGGCCAATCGCGTGTGGAACTTCCCACGCACCCCAAAACACACGTACCCAGGCTAATCACGTGTGGAACTTCCCGTGCTCCCCGTAGTACACGTACCCAGGCTAATCGCGTGTGGGACTTCCCGCGCACCCCGAAGTACACATACCCAGGCCAATCGCGTGTGGAACTTCCCTCGCATCCCGAAGTACACGTACGCAGGCCAATTGCGTGTGGAACTTCCCGCGCACCCCGAAGTACACGTACCCAGGCCAATCGCGTGTGGAACTTCCCGCGCACCCCGAAACACACGTACCCAGGCTAATCGCGTGTGGAACGTCCCGCGCACATATTACCCTTATTTTAATATATCGCTTTTTTAAAAAATATATGTTGTTTCACTTACACGTGGTGGTGTTGGGACAGCGCTTTTATTTATCCAGATTAACTACGCATCTGCGGGGGCCTAAGAAAGGCTAGGTGCACTGATATCCTACGGTCGGACACATCATTTTTCAAACATTCTCGTTACGCGGCTCTTGTACCCAGGCTAATTGCTTGTGGGACTTCCCGCGCACCCCGAAGTACACGTACCCTGGCCAATCGCATGTGGAACTTCCCGCGCACCCAGGAACACAGGCACACGCTATTTTTCACACAGCGGGTGTCCGTGTTTGTCGGTACCCCTTTGCACCTCATTTGTCCTAGAGGGCCACTGTATGGACCATTCATCATGGCTGTATATGGGTGCTTTTTGTTATCACACATTTTGGCGCACATTTTTTTCAGGCGCAGGGACGCTACCGCCTGCTTTCTTGTGGCGTACTTGTTTGGCCCTGTGCGCGTATTTGACCGTGCGCTGGTTTGCCCTATTCGATTCCATGAATACGAGTTGTAGGCGAGCGTGTGGGCGTTCCGCGCACTTGCCTCCTGTACTTCCCCCGTGACGCCCATATTTTCACGCGTTGTTCCCCATTCCGAGTGTTACGCCCCATGTTCCGCCTACTTTTGTGATGTGCGCCGCGCTATGTGCGATTTCGCAGTGTCCGTGGCGCACGCTGTTGGATGATCTGTGCGCCGGCGTGCGCGGCGCACATTTTCAGCGTGCATCCAATGTTTTTCTCGCGCACGGACTTCCATGAATCGATGTGCGCTGGTTTCCCTGCGATTTTCGCACTTGCACTGCGATTTTCCCACTTTTACTGCGAATCGCACGTTTTGGCACCTCTGCGCGGGAATTTTCAGCGCACATTAATTCCATGAATCGACCCAATGTCAAAACTATTTTAGATATTCTGGAAATGTTATCTAGAAAAGTATTTAATGTTTTTTTTTAAAATATATGTACATATACTGGTGCAAATCCAATGGACATTTTGGAATCTTTTATGTATTGATTTAAATGGTGAAATAATTGTATCTCATGTATTTATATATGTACTGGCGTAAATTCCGGGGTGTATAAATTGTGTTGATAATAGATTTTATAGTACAAAAAACCATATAGGCTAATCTATACTAAATGAATAAATAAATAAATACATGGTTTCTTTTAATTGTGCTTGTTTGCTGACGCTTGCTCCTTTCCTCAATTCCCCATCTCAAGGATGCTTGACAATCAACCCGTAGTCCCTTTGTTAGACTGAGAGTCGGTTCTTTTCCAGGTGTTCTCGAAGCATTGTTCTGATCCTGTTTGTTCATGGGTTGCCTGGTAAAATGTACATTCATTCGCCATCATGTTGTGGATGGCATATCTCGAAATCAATCCACTAGCATTTCTATTTCTGCGTGGTGTCATATGCCACTGTGAAGAATGTGCAATTTTGCAATGTGTTCAATAAAGTCCTTGACATTAGACAACGGACAGCTGTTTACATGTCCAGTGCATGCAAGAGACACATTCATATTCACGTTCAGTCAGAGACAAGGCTCTCGCTGGTTTCAATACTGGTTTCAATACTGATTTCAATAATGGCTTTCACATCTCATCCATCCTTCACTATATCCCAGTCTCCGTTTCCTGCTGCCATTGCCCTGCCTTAGTTGACTGTATTTGGCCAATCAGCTACAATGACTTGCTGTAATCTACAATTTTCATAAGCGTCCTTGCTAGTGCGGTGAGAAGCTCTTCTTTTTTTTGCCTTAGATTGCTATCTACACAGTTGCTACCACAATGTGTTCCTGCTGCCGCTATCATATTTCCGCTCCTATGTATTTATTTATTTGTTTTTCCAAATATGCGAAGTGCAAACACCCTGGACCAAAAAGTCAGTGGGCTGCTGCAAAATAAAACCACAAAAGATGACAATGCAAATACAGTTAACAATAACATTATAGTGTACAATAAACTGAACAACAAAACCAAACCGCTACAAAAATAAAATAAGACTATCATCACTAAAAACAAAGTAAAATGAAGAGTACGCAATTCTAAACAAGTGAGTTTAGAAAAAATGTATTTACTTGATTCAACTGATTATCAGTTTTTACAAGATAAAACATGAAAATCCTTCCAAGCAATATAAGCCAATGTTTTTTAAAAAAAAAAGATTGAGCATGAGACTCCCATCAAAAGAGGGAAAGAGGAAAAAGGGAAAAGAAACAATAAGAGATAGAGAGAGAATATGTCAGAAAAGAAAAACAGAGGTAAATTGGTGGAAGAAAATGTTCGCTTGTTTCCAGTTAATAGAAAATGTTTGCTTGTTTCCAGTTCATACCACTGCCAATATAAGTTCTGTGCATAACATTCCTCATTTTCCCTCGGTTTTATCCGGGAATATGTTCTGGAAAAAAGATGCCACAGCTATGGTATATGAAGTTTTGTCTCCAGACATTAGCTGATTCCGCCAGGTCTCTTCGTCAAGTGAGTTTCATGAGCTTCTCTGGCGGCAAGGGTAAAAGACACATTTGTAAAAAGAAAAGAATTCCAAGTCCAAGGGGCGCCAAAGGAAAAAAAACAAGAGCCGCGTAACGAGAATGTTTGAAAAATGATGTGTCCGACCGTAGGATATCAGTGCACCTAGCCTTTCTTAGGCCCCCGCAGATGCGTAGTTAATCTGGATAAATAAAAGCGCTGTCCCAACACCACCACGTGTAAGTGAAACAACATATATTTTTAAAAAAAGCGATATATTAAAATAAGGGTAATATGTTCGAATTTCCATATGCCAGAAACAAGACGAGCAGCAGAGAGTAATACCTTAGAGGGGCCGAGGTGGAGGCTGCTGGTAGGCCCATGAAAACAGAATCGCCACTACCCAGAGGAGAAAGAACCAAAGACCGAACAGCTGGACCGAAATCCAAAGGAGAACAAAAGATCTTACTTGGCAAAACAAAGACAAATGAAAATAAACAAGATTCTCAGACGAGAATCAAGGGGGAGAACAAGAAATGTAACACAGGGGACCAAGTGATATCCAAAGAGGAGCGTGGGGTATACCTTTCCTGAAAACATGCCGATGAGGAGGAAGAAGAAGAAACCAAGTTTTAGATTGATTTTAATTTGAAAGAAAGCAAGGACATCCAATACACAATTGCACCAAGTCACTCCCCAAGGTGAAGGATTTCATCGGGGATGTCACTTTTATTAGGTTTAATTGAATATTATTGGTCTACTGGTGTATACTGATATCCATTTTGGTCAACCAATCTCCCAGTGGTTCAATATAGATATCAAAAAGGCGTAGTTAAATAGTCTACGTCGTAAATAATCTGCATGCCTTGTGTCCCAACACACTAGACATTTTCCCATTCTTCTCTTCCTGTTAGTTCTCTCTTTTTGCTGATTTTTAAATGCCAGCAGTCAAAATGCCAGCTGTAGTATTTCCATACATTTTCCAAAATATGGAGGGTAATGAAATGGGGTATATATAGATCGGGGAGATTGATAGGATATGGGAGGTATACTGGTATATACAACAGTAAAACAAAAACGTTTTGGATGGTGCTGTTAAAAAGTTGTTCAGCTGGTCTTTCGAGGACATTCATTCTTACAAGCGCATCACACTTGAAACAAGTACTATGTCTTTGCCAAATTTGAATGTGCATTGCTAAATAAATCTGATGGAATAAGTATCCCTCCCTCCATGAAACCCATTTTGGAGAGTGTTTGACTTCTGGGGGCACGATTCACAAAGATGTGTGCTGGAGCAAATCAGAACATGCTTGAGCATATAAGATGTGCTTCTGCCACCATCTAACTCATTCCCACAGTCTCAAACTAGACCAAATCTGAAGCTCCCTGGAACATCTTTAAGAGGCTCACGTGCAAATGTAGTTGACAAATATTTGCTCAGGTGCATCTAACAGATGCTCCGGGAGATCCACATTTGTCCTAGTTTTAAGCGTTGTAATTCATAACTAGATGCTCTGGTGCAAATGTTTATGAATAACGCCCCAGGTGAAAAGGATAAAACAAATCTTGGGAAGCCATTAGCTTTCCAGTAAAGCGTTTAATGTCCTGTGTGACAAATCATGTGATGGCGTCACTTCTCCCCATACGGGAGCCCTTCCCTGTAAGGCTAGGGTGGTTTAGTTTAGTTTATTATTTGTATAGCCCACCGAACCCTGAGGTAACTGGGAGCTTGAGCTTACATGAAAGTTATATATACATACAAATCTGACATTTGGCAGCTAACCAGTTATCCCCCTAGGGTGGCAACATGTGGGAGGACCTTCCCGGGAGGACTCCCCTCTTGGAGATAGGGACATTCATTCCATGGCTTGCCTCCCTGGTCGCGTTTTCTTTCACACCCCACCCAAGCTCCTCACCACATTCTCACACAACTACCTATAATACTAAGGTACTATTTTTTTTCTTTTATTTTAGGCTTTATTGGATTGTGATTTACAAACCTTTTGCCTTTTATGTTACCATCATATTGGTTAAAAAAGAACCTCTCAGATCGGTTGCAATCAGCAGTGAGAGAACATAGAGAGAAAGAAAAGAAAAACAAAATAAATTAATTTTCCATTTGTCAGGTTCTGTTAGGTCACTTGGTCGGTGACTTGTTGGTTTTAAAATTTGTATTTTTTTGAAGATTGCCAACAAGAGTTTCACCAACACTAAGGTAAGTCATATTCGTTGTCCTCTCAGTAACTCAAGCCACCAATCCTCTGCTGTTCGACCTACATAGATGTTAGTAATCCCAGCAATTAGTTGTGTTCTTATTGTGTCAGATGCTTTAGTCATTCTTTTGTTTCGTCGTTTTGACATAGTCTACATTTTTTAGGCTGTTTTGATCTTGCGTTAAGGATTTCTCCATTGGGAAACAGATTCAGCCTGAACCTCAGATAGTGATCTCTGAACAGTGCATTCAGGAACATTTCTAGGTATTTTGATATTGTATTTAGATTTCTGCTTTCAGGAAAGGATTTGCCATATAGTTTTAACTTTTGTCTCTCGTTATGTGTGTTGATCCATTCCATCGCATAAAGCTTCCTCTTGATCTTTTCGGGGTTCTCCATGAATGATTGGTCAGTTTCATTTAGGTCTGCAATAGTTGTTTGCATATTATTTTCCATTCTTGTAATGTCAAATCGTTGCTTTATTTGAGCGCGTTTTTTATAGCTGTGAATCTACTTTTCACTGGTGGGTCTAGACATTTGCGATACAGTGCTAGCGGTTTCCATGTAGTTATCGCCTTTAATGAGATTAAGCCCAATTACATACGCAAGGTCTGAATTGGTGAGCTAAGTGGTATTCGCAACACTCTTTTCCAAAGCAGTGCTATATTATGGCATTAGCACTTCACCAAGTACTGAGACGAGGAGGCCCAGAAGATTCATAAAGATTACCAGGGCCTCTCAACAAGCTGCTGAGACGAAGAAGCCCTGTGGAGACATACAAATCATTCCATGGAAACAAAAGACAGACCTTGACAGTGTTATAGGGAGGAGCCAGCTCAGATATAAAAACTGACAAAAGACTTGAATCAGAGAGTGTCCAGCAAGGAAGTTGGAAACCACAGGAAGTTCAAACCTTGCAAGAGGAGAAGTCCCAGCAGCAGATTGATGAGAAGCGGTCTGTGGAGCAGACCCAAGAAGGAGGAAAAGCTGACCAGAGAAGCAGCTGTAGGGGGAGTGGCGGTTAGCGTGACCTCAGTGAGGTGGACCTGGTGGTCCAACAACAATGCTGAGACTGACTGCTCTCAGGCCTCGTGGAAGCAGGGCTGACGGGCAAAGAGCAAAGAAGCAAAGAAAGGCAAGAACCATTGCCAACACCCCAGGAAGAATCAGAGACAGGGCTGCCTCCATGAGAAGGTAATGGGACCCCCGGGAGACACGGTAGGGGTGTTCGGTGTAGAAGGTTGCATCAGGATTGATCTTTACCTTATCACAGCACTTATAAGAAGGAGAGCATCATTGAGGAATGCATTGGGAGTAAACTGCCTCATCATAGTACTCATAAGAATGAATGCATTGTTGAGTGCATCAAGAGCAATCTCCCTTGGCATATTAGCCATAAGAAGGAGTGCATCATTAAGGAATGCATCAAGAGTAGTCTCCCTCCTCAGAGTACTCATAAGAAGGAGTGCATCATTGAGTAATTCTTTGGGAGTAATCTCCCTCATAACAGTACTCATTAGAAGGAGTGCATCATTGAGGAGTGTATCAGGACTAATCTTACTCATCCCAGTAATCCCATCAAAACTACTGTAAGGAAATACTTTGAAGTGTGCATCGGGAGTAATCTCCCTCATTCCGGTAGTCACATCAAAGCACTGGAAGGAAAGACTTTGAAGAGTGCATGGGGGTAATCTCACATGTCCCAGTGACGTCTATAAAGTAGTTTACTCATTCAGAGGAAGAAAAGAAAGGACTCTCAACACCCCTGAAAGGGATTGTGCAGCATGATCTCAATGTATTTCATAAATATCAGCCAAGGCAAGAAAGGCCAACACCAACACCACTTTCTATACAAGATATTGAGAATATCCAGCTGCTAAGAACTCTGGAAACAGAAGATTTGGAATTACATGAAACCCTCCATGATTTGAAAATCCAACCTATAAGTATTCCAACACCCGATTTGAGGCTGAGGTCCAAATTCACACCACAATTTGGCCAAGACAACATGATTGATGCATTTGAAAAAGTAGTCCAAAAGGACATCCATAATCTGTTTGAAAGGAAGAGTAAATCCAGAAATAGATTTCAAACCAAAAACAACAACCTATCTGTAGAGGAGGCAAAAGCCCTAAAAATCTCCAAAAGGATAAGTCCATCGTTATAAAAGAAGCCGACAAAGGGGGAAAAATCATCATCATGGATCGTGCTGACTACATACGGAGGGCCGAAAATCACCTGACAACCCCCCTTTGTTATGAGGAACTCAGGACAAATCCAACTGTTCAAATCTCAAACCAGATACTGGAGCAAATTATGATGTGGGAAAGGAGATGCCTTATTACAGATAAAGAACAAACTTATTTAATTGTCCCGCATCCTGTGGTCCCAACCATTTACTTTTTACCCAAGGTGCATAAAGCCTTCAACAAAATTCCGATTGTCAGCGGTATTGGTTGGGCCACAGAAAAAATCTGTGAGTTTATTGACAACATATTAAGCCCCCGTGTACCAGACACCAGAGCCTTTTGTAAAGATTCTACTGATGTCATCAAGAAACCTCAATCGATCGACTAGCAAGACACATACAAACTGGTTACATGGGATGTTCGAGCCCTATACACCTCGATTAAACACGAGGCACCCATTGAAACCATAGACTATACTTTTAGTGGGGAAACTGCTTCACACTACCACTACGTGACCATGCTCAAAGAAATGCTTACAACAACTCTGGATAGCAACATTTTTCTTTTCAACAAAAGATATTTCAAGCAGAAACAGGGAGTAGCTATGGGCGTAAGATACGCACCAGCCCTAGCCAATTTATTTATGAGCAAATTTGAGGACAAGTATGTATACACAGATCTGAATGCAAAAGACAACATTGTGATGTGGACCAGATTCATTGATGACATTTTACTTATCTGGAATGGAAATGACAAAGATTTAATCGACTTCAGGGGTCGTCTAAATAACAATACAGAAGGGATCTTACTCTCAGGACATTCGAGTAACACCAGCTTAGATTTTCTTGACCTAACAATATACGTGATGGATGGCAAACTCGTGACTAAAACTTTTCGCAAAGCAACAGAGGCCAACTCAACACTATTTGCCACAAGCTGCCACCTGAAAACAGTGGTTAAGAATATACCGAAGGGGGAATTCATAAGAGCCCGTAGAAATTGCAGCAATGACAATGATTTTGCTCAGGAATGCCATCTTTTGAAGCACAGATTCTGTCAAAGAGGCTACAATGAAAAGTGCATAGATGTGGCACAAGCAAAAGCTGTCGCGATGGACAGGAATGTAACTCTACAACCCAAGAATTACAAGCAAACTGAGGAACAGAATAAAGTAAGCTTCATCACAACGTTCTCGCATGACAATTTTGAAATACTCAACAAAAACTGGCATTTGCTTAAACTTGATGATCACCTCAAAGACCTCATTGATGACCAACCCAATTTCATTTTTAAAAAAAGCAAGATCCTTGAAAAGCATGCTTAGCCCATCTCTACTCCCAAACCTGCCTACACCAAGACAAGAACTATGGTTACCTGGTTTACCTATAGGATTCAGGAAATGTGGATCATGGAGCATGTGCAAATTAGCGCACTCAAATACAGAGACCTTCAAGGACTCGAGAGGAACAACCTTTTCAATCAAGGATACCGTAAATTGCTGCAGCAAATATTTTGTATATGCGATAATCTGCACATGTGCGTGCATATTTATTGGCAGCACCATACGAGAACTAAGATATAGAATACGTGAACAGGTTTATGCCATGAGTAAAGTTGACTCCTTGTTACCGCTTGCCCAACATTGGCAAACCAAGCATCAACAGGATGACAAAATGGATGTCAGGTTCATCGGACTCAGACAGGCTTCCCTGGGTGAGAGAGGTGGAGACAGGGAAACCCTCCTTCGCCAGTGTGAAGCCCGCATCATATGCAAATTCAGAGCGACAGAGTTTGGTCTGAACCGAGACCACGAGATGGCGCATTTTCTTTAAGGTTTCTATTTTTTGTCTATTATGCTCACAAACATACGATATGCAGTATATAGTATGACAGGGATTTTATATTAACAAAGCGCCCTGTTAACACTCCTTTCACACCTTACTAAGGTATGTCTTATAAATCTGATATCTGTAGCTCAACAGGAAATTATGTATAATGACATACATTAATATCGGATAACACGTAGTATAGGTTCTGTGTACATTTCTCTGCCTGCTACTCTTATTTGGAACTAAAACACTTTGTAAATATATTGCAACCAATAAGCCCTTGAAAACCCACCTAAACATCACTTCACGGGTGTTTCTGTAACATTGTCATCGGTTATGAGCCCAAAACATGGCGCTTGTTTGTTCCTTGCCTGACTTCCTAGATGAGGCTCAATGGAAATAGTAGTAGGACTTTGGGTTGCCATGACAACCTATGTAAACTGTGCCAGTGCAGCGTTCTGCACAATCCAGACGGCAGCAGACTTCAGCGGACCAGGAGGTAGGCTTCAGCGCTATACTATCTTTCTATCAGATATAATTATATCATGTCACAAGCGCTACTGCGCTTGGTTGCAATCCGACCATGATTTTCGGCCGCTTCCCGGCACGCTCGCTCATGTTTTAGTCTAACTTCTCTACTGCTTAGTAAAATGATTTAATAACTGCACGGCAACTTATAGTTTCACATCAATGTCTATGGCTCGCCCGTTCGTGCGCACTTTACGGTGATTTCAACCTATTTGTGTCAGACAAACTTGTTTTTCTGATAGGCACACATAACATTTTCTGGTGAATATTTTAGTTTGAATAAATTACACTCCATAAACACAAATTCTTTCTGTTTAAAAGCTATGGCTTTTTAAACCACACATACCTATAATGTGCTATTTTTGATGTTATCTTTGATATGATTTCTCATAGGGGGATTTAACCCATGACTGTGTGTTTCACCCACTTGAAACCTTTTGACTTGAGATTTAGGTAAGGCCGACAAGGGCAAAAATCTCAAAAAATGTCAATCATTCAAGCAATTGTCTTTTTTCTTTTGATTATGTATTTGCTAATAACGTTTTTGTGTTTTTTCTCAATATGACTTACCTTTGACCTCCCTACTCTTCACCCCTCCTTATTTCTCTGTGACTACACCACACCATGATTTGTTTTTTCGCTATGGGTCTTGTTCGATTTGATTTATCATGACCTATGATTGTAATGCATATCCGTCTATTTTGCTATATGTTCACTGTCTTTATGCTACCTATCAGCATTGCCATCAGCCCTGATTTGAAAAAGACACTGGTTCGTCGAAACATGTGTCCTCCGTAAAGGGCATTTTCAATTTAATATAATAAACCAACCTACCCTTCACAAATACTCAGTGTGGTGCTTTTTTGAGGTGTGGAGAAGTCTTTTCAACTATTTCATAAAAAAACATCACTTCAATAAGTCACACTACATAGCAAACTAAGAAAACCAGCGCAGGATTGTGATAGGCTTAAGGGGAGTATCTAAATATACTTTCTACAAGGGCTGGGATTATGATTGGGTCTCTATAGTCAGGTGGGCAACTCACGCCCTCCCTTAGTGCAAGTCATCTTCAACAGTTATTAGAAACACAATATACTATTGTCTTTCAAACTATAAGGCCCTTCATTATTTGGCCTTCTACAATTGGTTGGCATGCTTGTACCCTTCTGGAACATTCAATTCTCTAGCAGCACGTGAGCTGGTACCCCAGGTGCTGGTGGGTGGACTTCACCGCACCTCCCCAACCAATTAGCCCCATCTCTCTCATCACTCATGCCGTCTGCCATTCAGATTGTCTTTTAACTTGGCCTTTTAGTTGCTTCTCGTCTCTGGGAATATAAGAGAGTGTGAGCATGTTCTTATCAAGGTTCAGGTCTGCATGCCCACTTATATTTCCATCTTGGACTCACCTGATCAGAGACTGTAAATCGGCCCATTTTATAGTATTTAACTGTCTCGAATAAAGAACGTGGCACTCGTGGTGTTCTTTCTTTGCAAATTAACAAGGGATGCCTTGGCGTTCCCACGTTCACTGCACTTCAAGGAATGATAACCAGTTTTGGCTGCCCTAGCCTTTGACACCAGGCCAAGCAGTTTTCCTTTGGTCCATCTTCACGCTTCGGATTATTTCTTTGCTACGACACACACTCAGCTCTCAATCCTCCTTACTCCACGGGTCGAGCTTACTAAAATTGTGACATCAAATATACCGATACTATATACATAAATGTACTTATAGCCAGCCTTTATTATTACAAAGTCTATTTGCGTTACCGCATCTGTACAGTTATAAAACAACCTGGAAATCTGCGGTGTTTCTCACACGTGCAATCTTTATTCCACGCATGAATGTCTTCTTAATTCTTTACTTCGCCATCAGGTTCCATAAGGTCTATGCCTTTTCTTTTTTGGCCATCCTTCTCAGTGTGTCATGCTCATCTCTTGTGAAATCACCAGTCTCTTCTTTCACATCTTCACACTTCTTCTGGGTCCTCCCTCAGAAGACCACTATCTCTTCGGGGATATATCACATAGGATTTTCTCAGTGGATACCTTGTCTCAAAGGTTTTTCGTGTGATGGGTACCATTACTGGAGTTTCACATGTCGCAATTTCTGGTTTCCAACATATAGGCAAAATAGGGATGGGACTTCTTGCAGAGGCATTCAGCTGCTCTTCTACACTCCCCCCTCTGGTTGATTTATCCACCACTCTTTTGCCAGTTTCCACATCTTGGTATTTTTTCTTGAAAAAGTGCATTTTTTCGAATACACATTTTCACTACTCCCTTCAAGGATCCTGCTGATTTTACATGTTCATCAACACTCCAGGTCAAGTAGCTGCATCGGCCATTTGGATTACAGTAGATCCATTGTCCCACGTACTTCTTGTGATTCTTTAGATGTAGGAAGTTTGGTCCCTCATGTGCTATGATGCTGGTCTTTATGGACTCTCTCATTTCTTCATCTGTCAACTCCTTGGGTTCAAACCCTGATTCAACATTGATCATGATCTTCATTCTACAGCTTTCTTTGCTGTCTTCTTACACTGTGTGATTATTATCCTGATCACTCAGAATCCAAACATTATCATTGCCAGTACTGCTCCAAGAACCCTTAAAATAGTTGCAATCCACTGTGGAACCCATGAGAAGATAGTCGCAAACCAGCTATCATCTGAAATATCTTCTGTGTCATCTTCCATCTTGTTGTGCAGGTTTGTCAGCAACATTATGGCCTCTGTCAAGGTCCCATTCTCGTCATCGTGAGAAGGTGTGAAAGTGCAACATGGTGGCCTAATTGTGATGCAAACAACTCCATCCATTGCTGTGATCATATCAAGGACATATCTGTTGTGGAGGGTCATCAGCCTTATGGCCCTTAATTCTTCCTTGATCACATTGAATCCCTTTATGTTAGTGTTGATTGTCTGCACGAGTTCCCATTTGGTATTCAGTAGCCATTTGGCATTGGCCATCTTCTGGATCCCTGGCGTGAATATAGCTGAAGTCTGGCTGAACAACCTGTGCTCATAGGGAATGGCATCAAAGGCTTATATTAATTCTGCTGTAAAGTCATTCTCCCTCCTTGATCGGTTGAGGAATTTGAGTGATCTTCTCTTTCTCAAATGGGCATCTGCTTTTGGAAACTCTCCAATGTTCCGGTCACCTTTAAGAATCACTAATGCTGGAACATGTATGAGCACAAAGGAAAACGTCCCTCCTCAATCCTTGGGCTGGTTCATGTAAGCCCTCCACCCACAAGCCCAATATCAATCCATCAAGATAGCTGTCCCTGCTCCCATTCTACTGACATCAGCTGTAGTCTTGCAGCCTTTATTTCTTCCCACATAATTATTTCCCTTTCTTTGAAAGCATAATTTAGCAGTTATCAATGAAACCACCATCATCATGCCTGATTCATCTTCTACCCATGTGAACAATCTGGCGTGGCTAGCCCATGACTTTAAACAAGCATTGTTAACTCTCTGTACTTCTGGCAGATATTCTGACTTCACTAGATGAGCTGTGCAGGACATCAGGCCTCCTTTTCATCCTTTCCTAGATTTCACTTTTCCATAAACTAAGACTTGCTTTCGTTCCCAACATCCAGGCCATCTTGATACTTATGTTCTATCAGGAAAATTCAGTTTCTTCATCTCCGCAACTACTACCTCGCCGTGTCCTTTCTCAGGCTTTTCCACGCAGATACCTTTTCCATCTGTGTAGTCTTGATAATAATCATCCTGGAACGGAAATGATCATAGCAAAGTGGCCCAGCTTGTTTGAAATTGGCCTTTTGTCATGTATGCTGCAAGATGAACGACAGATCTGGCATCGTCCTCCAGGATTTCTCTAGAAATTAAAGTTCTTGTCGCATCCATGGCATAGGGTATAAGCACGCAGACATAGCAACTCTCCCTAGATGTTTTCTCTCCCACATTTTTCACGTGTTGATACCACATGTTATTACCCATGTGTGCTTTACTGTCTAGACAAGTGTTTATCCCTTCATTATCTTCCTCTGCATTTCTCTTACTTATCACTTCTATCAGATCAGTACTCAAATAATAATCATGAAGTATATCATAAAGAGTTCTCTCTCCATAGTCCACTCTGAGGTAGCCGCTCCTTTTCCAGCAAACTAATCCTGCTGGTTGACGTCATAGAGGCAGAGTCCCTGTACACCGTCACTTCCTGCCCTTTATATTTCTCCAGTGCTGCACAAGCGCTACCAATTCTGCTGCTTGCGCTGAAAAGTGTGACGGTAGTCTTGTACTGGCTACAACTTCGAACTCACCATTTGCTCTATGTCTCACTACAGCTGTGTCAGAATGCATTTCTCCACTTGTTTGATCAATTTTCAAAGAACCATCAATAAAGAGAATTTCACCTGCCCTAATGTTTTTTCTTTTACACGTGGTATGTCGTCAAAGAACTCTACATAATTCACACAATCATGCACCTGCTCGCCCTCTGCCACTGGCTCAGCTACAAAGGTGGCAGGTTAACTATTTTAAATCTGACAATTTTAATCGCTGGGTTTGATATCATCACTTTGTATACAGAAGCTTTCTGAGATGTCAATGTACCCTTGGGTTTCTCCAAAATGGCAAAGCTTCATAGAACAACTCATTACAATACTTGTAGATTTCTCAATTGTGAACGCAGCGGCTGCCAATGACTGTTTGTGAGGAGAATGCCCTTTCATAACCGAGTCTAAACTCCCACTGTAATATACCAGAGGTTTGTACCCTAATGTACCCTAATGTATTCCTTTGTATGGGAACTGCTGTCGTTACTGTCCCATTTTTATGTGAAAAAAAGAAAAACTCCTCAGCACAATCGGGAATTCCTGAAACAGGAGATGTACAATTTGCTTTCTTTAACTCTTCAAAGCCTCCCCCTATTTCCTCAGTCCGTTCTATTTTCCCTTTATTGACCTGTGCTTTCTTCAAAGCCTGCAAAGGGTTCTTGTGCATGAACACCCATGCATAGTTACTCCCAAAAATTGTTGCATTTGTTTCACTGTATGTGGTTTTGCAGTTTTCATAATCGCTTCTGCTCTTTCAGGTGTTACCCTCTTTCCCTCATGTGAGATCAAGTGGTCTATGTACAACACTTCTTCTTGACAGTACTATAACTTCTCTTTGACTACTTTATATCTCTTGTCTACTAAAATAGTCATTAGCTGAATCGAATCTTGTCTGCATTCATCTTCTGTTGTGCTACAAATCAGAATGTTATCTATGTACTGTATCACTGTGCTTTTCAAATCAATATTACCTAGGTCCATCTGTAGTATTCTATTAAAGATCGATGGAGACTCACAATATCCTTAAGACAAACAAGTATGTTTCCGACGAATTTGACGAAATATAAACAAAGGCAAATCTTGTGAGTCCTTATGCAATAGTGTTAAGATGGATCGCTGAACTCTGTCCTGGAGGGGCAGAGGTTCAGAAGGGAAGCCTCGTTTCTTGGAACAGGGAAACCTCTGGACAAGCCAGACCAATCAGGGTAGCGATGGCGGCGGTCAAGACTAGGTCTCAAGAGGGGTCAGGGTGACTGAAAGCCCGCAATGAGCACACAAAGCAAGGACGCTTACAAATTACTCCAGACAGGTGTTATATTAAAAATATAGACACATTTATTACAAGGGCTTTGTAACATCGACCATAGTAAAGAATCACGGTAAAACTCCAGTAAACCAACACATCACAATCATTATAATATATATACAAGACCGAGGGGTCTAAAGAAGTAGAAGCACGAAATATGCAGACCACCTAGATGGGAGGGAAAACAGGCAGTGCAAGTAATCGTTAGACCCAGTTCGATATCAGAGGCCACCTAACTAGAAGGAAGTCTGATCCCTACGAAGAGTGGAGCCTTGTGCTCAAAAGTACCTGCACACGCGGGTGCCAACAGGCAAAGGAGAGTCTCTTCAGGGAAATTAGACAGTTTAGAGAGGTGAACGAAACGATGATGAACAAATCCCTGCTACTCAAGCGAGGCCTTCACTTGTGGGCAGAAGCAGGGCATGAGCGCGGGAAAGGGTTGCGGTTTACACCAGCGATGGAAAATCACAGGCTCCTGCGGGAGGGTGACCGGTTTAGGTTATTGACTACTCACTGGTCCCTGATGCAGGCAGACCCAGGATTCTGTGGTTCAGTTTCGGTACTAGGAGGTTCAGATGCGATCAGGAGGATGTTTCGATGCCGTGTAGATTCCACGATAGCAGGAGTCAGGGTCGAGGGTGTCCCAAATGCAGCGAACACGCACAGATTGTCACCACAGCAGGGCAACTCAGCAGCCGTGTGTATTCCAGTCCCAAAGCACACGTCTCACTTCAGACCTGGGAACGGCAAGTGTACGAATCGTGTGAGAGTGTCGAGGACTCAGAATTTAGCAGCAGCCAGACGGCAGTGACAGAGCAAGATTCCTGTATAGGCTGGTCAGTCCACTGGATGGCCCAGGGACGCTTCTGAAGTCTTACGTACAGGATTTGGTGAAGATGCCGAGAATAGTTGTTCCCACTATTCTAAAGGGTCGAAGCGCCTTTGCAGACCTTCTCGTACGATCAGAGGCCAAGTGGTCTCGCAGGACGACAGCAGTGCAGGGTGCCAAACCTTCAGCGGGTCACCAGCGATTCCTCGACTCAGCTTCTTAGTTGCAGGATACTTGGCTCCTTATCCTTTGTTCGTGAGAACTCAGGAGATCGACCTGGTAGTGGTGTTTTCAGCCTCCTCTTATCCAAAGTTCCCTTCGCGCCAAAACAGAGAGGGCCCAATGGGAGATCCGCTCACAAACACTCACACCATACGTGGACCTATCACGGACCACAGTGGTCCCAGGCATTCAGGACACTCTAGACTCTATGGCACCCAGGATGTGTATTGGGAACAGACATCCCAGGCACACACAAGGCATGCAGAAGCCCGCAAAAGCGTTGTGTTTCGCGGGAAAGTGCATGACCAAATAAGGACTGCCCTGGGTCGGCTCGACCTGGGTGAAGGTGAAGGGGCAAGACGGTCAGCGGGCAGGACAAAGAACCTCATGGCATGGCCATTTTGGAGGCCAGGCCACCCATTTGGGCCAAACTCGGGAAGTGTGGTTAACATGGCAAAAAGGGGTTGAAAACACAAAGAAATGATAGCTGTCACCAGTCCCATCCGTGACACACTTGCACATTTCATAATAAGTCCAGCAAGAGTTTCTAGGGCCTTTGGAATGACTAGAGACCCAAGAGCGCGGTAATGTAAATTACGGTGCACTCTTGTTTCATGTTGCTCAAAAGCTGCGACATGAGGAAAGGACTAAGGGAAACAAAGTCTCCCAGTACTGACTGCTTTAATGGCATGTCAGTTTCCCCAGAAGAATTGAGCGAAAGCCCAGAGGAGTGCGGCGGAAGGCTGCGCTTCTCTGGAAAAGTCTAGATCAGGGTGTAAAACAACAGCAAAAAGTTTGGGGGTTGCCACATGGAAGGAAAATTACCTACAATTATGAAATCTTTCCTAATAAATAGGATTGAGAAAAACACATTCTTCAAATCAACCACCGTAAAATATTGGTATACTGCATAATATTTTTGCTGCATTAGGAACTAAAGGAACTTCTGCCTCTACAATGTGGTTAATGAGTCTCATATCATGTATGAATCTTCAAGACCCTCCCTTTGATTTCTTCACAGGGTACACCGCGGTATTGTACAATGATTCAGACGGTACTGAATACCCTGCTCCATCAGTGCTGAAATGGTCTTAAAAATCCCCTCATCTGCTTCTTGAGACAATGGCCCTCATTACGACCCTGGCGGAAATCGAAAAACGATGGCGGAAATGCAATACCGCCATCGAATAGCGCTCGGTGCGACTATGACCCGTCACCGCAAAGTATGAAGCCATTAGCGACACCGTAGTGAACGCCAACGCTAACTGCACCAAGCACGCGCGCGCGCGCCATGCCAAACCGCAAACACCACCATGGTGCAACGGTACGCCAATTCCGACCCTAGCGGACATGTACCTAACGCCATCAGGCATGGCGTAATGTACCATTCCGCCATGGCGAGAAGTACGGCATCGCGAATCAACCGTAAACGGCCCCACTGAGTGCCTGTACACCGCTCCCTGCCCACAAAGTACAACTCCCCGTAGGTGCAATGAAGCCACAATGCAACCATTGAAATGTACAAGTCACCCATGCATGCCAACGAACAAAAGAAACACAACAGGGGCCAATGGGAGCTGCAGGGCACAGATGGCACGAATACAGAAGCCATCCCAATGGACATGACCACAGTCCCCCACCAAGAAACGCACGCAAACACAGGCACCTGTGACCAGCAATATTCCGAAAATCACATCATTCCACCAGTCCACCTGGCTGACCGGCATCTGTTACACAAAACCCAATCCCCCGCCCCTGAGCATGACAACATTCAAACTGTCATATTGGCAGCCCCCATCCCTGACCTCACTGGGCTTCGTAGGCAAACGCGGCCAGTACAGTACCACGCAACTAAACCCCGAAGCCGGAACCCGATGCAGATCTCCTCACAATACATCGCCCCCCAAATTGGCATATGCCACATCACTTGCAAAGAAAAACGCTACACGGGCCAAATCCGAATAGAAATTTAATGCACATCAAAATCACCAAGCCCATACAGCCATCAGGCCATGAACTCCAAAACACCAATCACCATTGTGGGCTGCTTCCGCAAGAAATGACCAGCCACTACCTGTGTGTCGCCCTGTTCCCCCATGGTACACAGAGCCACAATCACGTACGAAAAGGCAACATGGAAGCGCACAGAACCGCAGGGCCGTCCCAATGGGGAGGCACTAGTCCAGCTGAAAGGCCGAAATGTTGCTCCGAGCCACCAGTACTGCGTAAGGGCATGTGGCCCATTGGCGATCGTCCCATAAGATCATAATGCTGCTCCACTGATTAACACGAAGCAGCAGGTGTCGGGAGTAAAATCCATCTGCAGGAGTGGCATACAGATGGCAGTGGCAAAAGGGGAGGAGATACCTGTCAACCAAAAGAAAAGAAAAAGAACAGAATGGCCATCAGAACTACATTCCAACTACTCACTTCAATGATCACACGAAATCCACAGCCATATGCATGCTAGCCCAACCAAAAGGATCATCACCACCCCAAAACCACTTGCGACTCATAACCATCTATATCGAGGTGCAAACACCATCACAAACGAGTGTACCTGTGCATGCGTCTGTCAAAACAGATTCCATCAGATGGGAATGTTAACGTGCATGGACACAAGTGTCTGAGGGCGCCTCGAGACAGGGAGGGCTCAACAAGGCCAGATGGACGATGGTCCCACAATGGCAGCCCTGCATCACATAGCGTAGGGGAGGCGGATAGATCCCAAGAAGCCCTGTACATGGCAAACTCTGTATCAAATCACCTGCCCATGCATCCATCCATCATTCCCTCATCCCGGGATCAAAATGCCTGAATAATTACTCACATAACATTAGAAACATCCATTGAGTCCGTGCGTTATGCAGCCTGCTAAATCCACAGTGCCCCAGCCCGTAATTCCAGTGTTGTGAAGTAACATGTTTTTGGGAACGGACGGCCTCATCGCCCACGTAGCTATTGCGCATCCCAAACTATTCATATCAATCATTGCTCCCTCGCCATGGGCCCTGTCTCAAGGACATAGAACAATAGAACGTTACATTTGCAGTCAGACCTGTGGGCATCTCCTCGCCGCTAGCTGGAAACCGAAAGCGCCGCCCCTCGAATTCCTCATTTGCAACATCACGTCGAAAAGGCATCTGTGGCCGTTTGAAATCACTAATTATTCCATCGAGTGCGGCTGTGTGTGAAAATGGCAACTGCCTTCACCCACGAATGGGACGCCCCGCCCGTCGTTGAACCTCGGTGCAGTGATGCATGAGGGTCCACCGTTACTCGAGTACTACGTTCCACTGACCCCTCACAAGTCAGTTCGCGACTGCACAGATAGTATGTGAAACAATGGGACCACAGCAGAATGAACATATCAACCAATCTTACACGGCCATCGGGTACAAATACATGATTGCAATAGCAAGATACAATTCCCCGAATTGCAGCGTTGTGCGCGGGACGTGCTCGGCCAAAGGGGAGAGCAGTTTGCACAGGTGGAATCAATCACCACAGGTGGAGGCCATACAGCCTGAAAACACATAAATTGCACAGCCAGTCTCCTCCCACAACCACACCGAAATGCTACCGGCAGGACTCGCGATGTTGGCCCTGGGGGACCTGATAGCACTGCAAGCGCTCCGACTCCAAGAAGAAGACGAACACCAACTACAACCAGCCGCACGGAGGAGACGCAGGAGGAGGAGGAGGCCAAGGCAGGGCCAGCAAGGGCTGCCAGCACAGCCACTACCACCACGCAGGCAGCCCGCAATCCCACGCCTCCGAGCACATCCGTTCAACCTCACTGATGAGCAGATCCACACCCTCTACCGTCTGGACCGGGACACCATAACCGCCATTGTGGACATGACACAGGCTGACCTTGTCAGCATGATAGATAGCCCAACCGCCATCCCACCCCTACTGAAGGTGGTGTCTGTACTCCACTTCCTGGCCACAGGCACCTACCAGCACACAGTCGGACAGTTGCATGGCATTTCTCAGCCACTGTTCTCACGGACACTATTGCAAGTGCTCGATGTCCTCCTGAAGCACGCAGACGACTACATCTCTCTACCACGCTCGGAGCAGGAAATAACCAACACAAAAGTGGGATTCCATGCACTTGCCGGCATACCGGGTTGCATTGGTGCCATCGACTGCACCCATGTTGAATTGGTCGTCCCACATGCCATGGAGGCCCAGTACCGCAACCGAAAACAATTTCATTCCCTGAATGTACAGATGGTGTGTGACTCCAACAGGATCATTACACATTGTTGTGCCCGATTCCCTGGATCAACCCATGATTCTATGGTCTTGAGGAACTCTACAATACCACGCTACATGGAGCGACACGCAGGGAACAGATCCTGGCTACTCGGTGAGTCTCATTACATGCATGATGATGTGGGGTATGTGAATTGGCATTGACCTGCCAGGAAGGGGGGGGGGTGTGCGTACGTATCAATGGCATTCCACATCATACGTTTCTCGTCCACATACAGGTGATGCTGGATATCCACTGAAGAGATGGCTCCTCACACCAGTCCGGAACCCACGGGACCAGCATGAGGAGGACTACAACCATGCCCACTCACGTACCCGTGTAGTCATTGAACAGGCATTCGGCCTACTGAAGACCCGTTTCCGCTGCCTCAGCAGGTCTGGCGGGGCACTCCTGTACCGCCATGAGAAGGTTGCAAAGATGGTGATGGCATGTGTCATGCTCCACAACATGTGCGTACGTAGAAATGTGCCCATGCCCCCTGACGCAGAACTGCAAGCACCTGATGATGGTCATGATGAGGGTGGGGATGTGGCAGCACCTCATGGAGTCTGCGAGGCACCGGAGGCCCGTGACATTCGTCAGCATCTCATTGATGTATGCTTCTAGCACTCACGCCTGGTGGCTGATACATGGACACGGGACTCGTGGCACTGCGTGTGTCTGGGACATGCACAATATGGACTGTACGCCTATGATGGCCTAGTACACAAAGATCAATGTCCACACTTCTCATTGGTTGATCGTGCACTTTTTATGGCATATGTGATATCATGTTGTACACCCTATCGACCCGCCACCCAAGTGAGCCCAACACACCCCCTCCACCCTCCTACCTCCCCCCCGAACACCAGTGTCCAAAGATGCTCATTGTCAGTGGGCTGTCGCTATTGCATGCCCCCTCTGCGGGTATCAGGGGCACCCCTGCCTGTGGAGCGCAGGTTCCTTCCAGATCTACGTTGGGGGCTGCCCTGGACGGAACTTGCAACGGATGATGTGTCTGCCTGCTCACGTCCATGCATGTCCCTAAGGGTTTGCGAGAGCTCAGTGAGCACACGGCGCACTGCGGCAAGTTCGGCACATACGTCTTTGGACGTCGCATGCAGTTCCCCCCTCAGGCTCTCGGTGCTTCTCTCAATTTGTGCCCTTAGCGTCTCTGTACCTCTCTCCATTTCTGCCCTAAGTGTCTCAGTTGATGTTTCTATGTCTGCCTTAGTGCCCCCACATTCATCGGCATGGTCCTTGAGGAGTGTGGCCAGTTGCTGCTGTTGTTCGATCAACTGGTCGAGGGACTGTTGCCTCTGCTGGGCCATGGCCATTTGCGGGGGTGTCACAGAGGGGCTGTTGTCCTCATGTTGCCTTGCCACAGGGCTTGTGGGGGATGGCCAGTCGTCGTCTGGTGGGTGCCCCTGCGTGGTATCCTCATGTTGTACGGGATGGAACAGACAGGGGGATTGGGACAGGTCATGGATGGATCTGACTTCGGCATCCCCGTTTTCTGTGTCCGAGCATGCTGCCATCAATGGGGTGTCACCTATGGTGCTGCTGCCACCAGAGGCAGTGCCTTCTGTGGCATCCATTGGGGGGACCTGTGGTGGTGGTGTTGTGGGCATGCTGGCTGCTGGGGTGCCTGTTGATGTTCCCTCCTCTGTGCTGCCACCTGATTTGTGCTGCTGCCGTGTCTTGATGCGTGCAGCTGAGGTGGAGGGTCTCTGGCCGTTGGTCTTGGCCCTCTTTGAGGTGTGCTGGTAGGGGTGTCCTGTAGCTCGTCGTTTGGATCGGACCCTGTGGTGGAGTAAAGGAGGGCGAGGGTTATTGATGGGTCTGTGGGAATTGGAATGGCATTGTATCACATGCATTGGGGTGGTACCTGAGGGTGATTTGGGTCGGGGCCTTGGAGGTGCTTTGATTTGTGTGTGGAGTGAGGGTGCAGTTGTCTGGCAGCCTGCAGTTAGGGTGTGCCTGCTGCACGTGTAGTGCGTGTATTAGGGGTTTTTAATTATTTATGTATTTATTGTGGGTTTTAACGTGCGCTTGCAGGCCGATGTGTGTGGACGTTCTCCTGGACATGTGTTTCTGTTGCACTATGTGGACGCATGGTACTTCACATGGATGGACTGTGTGGATTTGGCATTGTTTTATCTGGCCCACCTACCTGAATCTTCGGATGTCTGCACTCCTTTCTCCATCCCTCCGACTCCCTCTATGCTCTCCATTCCGATGGTGGAGGCACAGATTTCTTCCCAGGGGGTCAACTTGATGGGTGATTCAGGACCTCCCCCGGTGGCTGTGGCAATGTTGCGGTTGGCAGAGAGTATGCTGCGGACGCGTATCCGCAGGTCGTCCCATCGCTTGCGGCATTGCTGTGGGGTGCGGGGTGCGGTCCCCACCGCACTTACCCGCTGTGCCACCAGAGCCCATATGGCCTTCTTGTTTGCAAGTGCCGTCCTGGTCATTTGCGTGCAGAAGACGACGGCAGCATTCTCCTGGAGGGTCTCTGTTAGCACGGTGAGTTCCTCACGGGAGAAGTGGACCTGCCGCTTGCGGTCGCACGCTTTCTTCGCTACTTTTCCCATTTTTCTTGGTTTGGCTAGGGTGGTTGACGGGTTGGGGTGTGTTTCAGGGTAGTGATTTTAGTGGTTGTGTGGTTTTAGTGTATTTATAGGTGTACGCCGGGATGTTTCCCGTTCCGGGCCCATGTTTTAACTTCCGTTTCCGTATATTTCTGGGCACCGTACTTTCCGGTAGGCGCACACTGCGGTGACCGCTAAGAGGGGTGGCGGTATTGCACCTAGGGCGCCGTACGGCGGCGGTGTGGGCCGTTTTGGGGTCATTTCCGCCATCGCGGACTTTGCACTTCCGCCATGCCGTGGTGCTCGTGCCCGATGGGTCGGAATGGGCCGCACTTTGCTCCTTCGTGCAATGGCGGAAACGCTATTTACGCTGTGGCGCTCCGGTCAGTCGCTTTCCGCCAGGGTCGTAATGAGGGCCAATGGGTTTTGTCTTGTTCAAGGTAAAATAGCTCCTGGTTTCAGCTTTATTTTAACCTCCCCTACACCCTTCAAAAGGCCTACATTGTAAGGGCATATAGTCCATAAAGTGCTTGGGGCCTTCTCCCCAATAAATGCTGGGCGGCGCTGTCACACTATCACCATACGCTGTGGGATTTCTCTTTTCCCTATTCTGATCCAATATATAATGCTCATAAAGAACACTACTTCATTGTCTATCGGGTCATCCCTAAACATGTCATTGTCAGTGACGTCAGCCATCTGCACCCTTCCTCAATGGCAATCACTGTTCTCCATGGCCTACCATCATAATCCGTTCCTTCGAGCATTGTCATTTCCCCTCATACTATGGCTACATCCAACTCTAAGGGTATGGTCTCTCCGCCCTCTTCGCTCATAGGTACCTGTGGTCTAAACAGAAATTCATCAGGTATTCTCATATTCTTTCCCTCTAAAACAGGTAGCCATGTAAAGAGAATGCTCACCCCATAAATAAAATCTACTGGTTCTACTGGCACACCTGGCAGATCCATTTGTACTGTAAATGCCAACATAAATTCGCCCACATTCATAAAGTGTATCCCAGGAGTGGAGCACACTATACCTTTGACAGTAAAATAAATTGTCATATTAAGTTTTGTCATTAAGTCTCTTCCATAGATATCAACTGGTGTCTGTCATGAATACACAATGGAACAGACATGTCACACTCTCTTATAGACACTGGTAATTCATCAGTAAAAGGAATTCAACTCATAGCTCCAGAGAATCCTTGAGCATTCATGGCAATTCCCAACATTTGATACTTTCCCTCTCGTATACATGAACGAGTTGCACCAGTGTCTACTAAAAACAAAAAAGATTTGCCTCCTATTGTCATATTAACCCTTCGTTCCTCTTGAGGGTCTGGTGTCACAGATAGTACTGAACACATCAAGTCAACCTGTGAGCTGTCCTATTGTGGATACATGCATACCCCTGTACCTGTGAAAGAATTCCATCCCACTACAGTGACACCCCCTATTCTATGTGTCAGTAATAGTCCCATGTTTGCATTCTGCTGTATCTGCATGGGGACGTGCTGTGACTGCCCTTGCGGTGGATTCAATGGTGTTTGATGTGATTGGTGTGGTTGCTGTAGTTACTGTGCCTGTTGTATTTGCGGCGCTTGTGCCTGATACACTGTCTGGTCTTGGGCGAACCCTTCCCTAACTTATGAGCTATATGCTGGGGGATAAGCTGTCCCCCCTCTTGAGAAACGATCATTTTGTACATACCCTTGGCTTCTACATACGCTCGCAATGTGCCCTGTCATCCCACATGTCCAACATATAGGAAGACCCTGTCTGCCTAGCCCTCCTTGGTTAAACCCTGCTTGCACATTCTGGCTCTCATTCTGTGCGTTCTGAAACCCACCTTGATTATTTTGCAATCCACCCCTTCCTCTATACCCCATGCCTCTACCTTGTGGTATAAACCCATTCCCTCCTTGGTGCATCTGGTGCTGATTACTGCAATGTACCCAATGTGTGCTGTACTCCTAGCAGTAGTGTGACTCTCATCCCTTTCACCCTTATCTAATTTTAGTTTGCTTAAAGACAAGGCTCTATGCTCAAGACTGAACTGATTATCCTCTTTGCTTCATGATTGAAAGACAAGGGTTTTATTTTCCTTCCCTCTGCTTCCTGATTTGCTGCCTTCTCATAAATCCTGATAGGCTTTGTCAATCCAATCTCCAAGGCTTCCTATGTTAAAGTCCTCATCTAGAGTTACTCTAGATGGCCCTGACATTGCTCCCTGTGATGAGAGGAACTCTTCTATACTGCCCCATTGTATTACTGGACTTGTTTCCATTAATTCCTTTTGAATGCAGTCAATTTCGGGCTCCCGCTGTCTCCTTTTTTGTTCTAATTCTTCATCTACCTCTCTTTGCTTTTTTGCTTCCCATCCTGCTCTTTCCTCTTCCTTTCTCATTTCTTCTCTCCTTAACCCTGCTCTTCTCTCTTCCTCTTCTTTCATCACTGTATCCTTTTATTTCTTAATTTTTGTGCTTCCTCTGCTTCTCTTTTCTTTTCTTGCCTATCCTGTTCTTCTATTGCTCTCTGTCTGTGATCATATCTCTTTTGCTCTTCTACCCTTCCTTCTTTCTTGTGTTGTTCCTCCTGATACATCTGTTCTCGCCACTGTCTGCTCTTCCTTTTCTGCTCATCTTCTTTTAATCTCTTTTCTCGTTCCCTGCCTTTCCTATCCTGCTTTTCTTGGTCTTCCTTTTGCCTAACTTCATCAATGCTCTTCCCATCTAACTTGAGTAATATCTTTCCTCCCATCCATTAGTTCTGTACGAGTGTTACTTCATCAGCTTTATCCTTCTCTTTTCCATCTCTTGATTTTTCAGTCTATGTCTGTCGATATAATTGATCACTCTCTTTTCTCTTCCCTGTCTTGTAAGAACTCAAAGATCTCCTCTTTTCTCTTGGTCGCCATTGGACTATCGTCACTATTATAAGCAAGCAGTTTGTATATCGTATTACTATACCCGTCGCCACTTTCAGATCCTTTAACGGATACAATCCTGCATTTTCCATACTATCGCCTTTCATCTCAGTCGAGGCAAGGGGAGCAGAAGGCTTGGCACCTTCCTCCTTACTCTGATTAAGCATCCACTCCTCAGGTAGCGGATCCTCTCTCTCGTCTTGGTATATCTTCCAAAGCTCTAAAAAAAACTATCCTTGGTTAGGCATGTGTTGTGCAATGTCTTACATAAATGCATCAGAGGAGTAATATCTCCCATTGTGACAAGTCTCAATTGACTGTCAATACTTATCAGTGGTTACAAAAATACTTTCATGAAAACAACTAATATGAGTGCGCTCCAACAATCGCTGCTCAAAACCTTGATTTTTGATTAATCTCAGTCTAGTTCTAAGTCAGTACAGACAATTTCTCTAGATACTATGGGGGTCATTACGACTTGGGAGGTAAGGGATAGCGGGCACCGGTAAGGAGACCGGTGCCGGTAATCCCTTACCGCCCTATTCCAAGGTCCCTTGGCGGGGACCGTAAGGAATGTGTGGTCTGACCACATGTCCTTTACGGGTCCCGCTAAGGGACCAGGGAGCTAATAACGGGCTTGCAAGTCGCAAGCCCATTATTAGCACCCTCCCCATTGCCATTGAGCCCTATGGGGGCTCAAATGGGAATGGGGAATGGTTTGTTGAATGGGGACTTACCGGTCCCGCCAGGGTCGGACTGCACCGGTAAGTCCCCATTGAACAAGACCGGTGCCGGTCCCGGTATTGGAGGCAACCATGGCGCAAATAGCGCCATGGCTACCTCAAATCTCGGAATGAGGCCCTATGTCTTTTCAACCTTTTCATAGTTTTCCTTACACAATTGTCACCCTTTGACACTTCACTTATCACAAATACACAGACATCTCCTTCTAAAACCCCCTTGGGTTAGGAATCCCGGGCCTTCTATCTTGTTACATACAAAAGACATCTCCTGTGACTTTTCTAAACAACGTGTTACTTTCCCTGTTACTTTCTAAGTTACCTGTTACTTTCCCCGTTACTTTCTAATTACCACAATCCCATCCCCTCAATTTGACATTCCCCTTAGTCTACTCACCATTCGTTCTTTCAGCTCGAGGCCTTCGGTATGGACTCCCCCTCCACTCGGCCACTTACAACTTCTATCCGCAAAGTGTCTGTGGAAACCAGGAGGGATTTCGTCAAAGAGCGACCGTCCAAACTGTCTCGATTTTCTTGCAAGAATTCGATATCGGCCGCTCTCCGGAGGAAACATTGCAATCTTCCAGCTAGATATCGAAGGGTGCACAATTCTCCGAAGCACTGGAGTCTACTGGTGGATGGGTCTTGTTACCAAACCATCCGGCATGCTACAAAGTGTACCCTTATGGTCCTTTTAACCGAATTTGCTGCTCGAATTTCCCAAGAGGACGTCTTTAACTGCTACACTTGCTTGCCTGACCTCAATCCAGGAAGCTTAAAGAGTGTCCGCCCCTCTCCTGGCCGCGCCTCTTCCTGCATCTATAATCGCCTACTCCTGCGCACCCGCGCTGCGCACCTAGCGAGTACCACGAGTACTGTTGGCTGTGTGGACCGGCTGCTCGACTCTCCTCTCCACCTTATGTCAAGCTGCTCGAATTTCCCAAGAGGACGTCTTTAACGGCTACACTTGCTTGCCTGACCTCAATCCAGGAAGCTTAAAGGTGATTACACAGACATTGGCTCTTCACATTGGACTTATTTATGACGCTGCTTTCACATAATTGGTGTCTCTTGCATAGCACGCTCCAAAGGGGCGGTTAGTGATTTGAACGTTACAACGTACCTTTCATGTTCTTTGCACGTCGCGCCTGAGTGGGGCACGGCTAACTTGTGACGTTTGTTGTCTATGCTACTTCTCATTACCTTTGTTTGTGTTTACATATTCTAGAGTGTCCGCCCCTCTCCTGGCCGCGCCTCTTCCTGCATCTATTATAATCGCCTACTCCTGCGCACCCGCGGTGCGCACCTAGCGAGTACCACGAGTACTGTTGGCTGTTCGCTGTGCGGGGTGCATCGTGCAAGGAGTGGGTACCTATTAACTGATTGAGGTATTTGGAGTCGTGTCCACTGAACTAGTAGAATTGGAGTTTGTTGAAGCACTATAACTGTAATTGACTTTTTCCAATTGTTGACAACAGAAGTGCCTGGAAGTGCCGTTTGGGCTGTTCGGGCGTTGACGGTGGTGAGGTGGCTCTGAGTACTTTCATTTTTTCTCGCCCTTATTCATCTGGGTAATCACGTGCATATGAAAATTGGAAGCTAATGTTTATTGTTGATAAGGTGAGCCAGTGGTTTGTATGCAAATTTACCATAACTACTACTGAGAAGTAAGTGACACCAGCACTTTTCAATTAGCATACGAAGTGACAGAGCTATATTACTAGGCCTGCAAGGTTGTTAAAACAGCCGTAGCAGTCCATCCAAAGCGAGAGGAAAATATGGCCAGTGGGCTAAGAAACAAGGTGGGTGAGAAAATCGCACAACCCACACCTCTCACTGAGACAGAAAAGACACAAATGTTGCCAGATCAAAATAATGGTAATGCAATCAAAGGCAATCCTGTAACTGTAAGTGTAGAAGTACATACACCATGTGCGCATCCACATGGAATCCCTCCGTTCCCTCTGAAGGAAATGTTTGATGGTGAACACTCTGTGCAACTCAGTTTTATGAGTATACGTGAAGACCCACACACCAATGCACCAAATAGTGGGTCAGGTGGCCTCTTGAAACAGGGCATATCTGATGAATCTATGCTAGCTCCAACTATAATGGCTGAGCTGGGAAAACGAGTACGTATGTCACTAGGGCCCTCGACTCCTGCAAATCCGAGACATGGAACCATTGAAGAAGTACATCTATTTGGTGCGAGCTGCACCAACTCTGATCGTCTGCAAATCCCTCCAATGGGACTAAATGACTCAGATCCAATCTTAATACAAACATCTTTTGCCACGAATGGCAATAATCCTCAAAACTACGAACTAAATCCAGCCACGACTGATGGGGCTAGAGCATGCTCCAGTCCCGTAGACTACAAACAAAATCTCCTGGCAGCTCATGAAGCCTCCCAAATTCCAACTATGGGAATGACAAATGCACTCAATGATTTTGAGAATGCAGAAGCAACATTCCCTGTAATAACCAGAATTTTGAATTTGCTTGATAAGGGGCATGAGTTCACCCACCTTGAAATCAGAGAACTCAAACAAACAGCTAAAGAAACCCTCAACAAGATCAGCAAAATAGAGGGGTATATTTTGGGATTAAAGAATGTTGGTGAACCTAAATCAAGCAACTCCACCACAGGAAAAATAACCCAAGTGTCCTAACCGACCACTCAAACTGCAGTTCTCTTACGGCATTCCAAAACAGTACAAACAAACCTCTCGGAAAAACCATTTGCGGTGTCATCTAGATCATATTCTAAAGTGCTGGAACAAAAAACGACGTTGAACAAAAGTACACAGGCAGAGGCCTCTGCTGAACCATCGATATTTAGTGATTCAATTCAAATTAAATTGGATATGTTGGATTCAAAACTTACTCTACTAACAAACATAGTTTTCTGCAACCTGGAAGGCAGCTCGGAAAGCCCTACATCTAGCTTTCCCTCCCCCAGCAGAGAGAAGAGTGATAGCCCGTCCCTTTTATTAAAGATAATTGAGCACAAACAGCAGGAAGTTAATGAGGCAACAATTGCTAACCTCACAAATGAGGTCCCTATCGAAAACAAAAAGGGATTTTCAGCAGGACCCTATATGTCAAGAAGACAAAAGCGTATGCACACACGCCAATTAAAAAGGAATCTTTGCCCTAAAAAAGAGACTAAAGCGTCTGAAACTGCACAATCAGTAATCATGCCCCAGGATGATACTAAAGGTGTGGACATGACAGACACCCAGCTAAGCACCTCAGGAGAGGTGGGTGTGCTGGACTTGGAACAGCTAGATGATGAAAGTAAAAAAGCCCTGCAAATAGAGAAAAATAAAATGCTAAACGAAAAAAAAGGAAGTAGAAATAGGAATAAAGAGTGTCACAAAAAAACAAAAAATGACCAAAATCAAGAAGGATACACATATCACCACAATGGCAACACAATTAAAGAAGACAGCCATGCACAACTGCAGGGAGGCACAAGTACCCGCCGCAATGAGTATTGAAGGTGCTTCGGCTATCGAATCTAAACCATCTAAACAGCTACAACTCTCCGCCTTTAATCAAGTGAAGGGGAGTAAAAAACCATCAGATACTAATGCTAAATCACAGCTTGAAATTAAACCTAAAGAGAAAAAAACATCTACAGAAAAGAAGGTAACATCACAATCTGCACATGCTAATATTTGTACAGAAAAACTGGAGCCCCCCAAAAAAGAACCAAGTGGCAATACAAGAGCCAATCAACCGCGTACTGTCCCGGAACAGAGCGAGGAGGAAATGAGCTCTGAATGCCAACAGGAAATCACATCCAATGCCACCAGAGAAGTAGATAAAATATGGAGAACATCATCGAATGGCAAAGCGATGAAGATGTTAATGGCAAGAAACAAATTAATCGCTCTCATCTAATGCACATCTTCAATCTCATACCATCGCTCAGAAATCTGAAATCAGAGGACATTGACTGGGTGGAACTGTTTAACTCCAACAATAATAGAATGTATGTAAAACGCACTCGTTAATTATTACGAAACTGCTCTTAGAACACTGCATGGATTTTGAGTTATTGGGACTTGAACTTTTTCAATTTGAATCGCATGAAGCAGCTAAAAACTTTCTCCAATTTCAACCACCTAAATATTCCATGGCTGACACACAAGCTGATGGCAATCAACCCCTCAGAGAGCCAGAAATTATAGCACTTACACAACCGGCCAACTTAACTGCCACGATCAAAGACTGGTCATGGCTGATTCCTTTAGCTAAAACTCTAAATGAAGTAAAGCCGGTAGCACATCTTACATCGTAACAACGAAATATCAATTTGCTCCTGGAATTCCTGTGGTTTCAAAAACTTTATAACATGGCAGGATAAAATTCCTGCTCATTCTGAGATATCGATAATTCTAATACAGGAAACGATGAACACACAGGACTGGGTTATAAATGGCTTTACGACATTTCTCACTAAAGCCAAGTCTGGCAGGGGAGGGCGACCGGCTGGAGGGCTGGCCATCTGCATTAACAATAGTTTAAATGTAAAGTCAGAGATGATTCAAAGTACAGAATTTACGCTAGTAGTGCTGCTTTCTTTATGTAACGACTCGTGGCGTCCATTTTACATAATTGATTTATAGTGGAATCCAGCCAGAATATCACTAGAGTGCATGCTGGAACAGTTAAATTCAATTCTGGAGGATATTCACTCACGCCATCCCTCGAATCATACAATCATTGGAGGGGATTTCAATGCATGCTGCAGTAGGTATGAAGCTGCAAGCGTGTCACATGGGCTCTCTGCATATCAATCACAGTCACAGGAGAATGGCAACAGATGGAGACGGTTCTTGGAAAGCTGGGATATTTATCTGATAGACTTTGATTCCAACGCAACTCAATACACATGGCAGCGAGATAAAAGTACTTCTAGAATTGATTTTTTGGCTGCATCACAAAATTTGCTACAGTTATCATCACTGGTATATACGGTAGATGTACAACTGGGGGATCACCTAATTATTGGCACAAATATTGGTATGAAAGTACCAGCATTAGCAAAGGACTTAGGGTTGGACTTTGTTGAAATTGAACGTCCGGACATCTCGATAAAATGGAATGCCCGATTATGTCATGAAGTAAACAAAGTAATAAAAGCTTCTACTTCCGCACTAACAAAGTCTAATTGGCATTCATATGACATTAAGTGCATAGAGAAGTTAGTCATGGAGACGACTGCATCCACTGTCTTATTAAGAACCAGTGACGTTGATAGATTAAAATCACAGCCTCACAAACTTTGTAATGATGCAATCCTCAAATTGAAATGTTTGAAAAACAGAACTTTACGAAAATTAAAGAAAAGTTGTCCCAATATTGAAGATTATCTAATACAAAAAAAGAAAATTTGTAATAACTTCACCAACAAAGTTCGCAACATCAAATGGAGTGCAAAAATTAAAAATAATCAAAACATGGTCCTATTTCTGTGCACAAACAACAGGAGGTCCATATGGGCGATGCTCCGCAGTGGTGTAGACAAACAATCAGAAGCAATGACATCTCCAATCTCTGCGTCAACTTGGACGACATTCATAAAAAGGAAATACCAACTCCCTCTCGCGTTCCAGCAAACAAATTCATGCGATACGAACTATACAACTGTATCTGTTTGTCCGTGGTCAGAACTAGATATTAAATGGGTGATAACCAACCTCAAATACTCAAAGGCACCGGGGCCCGATGGCATCCCGGCATGCGTCATGAAACAAGATCCTGGATTATGGGCCTCCATATGCAAAATCAAATACGATAACATTTTCAAATCCAAATCAATCCCTACATCTTGGAATACTGCCATAGTAGTGCCTATCTGGAAAAAAGGAAACAGAGTAGATCCAGCCAGTTATAGAGCAATCACACTGCTAGACACCTCAGAAAAAGTATTTTCTATTTTGATTCTAAAGGAACTGGAACGTCATATGAAGGACAAAAACATGCTTTCAAGATTCCTGGAAAGCTTGCATTCAAGATAAGATCAAACCACTATATGCGCAAATGAAAATTATATTCAATAGATACTGCAAGTACTCTATGTCTCCTCTATTTGAATACTACACGTTAAAAGTAGAAGCAATAGTGTTATATAGTCTGGACATGTGCTTGATAAACATCGGACCAGAGCTAAACCAGGCTCAATCCGTGATATGGAAAAAAACGTTAAGACTATCTAATGCAATCCCGAGTGCAGTGATACGACATGAACTTGGTCTCATATCCCTATCTGCTCGCCTTCACTGGAGGCGTCTTAACAATCTTTCAAAAATGCTTACTCCACCACAAAACTCTCTGTATGAAAATCTGTCAACCATGATCACAGAGAACCCTCCCAAATCTATAAAAAAATATTATGGGGAAATGGTGAACTTATCATCAAATATCCATGCAACAATTGATGACTTGCAGCTGCGCCCAGCATATGTTAAAAAAAAAAGCTATATGAATATGATTGGAGAATTACCCTTGAGACCCTTTCAACGTTGACAATGTACACAGAAATAGCACAGTTTATTACTAGATACACCCCAAGAGCAAGATATTTGATGCAATTCCCGGCAAAATTAGAACGGGACACTTACTTACGATTTAAGTTAAATCAGTTTCCGACTATTGAAAAAATCCAATATTGGAGAATCACGCCCGTAGAAATTGCACATGGTGGATGTCGATTCTCTGGCAATCCCTCCATAAAGGAAACTCTTAAGCATCTCACTGTTTATTGTAGGCACTTTGAAACACATCGTATCACTTTCTTTGGCAAAAATAAAACTGATATCACGACACTAGGGAGAGAATGGCTGTGGATTCGTTGCAGGTGGGGTACAAATGTAACGCTGATTCTTTCATTGCCAAGGTTCTTAAGCATTATTAATACGCAACTTCAAAAGAAATTAGCTGAATATAAGGCATGGGTGAGACCTGACCTGTAAATGACACGCTTGAGCTATTCTGCAAACCATGGAACGACAGCGTTTGACCAGTAACATGGTTAATGTTAAACCCTGATAGCAATGCCACAAGGGCAAATGTAATTCATGGGGACTTAACTTAAAAGGCTCCAGTAAATGCAGTAGTTCACCATATGTGAAATTTTAATAAATGTATGCGATTGAATGTATACTCAACAACGCCAATGGAAATTACTTAATCTCCCACTATAACTGCAATTGGTGAATCATACTGTCTGGGCACAGGCAAACAGCTAATGAAAGGCTGGTGTCAACAGCATACATGCAATAGGTGCTTAGTAAAGTAGCGGCGATATTGTAATTTGTGATTATGAAGTGTAAATATGATTTTAGAATTTGTTATATGTAATGAAAAAGATATATGAATTATTGTGAAATTTTGTATATAGCAAACGTTAACTGTGGAAAAAAGAATAATGTGAACAGAAAATGTTTCAAGAAATGTAAAAATTGTTGTAAAAGTTTGTAAAACGAACTAAAAACAACTAATATATTTTAAATAAAAAAAAAAAGTACCCTCATGGTCCTTTTAATTAAGATAACACATTGTACGATGGATGGGATGGAGAATAACTCTCACACCAAACAATAAGACTGACTCAGGAAGTTGGCATATATCTCTGTTTTATTCTCAATCATCTAAAACAGGCAGTACAATGGACATCAATAGACATCGCACTTTACTTTATATATTACTTTATATATTTGTAACGCGTCGCAGCTCGCAAGCATCAGGGCGTGACAAAAACACGAAGGGAGAAGAGATCCCAGGACTACATAAAACAGAGAAGAGATGGACTCAATAAGAGTCCGAAGCTGAGTATGTAACAGATTACCGAAAGAGTAATGTTTTCATCTGCTTTCTAAAGGAAAGGTAGTTACTTTTCAGCCTAAGATTGCCTGGAAGCTCATTCGAGAGAGCAATCGCACAGCATGATCTCAATGTATTTAATAAAACAATATCACTTTTATAGCAAAAACTCATCATACGTGACGTCATACTACGTGGCAAACTAAGAAAACCTATGCGCGAATTTGATAGGCTCAAGTGGAGTATCTAAGTAGACTTTCTATAAGTGCTGGTATTGTGATTGGGTCTCTATAGTCAGGTGGACAACTCATGCCCTCCCTTAGTAGACACACAATATAATATTGGCTCTCAAACTAAGGCCCTTCATTATGTGGCCTCTTACAATTGGTTGGCACGCTTGTACCCTTCTGGAATATTTGATTCTCTAGCAGCACATAAGCTGGTATCCTAGGTGCTGGTTGGTGGACTTGACTCCACCTCACCACTCAAAAAGCCCCACCTCTCTCATCACTCAAGCCGTCTGCCATTCAGATTGTCTTAGAACTTGGCCTTGTAGTTGCTTCTCGTCTCTGGAAATATAAGGGAGTGTTAGCATGTTCTTATCAAGGTTCAGGTCTGCATGCCCATTTCTATTTCCATCTTGGACTCACCTGATCATAGACCATGAATCGGCCCATTTTGTAGCATTTAATTGTCTTGAATAAAGAACGTGTCACTCATGGTGTTCTTTCTTTGCAATTTAACAAGCAAGAGATGCCTCTGCATTATCACGTTCACTGTTATTCAATGACTGATAACCAGTTTTGGCTGCCCTAGCCTTTCACACCAGGCCAAGCAGTTTTCCTTTGGTCCATCTTCACGCTTCAGCTTATTTCTTTGCTGCGACACACACTCAGCTATCAATCCTCCTTTCTCCATGAGTCGAGGTTACTAAAGTTGTGACATTGAATATCAGATTCTATATATATATATGTATATATATATCTTTTTCGTACTGATTGAATCAGGCAGGGTGACTAGCACTCTTCACTTCTCCAATGTAAACGAAGTCCGGACACCAAATCGAGTTAAAATAACAGTTTTTATTAGTGCCTTGCAAACAGCACAGACAAGTTAAAAAGCCATCAAAGTTTGGCTCTCCCAAAGTGCAAAGAATATTGTGCGCGTAGGGAACGTTAACGCGTTTCGCGGCTTTCCGCGCCGCTTGGTCACACCAATGCGTCCCCAACAAACCAAAGAGTTTTAAAACAAAGGTGCAGAGCAAGCGGTGACCATTACCGCCGAAACAGCTGAGGGACTCCATTAGAAAGTGCACCCTTTTTGGCATAGACTCAAGGCAGACATATTTGCCTTGTTCAAATTGTTAATAGCAAGGTTGCATTGGCATAGAGGTAATTGTTTTTGTAGCTATAAGATCCCCATCACATGACTTTATATCGGATCAAAAGGGGGAGTTGTCTGTTGTGTTATTTCCACTTTTTGTTCGCCGTGATCTATTGCCGTTAATGAGCGTCTAACAATGGAGCCCCTCAGTGCCGAGTATGTGCTTGAATGCCTTTCATCTATTTACTGCATGTCCTGTAGGGCTCAGACTGCTGGTGCCTATAACCTCCAGTGAACATTCATATCGTTCACCGGTCGTCAAAATGAGGTAGATCTGATTATATATATTGGTGGCACTGCCTGCAGTCTATTCACTTCGTATAGCCAGCCTTTATGAATACATAGTCTACTTGCATTAGGCCATCTGTACAGTTATAAAAATGACTTGCATCTTCTCTAGTGTTTCTGACACGTGCAATCTTTATTCTGCACATGAACGTCTTCTTAATTTTTTACTACGCCATCAGGTTCCATAAGGTCTATGCCTTTTCTTCTTCGGCCATCCTTTTCAGTGAGTCATGCTCATCTCTTGTGACATCACCAGTCTCTTCTTTCACATCTTCACACTTCTTCAGGGTCCTCCCTCAGGAGACCACCATCTCTTCGGGGATACATTACATAGTGTTTTCTCAGTGGATACCTTGTCTCAACGGCTTTTCGTGTAATGGGTACCATTACTGGAGTTGCACATTTCACAATTTCTAGTTTCCAACATATAGGCAAAATAGGGGCGGGAATTCCCGCAGAGGCATTCAGCTGCTCCTTTACAGTTTGATTTAAAAATCTAAAATAAATAATTTATTTGAAAATAGGTGCCAAAATAAGGCTGGCTGGTGAGCTGAGCTTTGGTTCCTACCTAGATATCTTGCATTCATTCCGTCTCAGAGGCCTTCTAACTATGAGAGCCAATCTAATGTGTAAGAACCTTGGAGGTAAAAACGCCTAATTAATATACACACATCTCTCTCTTTTGCTCTCTCTCTCTTTCTGTCTCTCTCTCTGTCCTTATGTCTCTCTTTCTCTCTCTCTCACTTGCTCGCCCTGTCTCGCCCACTCTTTCTCTCTCTCTCTGTCTATCTCTAGTTGTGCCTCTCAATTTCTGTCACTTCTGACATTCTGATTCAAAAAATGGGCTCCTGGTTATGGACCTATTCTACCCAGGAGGGTTACTTTAAGACAAAAATTACAATTGAATAGGTACAAAGAAGAGTGCTCTAATGAAAACACACTGTTTCACCCCTTATTACCCTCTGCATTAAAGGAGAAAAAGAAAGAAACTCACTTTCTTTGTTGTTTGGAGAAAATAATAGTTTGTTTATCTATGCAGTTGAAAAAATCAACATAGAGTGAACAGTTCTCCAAACAGCATAACATCACACGGTTTAATGAAACCAACCGTACAGGCTTATAGGATATATTTACAAACACATGGGGTCACATAGTTTGACACAACAGTCGTGTAGGTAACGCAAACTTAATCAAAATACATACAGGGTAATTCATAGAATTTCGCAGAAAAGTGTCGCAAGCGGCTGGCGCAGAGAGTCCGCGTGCGATTGTCTGCGCCAGGCACGTGCGCTAAAACCGATTTCCGTGCACAGCGTATTCATGGATTTCAGGCTCCCAAACCAGCCGTGGCGCAGAGTATCGCAGCGACCCTGCAGCAGCGCCAGTAACGCCCCCAAGAACGCCCTCGCGCAAGGAAAAGCCATCAAAATCGCTAAATCATCGCAAAGGGCTGCGCTAACCCTGGACCAGTTTACAGGGCTGCCAAACAAGGAACCCAAAGCGGGTAACGTGCATATCAGGGGTACGCGTGAAGTTATACACGCGATTAGCCAGGGTGCCAGGGTACGTGTATTTCAGGGGTGCGCGGGAAGTTCAACACGCGATAGTCCAGGGAACGTGTATTACAGGGGTACGCGGGAAGTTCAACACGCGATAGTCCAGGGAACGTGTATTACAGGGGTACGCGGGAAGTTCAACACGCGATAGTCCAGGGAACGTGAATTACAGGGGTACGCGGGAAGTTCAACACGCGATTGTCCAGGGAACGTGTATTACAGGGGTACGCGGGAAGTTCAACACGCGATTGTCCAGGGAACGTGTATTACAGGGGTACGCGGGAAGTCTTACATGCGATTAGCCAGGGCACGTGTAATACAGGGGTACGCGGGAATTATCACACGTGATTTGGCAGGGTACGTGAATTACAGGGGTGCGTGGGAATTATCACACGCCAATTTGCTGGGTACGTGTATCACAGGGGTGCGTGGGAATTATCACACGCGATTAGGCTGGGTGGGTCCTCACAGGTGTTCCCTGTACACCCTCCACGGCCCCTGCAGGCAGCCCACAAAACAGGGGACTACCCTGCACACCTGCTCATGTCCCCCTGCACCCCCACCCCCCAGCCACCAGGGGCACCCACCACCAGGCCCCCACCCATGTCTCCTACCACCCCCACCCCCCAGCAGTGCAGGGGCAGCCTCCACCAGGCCCCCACTCATGCCCGACTCATGTCTCCCACCACCCCCACCCCCCAGCACTGTGGGGCACCTGCCAGCAGGCCCCAACCCATGTCACCCACCACCCCCACCCCCCAGCAGTGCAGGGGCATCCTCCACCAGGCCCACACTCATGTCCCCTATCACCCCCACCCCCCCGCCACCAGGGGCACCCTCCACCAGGCCCCCACTCATGTCTCCCAGCGTGCTACGTGTATTTCAGGGGTGCGCGGGAAGTCCCACTCGCGAATAGCCTGGGCGCGTGTATTTCAGGGGTGCGCGGGAAGTTCCACTCGCGAATAGCCTGGGCGCGTGTATTTCAGGGGTGCGCGGGAAGTTCCACACGCGAATAGCCTGGGCGCATGCATTTCAGGGGTGCGCAGGAAGTTTTACACGCGACTTCAGCAGGGTACGTGTATTTCAGGGGTGCGCGGGAATTTTCACACGCGATTTGGCTTGGTACGTGTATTACAGGGGTGCGTGGGAAGTTACACACGCGATTAGGCTGGGTGGGTCCTCACAGGTGTTCCCTGTACACCCTCCACGGCCCCTGCAGGCAGCCCACAAAACAGGGGACTACCCTGCACACCTGCTCATGTCACCCACCAGCCCCACCCCCCACCATCCAGGGGCACCCTCCACCAGGCCCCCACCCATGTCTCCCACCACCCCCACCCCCCCAGTCACCAGGGGCAGCCTCCACCAGGCCCCCACTCATGTCTCCCACCACCCCCACCCCCCCAGTCACCAGGGGCAGCCTCCACCAGGCCCCCACTCATGTCCCCTATCACCCCCACCCCCCCAGTCACCAGGGGCAGCCCCCACCAGGCCCCCACTCATGTCTCCCACCACCCCCAGCCACCAGGGGCACCCACCACCAGGCCCCCACCCATGTCTCCCACCACCCCCACCCCCCAGCCACCAGGGTCACCCTCCACCAGGGCCCCACTCATGTCCCCTATCACCCCCACCCCCCAGCCACCAGGGGCACCCTCCACCAGGCCCCCACCCATGTCTCCCACCACCCCACCCCCCAGCAGTGCAGGGGCAGCCTCCACCAGGCCCCCACTCATGTCCCCTATCACCCCCACCCCCCCCAGTCACCAGGGGCAGCCCCCACCAGGCCCCCACTCATGTCCCCTATCACCCCCACCCCCCCAGTCACCAGGGGCAGCCCCCACCAGGCCCCCACTCATGTCCCCTATCACCCCCAGTCACCAGGGGCAGCCCCCACCAGGCCCCCACTCATTTCCCCCACCACCCCCACCCCCCAGCCACCAGGGGCACCCACCACCAGGCCCGCACCCATGTCTCCCACCACCCCACCCCCCAGCAGTGTAGGGGCAGCCTCCACCAGGCCCGCACCCATGTCTCCCACCACCCCCACCCCCCAGCAGTGCAGGGGCACCCACCACCAGGCCCGCACCCATGTCTCCCACCACCCCACCCCCCAGCAGTGCAGGGGCAGCCTCCACCAGGCCCCCACCCATGTCTCCCACCACCCCCACCCCCCAGCAGTGCAGGGGCACCCACCACCATACACCCCACCAACCTGGATGACTCCGTGCCATCTTCCCTCGTTGGGCCCTGTGGGGTCCCAGCTGCCTCTTCTGCTGCTGAGGAGTCCAACTCCGACCTCCGCCTCTTGGACCTCCCCTTGCCAGCTGCGGCCTGGGACGCGGCACCAGACTCCTCACTCCCCGACGAGATCACAACTTGGGAGGGGATCTGGCCCTTGCGTCTCCGGCTGGTGGTGCGACCCCTGCCGCTGTGCTCCACAGCACCTGCTCCGTCCTCTTCATCAGTTGACGGTGCAGACAGGGAGAAAGAAAACACAGGCATCAGGGCACTGTAAAATGGACTCATACACACATGACAGTTATACATGAGTGGCATAGGTAAACCTCAGACATGGCATCACAATCCCCAACACACATGTCATTTCAACTTGCACACATGAGCCATACCACAGCCATGATGCAACAGCCAGCACCATCCATTCACATACAACAGCATGTGCAGCCAAAGGTCATCCGCACATCACATGCAACATAGGGAGTACACTACACATGCACACACAACACCAAACCTGCATGCATGTGTACACCGCCGCCAACTGTCGCAGTGTCTCCATCGACATCCATGTCACACCTGACAATCATTCCTCCACATCCTGTGCCATGCAAGCCCACACACACAAGCACCATCCATGTGTCACACATGAGACCCCTCGCATGTGTCACCCTCACAGCCCTGTACACCCCCCCTACTTGGCCACATAAAAATACATGTTCAACCTGCACACTCCTGGCACACCACCACACGCACAACTTACTATCAGTATGCATGTACACTTACCGCTCGACTCCAGACGGGTCTGCTTCTCAAGGACATGGATGTGGAGCGCAGGGGATATGCGTTCCAGGACCCTCATCTGATCTTCCGACAAGTGGCCCCGCCCGCCCCTTAGCATCTGCTGCCATCATGAGGCGCCGGGCCTTGTTGAGGGTGCTGGACCTGAAGTCCTCCCAGCGCTTCCTGACACATTAGTAGTCGCGGACTGCCACCTCCTCCGCGTTGATGGCAGTCACGACGTCCATCGGCGCGCAACCTTCCGAAGAGGGCATCATACTGCCCCACGACATGCTCCACCAGGACAACAACTTCCCTGGCACTGAAGCTGGTGCCCCTCTGCCTCCTTGGCCGGGGGTTGCCACTGGTGCCAGATGTCGTAGTGCCCGACATGGCAACCCCAGAGGCAGGAGTGGGGGGGCAACTGGGTCCTGGTGCTGGCCTGTGGGGTGACAGTCGGGAGCCTTTGGTTCCAGCAGGGGTGGTCACAGCAACAGCACCCCTGGCTGATGTGCAGGCAGCAAATGGCAGGGCACGTGGCCAGCAGGCAGTCAGGCAGCAGCAGATGGCAGGTGGGAGCGTGCTCAGGGCTCTGGGGGGACGTAGAGCCACATGGGTGCAGTCGATGGCACCTAGCACTTTGGGGAATCGTGCCACACCGTAAAAATCCTGGCCCGCAGCATGCCTTCCTGCAGGTGTTCTGGGCAGGTATATGTGCCTGCGGACTGATGGGCGTGCAGTGATGATGTCCAAGACCTGGTGTAGGCAGCGTGACTGGGTGGCCTGTGACACCCCACCCACTATGGCACTTGTCCGCTGAAATGATCCAGTGGCTAAGAAGTGCAGTACATTGAGGACCTTCTCCAGGGGGCTGAGTGCTTGGGAGCACAGGGTGGGTGATGTGAGGTCATCCTCCCACTCACTCACCAGGTCCAGTATAATGTGTGGTGGAAACCTGTACCTTCCATACACCTGGTCATCAGGCATCCCGAACAGGCTGGTTCTGGGTGTGAATATTCTGGCCCTGACTCTCCCCCTCCTCCTCCTTTGGTAGCCCACTGCCACTGCTGCTAGGAACGGTATGTTCATCCTGGCATCTGGCTTGTCATTTGATAAGTGCGCAAATTAATGCTTTGCGCGTGACCCGCGCACCCCTGGAATCTCGTTCCCAGTCCAATAGCGTGTGGAAATTCCCACGCACCACGGGATACAGGTGCGCTGACGTACTTGCGTGTGTAAGTGCCCGCGCACCCCTGAAATACACGTACATAGGCCAATCGCGTGTAAGCGCACTTTTGTCCAAGTACACGCGATGACCCTCGGACGTGCAGTATTTTCACGTGTGCTCCGTCATCACGTGCTGAGTGGGGAACACCCGTGCGGGTCACGTCACAGACGCGCTTACGCGCTGAGGGACTCTGGTCCAATAGAATCGCGTATGCGTGCTGACGCGCTTACGCGCTAAGGGCCTTTCCTCGGATTTCACGCTGACGTGCAGGATTTTCACGTGCCAAATCACTCCGTATCAAGCTGGCCACCCGAAAACACACGGAAGACCACGCTCCTGCCCAGAAGGCCGAGTTACTGCCCCCCAGTGCCCCGAGCAGCCTCCCACGTGCCATCTGCTGCTGCCTGCCTGCCTGCCTGCTGCCACCGTGCCCTGCCATTTGGTGCCTGCACATCAGCCATCTGCAGGGGTCCAGTTGCTGTGTCCACCCCTGCTGGAACTGAAGACTCCCAACTGGGATTACATCGCTCCACAGCCCAGCCCCAGGACCCAGTTGCCCACCCACAACTGCCTCTGGGGTTGCCATGTCGGGCACTTCCACATCTGGCACCAGTGGCAACCCCAGGCCAGAGGGGCAGAGGGGCACCAGCTTCACTGCCACCAAAGTTGGTGTCCTGGTGGAGCATGTCCTGGGGCAGTATGATGCCCTCTTTGGATCGTCCCGCGCCAGCAAGGAAGGACGGGAGAGGATCTGGGCCGACTGTGTGGTTGCCATCAACGCGGAGGGGGTGGCAACCCGCAACGTCCAGAAGATCAAGAAGCGCTGGGAGGACTTGAGGTCCAGGACCCTTGTGAAGGCCCGGCGCCTCGTGGAGGGGGGCCGGGGCCACATGAGTTCCATCCAGAAGAGGGTCCTGGAACGCGTACGCCCAGCGCTCCACGCCCAGATCCTTGAGAGGGAAGCCCGTCTGGAGTTGAGCGGTAAGTGTCCAAGCATTACTGTGTGAGACAGGGCATGTTGCGGTGTGCTGGTTCTATGATACTTGCCTGTATGTGTGCCATAGGCCATGTATGCATGTATGTGTGCAGGGACATCATGGTAATGCATGTGCGACCAGTGATGTGTGACCCACGTGGTTGTTGCATGTGTCCAAATGCGGCATGGGGAGCCCTATGCAGATTTTGAACATGAGAGCATGCCAGTGTCTGTACCTGGACATGGGTGGGGGTGAGGGATGGGTGCTGATGCCAGGTACATATATGGTAGCCATGTCTGTGTGCCTGACCTGCGTGTCTGTGACTTGTGCATGCCATGGATGCATGACACATGTGTGTGACAATGCACAGATTCAGTGAAGCAGCCAACTTACCCTTGTTTTGGCTGTGTTTGGTGTGTTTGGGGCCAGATGGATGTGACTGAGGTGAAGTGTGTGCATGTGATATGCATGAGCCATGATGCATGTGAGTTGCATATCATTGAATGTTTCAAGAGTCCATTGGACATGCATGGAAATATCCATGGCATGCAGCATGCCTGTTACTGTGTGTGTTTTGCCTGGACTGACCCATGTGTTGTGGAGGGACATGATGGAAGTGTACTTTGACAGTGGTGCACATCTGCTATTGCTTCCTGTCTAGGGGACCATTGTGCAGTACCCTGATGCTTGTGTTCTTTGTCTCCCTCTACGCAGCGGCTAGTGAAGAAGAGGGCGGAGACGGCGCTGTGGAGCAAGGCGGCGGGGATGCACCCACGGCTGCAGCGGAAGGGGTGGGTGAGCCCCCACAGGGGCCTGCTACGGCGGGAGACGGTGAGGAGCCATCCAGGTTGGTGGTTTGCACAGAGGAGGAGGAGGCCGCCACTGGGGCACACATGGGGCCTGGTGGGGGCATCCCTGCTGGTGCAAGTGGTGCAGTCCAGGGCCAGGGGCAGGAGGCAACACAGGTCACCGTGGATGGGCCTGTGCATGTCGCTGTCCCTGACCCTGTGAGTGCACCACCATGCACCAGCAGGGATACCCCGTCCCAGGCCCGTCCGCAGGTAGTGGGGATGTCCATGTCACCTGACTCCCCTCCACCTGCGGACGTGGGAACCCCTGGCCGTGTGGAGAAGGTCCTGATTGGGGTTGCGATGCGCACGGCTGTGATTCGTGATGCCGTGCGTGCTTCCCGGGAGGAGCACGCACGTCATCACGAAGTGCACCGTGCCGACGTGGCCCAATTGGGATCGGCCATGTTCGGGGGTTTCCTGCATGTGTTGGCCAATGTGGCGGCCCTCTCCTCCTCTGTGCAGGCTATCCACCAGTCGTTCTCCTTGCCGTCTTCCGGGCCAGATGCCACCAGGGCCCCCTGTGGACCTGCCCCGACCAATGCAGCCAGCTCGGTGGGGATCCCATCCCTGCCACAGTTGGGAGTCGGAGGTCCAGCAGGGGTGGACAACACTGCAACTGGACCCCAGCAGATGGAAGATGTGACAGCATCATCAGGCAGGGCACGTGCTCGACGGCGTCGGTGGTTTCCATCAGCCTGGATGCCGTCGTGCTGGCAGAGGCAGTGGCGTCGGAGGCAGCAGCGGGCTCGACGTGGGAGGCATAATGGCTCGGGGCCATCAAGATCAGAGGGGCAGCCATCGGCCGGAGGGCAGGGCAACCCTGGGATGGTGGTGTCTTCCGTGTGGGAGGAGTTGGTCCAGCGGATAGGTGCGGAGCGGCAGCGGGCAGAAGAGGAGCGGCTCGCCATGGTCAGGGCGCAGTTCTCCATGCGTCGGGCATTGAGGCGGGCTGAGTGCCTCGAGGAAGCTCGCAGGGAGTTTGAGCTGAACATGGGGTTATCCCTGCGAGACCTCGGGGCCAGGACAGAGTCCCGCCTCCAGGACATCGACATGGAGTTCGATGATGCCCTGGCCAGCAACATCAACAAGTGAGCCGCAGGACTTGCCCGCTGCCTTTGTATATAGTTATTTAGTTAGTTAGTGTTAGGTTTCCTTTATTTGTTTTATTATTTTGGACCGCTCGGACAATGGCCACTTTTTTGTATATATTTTTTAGATTAGGTAGTAGTAGGTTTCATTTATGGTGTTGGGCTCATGGACCCTGGAACATTCCTGTATATAGTTTGCTTTTTGTAGATACTTCTTTTTCATTTCTTATTGTGTTCACCATGAGGAAATGGTTTTTCCTTTTTTTTCATACTCCATGATATTGCTTTGGACGACATTTATTTTTTTTATTCCTTTGTTTTTTTGATTATGACTTTTGTTCTCGGACATGGACCATTAATTTGCTTATCCACATAGTTGTATGTTTGATTTGTTTACTTATTTCTCATTGGTTTCATACATGTCATGATATGTGTTTTGACATTCACTTGCACCCATTGTGTATGTGTGTGTGTCGGGCATGTGTCCATTTACATTGTTGCCATTGGGGTTGTATCATGTAATTGCATTCACTATGTGGGTGGATGCTATCCTTGCCTGGGTGTTTGTGCTGGGTATGCTGCCCATTACTGCCATGATTGTGTATCGTCAGGACCTGGGGCCAGGGGGACATGTGTGGGTGCCTGGTGGAGGTTGCCCTTGCACTGCTGGGGGGTGGGGGTGGTGGGAGACATGAGTGGGGGCCTGGTGGAGGTTGCCCCTGGATGGTGGCGGGTGGGGGTGATAGGGGACATGAGTGGGGGCCTGGTGGAGGTTGCCCCTGCACTGCTGGGGGGTGGGGGTGGTGGGAGACATGAGTGGGGGCCTGGTGGAGGCTGACCCTGCACTGCTGGGGTGTGGGGGTGGTGGGAGACATGAGTGGGGGCCTGGTGGAGGTTGCCCCTGGATGGTGGGGGGGTGGGGGTGATAGGGGACATGAGTGGGGGCCTGGTGGAGGTTGCCCCTGCACTGCTGGGGGGTGGGGGTGGTGGGAGACATGAGTGGGGGCCTGGTGGAGGCTGACCCTGCACTGCTGGGGTGTGGGGGTGGTGGGAGACATGAGTGGGGGCCTGGTGGAGGGTGCCCCTGCACTGCTGGGGTGTGGGGGTGGTGGGAGACATGAGTGGGGGCCTGGTGGAGGGTGCCCCTGCACTGCTGGGGTGTGGGGGGTGGTGGGAGACATGAGTGGGGGCCTGGTGGAGGTTGCCCCTGCACTGCTGGGGGGTGGGGGTGGTGGGAGACATGAGTGGGGGCCTGGTGGAGGTTGCCCCTGGATGGTGGCGGGTGGGGGTGATAGGGGACATGAGTGGGGGCCTGGTGGAGGTTGCCCCTGCACTGCTGGGGGGTGGGGGTGGTGGGAGACATGAGTGGGGGCCTGGTGGAGGTTGCCCCTGCACTGCTGGGGGGTGGGGGTGGTGGGAGACATGAGTGGGGGCCTGGTGGAGGTTGCCCCTGGATGGTGGCGGGTGGGGGTGATAGGGGACATGAGTGGGGGCCTGGTGGAGGTTGCCCCTGCACTGCTGGGGGGTGGGGGTGGTGGGAGACATGAGTGGGGGCCTGGTGGAGGCTGACCCTGGTGGCTGGGGGGTGGGGGTGGTGGGTGACATGAGTGGGGGCCTGGTGGAGGGTGCCCCTGGTGGCTGGGGGATGGGGGTGATAGGGGACATGGGTGGGGGCCTGGTGGAGGTTGCCCCTGCACTGCTGGGGGGTGGGGGTGGTGGGAGACATGAGTGGGGGCCTGGTGGAGGGTGCCCCTGCACTGCTGGGGTGTGGGGGTGGTGGGAGACATGAGTGGGGCCCTGGTGGAGGGTGACCCTGGTGGCTGGGGGGTGGGGGTGGTGGGTGACATGAGTGGGGGCCTGGTGGAGGGTGCCCCTGGTGGCTGGGGGATGGGGGTGATAGGGGACATGGGTGGGGGCCTGGTGGAGGGTGACCCTGGTGGCTGGGGGGTGGGGGTGGTGGGAGACATGAGTTGGACATGGGTGGGGGCCTACTGGCAGGTGCCCCACAGTGCTGGGGGGTGGGGGTGGTGGGGGACATGAGTTGGACATGGGTGGGGGCCTGCTGGCAGGTGCCCCACAGTGCTGGGGGGTGGGGGTGCAAGGGGACATGTGTTGGTGTTCATTAGTTCAAGGAGACATGTGCCTTTGCTGGGGGGCATGCCCATGTTGGGTGGGCTGCCTGCGGGACATGACCAGGGATGCAGGGTAGTCCCCTGTGGTGTGGGCTGCCTGCAGGGGCCGTGGAGGGTGTACAGGGTACACCTGGGAGGACCCACACTGTCAAATCACATGTGGGACTCCCCGGCACCCCTGAAATACACGTACCATGCAGAAATCGCGTGTAAAACTTCCCGCGCACCCCTGAAATACACGCGCCCAGGCTATTCGCGTGTAAAACTTCCCGCACACCCCTGAAATACACGCGCCCAGGCTATTCGCGTGTGGAACTTCCCGCGCACCCCTGAAATACACGCGCCCAGGCTATTCGCGTGTAAAACTTCCCGCGCACCCCTGAAATACACGCGCCCAGGCTATTCGCGTGTGGAACTTCCCGCGCACCCCTGAAATACACGCGCCCAGGCTATTCGCGTGTGGAACTCCCCGCGCATCCCTGAAATACACGCGCCCAGGCTATTCGCGTGTGGAACTTCCCGCGCACCCCTGAAATACACGCGCCCAGGCTATTCGCGTGTGGAACTTCCCGCGCACCCCTCAAATTCACGCGCCCAGGCTATTCGCGTGTGGAACTTCCCGCGCACCCCTGAAATACACGCGCCCAGGCTATTCGCGTGTGGAACTCCCCGCGCACCCCTGAAATACACGCGCCCAGGCTATGCGCGTGTGGAACTTCCCGCGCACCCCTGAAATACACGCGCCCAGGCTATTCGCGTGTGGAACTTCCCGCGCACCCCTCAAATTCACGCGCCCAGGCTATTCGCGTGTGGAACTTCCCGCGCACCCCTGAAATACACGCGCCCAGGCTATTCGCGTGTGGAACTTCCCGTGCACCCCTGAAATACACGTAGCCCGCTCCCCCAGGCCCGATCGCGTGAGGAACTTCACGCGAACCCCTGTAATACACGTAGCCCGCTCCCCCAGGCCCGATCGCATGTGGAACTTCACGCGAACCCCTGTAATACACGTAGCCCGCTCCCCCAGGCCCGATCGCGTGAGGAACTTCACGCGAACCCCTGTAATACGCGTAGCCCGCTCCCCCGGCCCGATCGCGTGAGCAACTTCACTCGAACCCCTGAAATACACGTAGCCCACTCCCCCAGGCCCGATCGCGTGAGGAACTTCACGCGAACCCCTGTAATACACGTAGCCCGCTCCCCCAGGCCCGATCGCGTGAATAACTTCACGCGAACCCCTGTGATGCACGTACCCTGCAAATCGCGTGTGACACTTCCCGCGCACCCCGGTATACATGCACACGTATTTTTTGTCAGCGGGTGTCCGTGTTTGTGGGTACCCCTTTGCACGACATTTTTCCTGGAGGGCCACAGTATGGGACATTCATCATGGCAGTATATAGGTGCTATTTGTTGGCACACCTTTTGGCGCACATTTCTTACAGCCGCAGAGACGCTACCGCTTCCTTTCTTGTGGCGGTCGTGTTTGTGCCTGTGCGCTGGTTTGAGCGTGCGCTTTTTTCCCCTATTCTATTCCATGAATACGTGTTGTAGGCGAGCGTGTGGGCGTTCCGCGCACTTGTGCCCTGTACTTCCCCCGTGACGCCCACGTTTTGGCAAGTTGTTCCCCATTCCGAGTGTTACGCCCGTGTTCCGCCTACTTTTATTGCGTGCGCCGCGCTATGTGCGAATTTCGCTGTGGCCTGTGCGATTTTCGCTGTGACCTGGCGCACGCTGTTAGATGGCCTGTGCGCCAACGTGCGCCGCGCACTTTTTTATCGCACATCCGCTGGTTTTCTCGCGCACGGCCTTCCATGAATCGACGTGCGCTGCTTTTCGTGCGATTTTCGCACTTGCACTGCGATTTTCGCTATTCCACTGCGATTCGCACGTTTTTGCCCACTTGCGCCGCGCTAATTATTCCATGAATCGGCCTCATAGTTTGTTATGGTGATTCATATACTTCAGTATAAAACAACACAATTAGACAAAGTAAGCAACAACAGAAAAAAAAAAAAAAAACAGAAAAAAAGGGGTTCGTGAATTGACAATTGGTAGTGGACAGTGACAATGCACTGTTGTTCGGGGTGCGTCTACACCAAGGTGTTTCGGCCGTTTAGGTGGACCAATTATGTCCCAGCATATGTACGGCCTTCATCAGGACGAAGTGCTGCACGGGGTGGAATAGGTGCTGTGGATAATTATTTCCACTGGCACAAATTTCTAGTATTACGCCAGGCGTGGGAAGGATCTTAGTGTAATCCTCACTTGTGAGGATCTTGGAGTGGGATGGACTCTGATTTTAAATATGCGGTCCTCGCTGACTCACTCCGGTGCTCAACGCTATGCCGCCAGGCCCCTTTCGAGCCCCGGAGTGAGTCAGCACATTTCTACAGCGCTCTCCACTGGCCCGCTATTCGTGATTCATGCACAAAGGTTTCCGCGCGAGGACCGCATATTTAAAATCAGAGTCCATCCCACTCCAAGATCCTCACAAGTGAGGATTACACTAAGATCCTTCCCACGCCTGGCGTAATACTAGAAATTCGTGCCAGTGGAAATAATTATCCACAGCACCTATTCCACCCCGTGCAGCACTTCGTCCTGATGAAGGCCGTACATATGCTGGGACATAATTGGTCCACCTAAACGGCCGAAACACCTTGGTGTAGACGCACCCCGAACAACAGTGCATTGTCACTGTCCACTACCAATTGTCAATTCACGAACCCCTTTTTTTCTGTTTTTTTTTTTTTTCTGTTGTTGCTTACTTTGTCTAATTGTGTTGTTTTATACTGAAGTATATGAATCACCATAACAAACTATGTATTTTGATTAGGTTTGCGTTACCTACACGACTGTTGTGTCAAACTATGTGACCCCATGTGTTTGTAAATATATCCTATAAGCCTGTACGGTTGGTTTCATTAAACCGTGTGATGTTATGCTGTTTGGAGAACTGTTCACTCTATGTTGATTTTTTCAACTGCATAGATAAACAAACTATTATTTTCTCCAAACAACAAAGAAAGTGAGTTTATTTCTTTTTCTCCTTTAATGCAGAGGGTAATAAGGGGTGAAACAGTGTGTTTTCATTAGAGCACTTCTGACATTCTACCTTTACCTCACTACCCACATATCGAATTATTTATCAGGTCTCTTTGTATTGACTTTTTTAAGTGGTTTGTTTGGTTTTAGTGAAATACGGTGCTGTAGGAGTAAGTGGTATTCCTATTCTCCTAAAGTGTTTGTTTTAATCAATAGGATCATCTTGGTCTAAGACAAGAAGTCATTTTAAAGAGGGGGGATCTTCCCACCAAAGAGTCTGCATGTACCTTCCACAGAAACATGTCTTTTCTGTATGCTTTCCAACGATTTCAACAAAAGCAAATAAGAGGTGGAATTGCAGGATGAATTGCAGTTCAAATGAATTCCTAAGTATTTTAATATTGGGTCTGTGTTATGGTGCATTGCTCTCCGTCACCCATTCCTTTGCATATGAATGTTAGAATCCAAAGTGTGCTGTGTGGTCCATTGTGTCTATGCTTTTTAGTATCTCTTAAGGGTTTTTCAATGTGCATAAAATACATGACTTGTCCCATAAATATATATTTTTCTGAGTTTTATTTATTATTTTGTGTAAAATGCACACTTTATCGGAGGTTACTTGAAATTGCTTCTGGGAGGCTGGACTGTGGCTGAATGGTCAAAGCAAGTGTTCTGATCGACAGGTAGATGTCCACTTCAGGGCTCACAAAATCTCCTCACCCACTCACCCACTCACATAGGTGAGGAGAGTTTATGAAGGGCGAGGACTATTTGCATGATTCTTGCCCTTCATGGCAAGTACAGGGATGTAGGAACGTTTAACATGCTATTTACTGAAAAGAAGCTTTAAGTGTATTAATGGTGACATGCACCATTTTACAAAAAAACATTTGCTTTAACCTTTTTTGAGGGGCAAGAGTATATTTTGGGTGAGTTGGTTAAGTAAGTAACTGTCCCTGTAGAGCAGGTGACAGTTTTAAGAATTAGCAAGGCCTACATTTTCTAACACAAAACTTTGATTATTCATTTTATTTCACAGAAGTCACAGAATTGTATGAAGAGGTGTTTTTTCCCAACATCTTAATATTGCTCATTGCCTCAAGAAGAAGTTCCCCTAACATCATAAAGGAGCGAAACATGTAAGGCTAGATGGAGAGGCTAACATACTCTTCCCAGGACTGATCTACTAACACAACTTGTAAATAACCAGTGTGTATAGCAATGACTTAGGGATTAATATTTTGGGACATGGTATAGAACAGTATAGGCAAATAAGAAGTTGCTTGTTTGTTTGTGTTTCTTCCATGTGTGATACATTTGTTTTATATAATGCTGCAATTATTCACACCAAACATTTTTTTCGAAATGCTGTAATCATTCACACCTCGGATAGTTTTTTTTTTTACAATGTAATACACTAATACAATGCTATGTGATAGCTTATGATGTAGTTCATGTGTAGAATTAAAAAATAAAAGCAGGGGTTGTGGATTTTAAGGGACTTGGTGCAGGACATTGCGTTCATTGGATGGATGGGATGGCCAATGTGCCAATGCCTTTCCCCGTGGCTCTCCATCCTTCTGTTATATGCTTAAGCTGCATTTCCAACACGCAAAACCACGCCGAGCTAAGCAAATAGGAAGAACATCAGTGTTTAGATGCTTTGTGCCTAGGAATTTGACTCACATAACTGTGGTTTGTGGTATTCTGGTTTGAATAGCTTCTGAGCTAAGTGGTCCAGTAGGAAGGGGACACATTAGGCCCAATACATAAAGCTATTTTGAAGGTCTTCATAGAATGTAATTTTCACACACGAAAAGTGTGTGTGATTCACAAGAGTGATGCACAGAGCAATGCGCATGTATTTGTTGGTGCTGCATGTGCGCTGTCCATACATGTATGCATGCAACAGGGTTTGCATGAAGGGGACGGATTAGCTGTTGCCCCTAAATTTGCCTATGCAAAATGGGAGTATTTCTAAAAGTGTCCATGATCAGCAGTACACATCAGGTACACAGATATAAACCCACAAACAGCATGATCAGTTACGAAAAAAGGGGCAAATGGCTGATATATTTTCAATCAGGTCTCAATTTGGTGCTCTTCCAAATGTCCGGAAAATCAATTTGGAACTGGGGCAAATCTGCAGAAACCAATTTGATTGTTTCCTACCATATTTCCAGAAGGCTTTTTCATTTCCCAGCAGTAAGGTATATAAGCCAAGATCTGGCGTCTGAGTGAGTGGCTGGGGACAAAGGAGCAGAGCCCCTGCAGATACCCAGCCGCCTGCTGGAGAGCAGGAGAGCAGGGGCCTGGCCCTGCTGGCATCAGTGTTCAGTAGGGGAAGCACAGATCTTAGCTGAGATGGCGCAGTGTGCAAGGGGAGTTCGGGCCTGGTGTTGCTGCAGCCCCCTCACCTGCTGTGATCAATAGCCATTGTGAGCTGGGCCCAGCAGTGCAGAGGGAGTCCGCAAGAGTTGGAGGAGTTCGGAGGTCAGAAGGCCGCCATATTTGAGCTACCCTGGCAGGGAGCTCCACTAGCCTGTAGGCCCACAGGAGACAGAGAGGAGCACATTGGGCAAGTTGCAGCGCTGATTACAGCAGCAAGCACAAGAGAAATGAGGGAGCAAACCCTGATTCTGTACCCACAGAATATATTTGTGACATCTACTGATTTCTCTGCCTTCATGCTTACTTCAGCTGGACAGAATGCGAGAGCTGTTTCCTGGTTCTTGCGTGATCCTGATGTTGTTTAAGGATGTCAAGAATGTTGTAAACCTGCGGGTAATGGCATTAGAAGGATCAATTGATGGGGCTTTACTCAGCCCTTCCATGATAACATGTATTCAAGTATTTAAGGAAGTCAATTTAGCAGCACCAGTGCGTCCATCTAAACACTTCTGCTGATGTAAAACCCACACTCTAGCAGCAACACCCACCTTTTCTTCTGGAGCTGAAGTGGCAGTGTCTTGACCAAGAAGCAAGGCACCGTTGTATAATACAGATGCCCAAGTTCATCCTCTGCTTCATGTTTAACCTCAGGGGAGACATCCTGAGTTTTGAATGAATCCGTGGGCACCACCCTGACTTGAGTCACAGCAAAACCCTATGCATGGGATCCAAAGGAGATGCAAGTGATCCGCTCCTGGCTATACGAATAGAGTCCACAGCTGCCATCCTGAGAAATCTGTCTGTGCCTGAAGTCCTGTCAAGCAGTCATCGCACCTGGTGCAGCACATGCCTTTGTGCACTGCAGAGCTTCCTTGTGAGTTTATCACTTGAGAGCGCACTCATAATTATATGAACCTCTCCAACCTGATACACCACCGTCGCTGGCATAAGGAGTCAGAGGGTGCTCTAGAGCTCTCAGTTCCACCAGTTCAATAAGGAAGCCTCTTTCGCTGAGCTCGCCCTCCGCCTGCCACAGGACTCTCTTCACTGTTCTGGAGTTCCTTTCTTGTCTGCGCCTGTCTTGCTGCTAGGCCGCCTGGCCACCTGGATCTGCCTGAAGTCCCTACGGCCTCTGACTCTTGACACCTTGCGGCACCTCCACCATCAAGAGTTGTCAGATATCACTCCACCCTCGTGCTTGGCCCAGGGGCTTCCCCCCTCCTTACTGCTGGAGCAGCACAACATCTGTTTTTGGCGACCTGGGACTTCTTGTGCACCTGACACGTCTGTGCCTGTCTTGCTGCTAGGCCGCCTGGTGAGTTCATCATACCTCATGCAGTTTCTCCTTCTCTCTCTCTCTCTCTCTCTCTCTCTCTCTCTCTCTCTCTCTCTCTCTCTCTCTCTCTCCATCCCTCTATCCTCTTCCTCGATGGTGCTCTCTATTTGCCCTCTTTACTCTAACTGCTACTTTATCACCTTTCCTACCTCTCTTTTGAATGCATGGAAGGAAAATGTTCAAGAAAGATCTCCTGGTCTCCAATCCAGGCCTGCCCATCGCTGACACTTACTTCAATGCTTCTTCCAGGCAGACTGTCACAGACATACTCTTTGTCGTTCCCTCTCTGGACAAGGGACCGCCCAAATGGTCTCTACCGTCTCCCCCTTCTCTTTGTCCTCCATTAATGGTTGCACCAGTTGGCAATACTTTTGGCATGCTTCTCATCCTCTAGATGCATCATTAATGTCTATCAGAATGGCACTGTTATGGCCCAGGGCTCTCAGCCCAACCTCCTCCTTCTTGATAGGCATCTTCCATCTCTCATCAACTTCCTCCCTTCTCCTGCCACTCCTCTGGTGGCCATTCCTCATGCCCTTTCTCCACCACTGACAGGCATACCACACCAATGTACCGCTTCTTGGAAGAACTTCAAATGCGGTAATCAGCTTCAACCTACCTACCAACAACACTCGCCCTGCTGTTAAACACTCCTCTGATATCTGTCTCCTTCTTGAAGACTTTGACCTTGATGTTCTTGCTCTCACTGAGACGTGGTTCACTTTCAGCTCTGTCACTGCTTTGGCACACTCATCCCTGAGGTTACAAGATCTCTAAGCCCAGGCCAAACTGGTCTGGAGGTGGAGTGGTGTTGATCTTCCCTGAATGGGTCTCTGCAATTATCATTCCCACTCAGATCTACTCTTCCTTCAAATGCCTTGTCTGCAGGCTTGGTTTCTCTCCAACCCTCTCGTTGACTCTCGCCACCATCTACAGGACCCCTAGTCCAGTCTCCCTCTTCCCCTCAGAGTGGTCTGACCTCACCTCCTCTCTTCTTGCCTCCACCTCCAAGATTCTCCTCCTCTGAGACTTCAGTATTCACCTTGACTCTCCTGATTCGGCCACTGGACTCTTCTGCAGCCTCTGTGACTTTCTTTCCCTCACCATTCATCCCTCTGGTCTGATGCACTCAGCCACACATACCTTGGATGCTCTCATCTCATCAGACATCTCCTGTCCTCTCACCTGGATCTCTTAGGTCCCCTGGCTAAGCCTCTGCTTGCACTGCCAGTCTCCTTCTCCATCATTTGACCGGTGAAGTGAGTGTCAGTTGTTGTTTTTGCCGCCACTTTCCTTCCACCTCCTACTCCTACCATGGACTCCCACACTGACCCTGCCCTTGCAAATCATCACCTCTCTATCACCAAACACCCTGGACATCCTTGCCCCAGTCATGAGGATTTGCATGAAGCCTGCCTCCAAGCGCAACACCTGTATGACTCTGACCCAGCCTCTCTGAAACGCAAGTGCAGAGTTGCCTAGCAGAAGTGGCAGGCATCAAGCACACCCTCTGACAGACTGCCTGTCTTCTGCTCCAAAGATAATATAGACTCTCGATCCACTCGATGAAGAGGAACCACATCCAAGCCTCTCTACGGCCACTAACAACATGGGTGAACTATTTAAAATCAGTAAAGAACTCACCAATCCTTCTGCAGTCGCCACCTCTCCCCTGCCATCCCTGCCCCTCTGTAATTCACTGGCCTCCCACTTCAAACCAAACCTCAGGACATCCTGTCCTCACTCTCCTCCACTTGCCCCCCTTCCATCCCTCTTTCTCCTCTTTTTCTGAATGAATATCTCCTCCAAACAGGTGTTACCGTGCTCCCCCAGAACTATCAAGGACAATATTAACTCCCTTGCACCTGCCTTGACCGACTTCTGTCAACACTAATTTGCCATGCGCTCCTTTCCTCTTCCCTTGAAACACTTCCTTGTGCATACTCTCCTCAAAAAAGCTTTTTTCCAACCCATCTTGCCTGGCTAACTACCAGCCTATCTCAATTACCCCCTTCGTTGGCAAACTCCTGGCAAAGCTGGTAATCTTCTTATTGTTCCAGTACAATTAATCTGTTGGTTGTCTCCACAGCCACCAATCTGGCTTCAGAGCAGCCGGAGGCACGGAAACCTCTCTACTGAACACCTGTGAAGACCTGCTCTAAAATCTTGATTCCAACTCTCCATCTGTTCTTAGCCTGCTGGAGCTGTCCACTGCCTTCAACCCGGTCAATCATGCCACCCTGACAAATCGGCTCTGTGACACCCTTGGCATCACGGGCATGGCACTTGACTGATTGACCTCATTCCTCTCCGATCATCCTTCCTAAGTTCAACTGGGCCCTTTTCTCTCCCCTATCACTCTCTCTACCTGCGGCATCCTATCCTCTTGCCATGGCTCTTCAACATCTACCTGGCCCCTCTGGCCCACCTGATCTCCTCCTTCTCTCATTACTTATAGTGTGATGCAGATGACACGCAGCTCTCCTTCAAGCTTCCCTCTACTGCCTCTTCTTCCTCCTCTCTCATCCCGGACTGTCTGACTGCTATTCAGGCCCCCTACAGGGCAACAGGCCCCCCCACCCAGTCAACCCCCCTCCACACACTTAGCATGGGGACCCTCCCCCTGGCACCTCAAGGAATCCCTGGCACTTGCCCTCCTGACCGCCACTTAGCACTCGCCTAGCCCCTGTGTCCCATTTCTCCCCCTCCTCACCCCCTTTCACTTGCATTCTCTACTCTCTAACCTGCACTTCCCTTATCACCCTAGCACTTTACAATTCGTGCCGACTGGCACTCCCCTTCTCTCCCTCGCACTTCTTGTTACTGCACTTGCATGATCCGAATATCACAAGGCCTAGTAGCAGCGCTATTATGCTCTCCCTTGCCCCCCCCATCCGCCCCCTGTTTTTGTATTGTGGCACCTTGAAACACCATTTATTGTTTGTTTGTGTGTTTGTTTTATTCATTTATAATGCGGACCAGACCCGGAGGTAAGAGCGCGAAGCAGTAAAGGATATGCGAAGCATAGGTTATATAGTTGCATAGTTACACATAATGCTAGAACTATATATAGGTCGTAGAAGTGATACAGTAGATCATATATAGAGTATTATACTGTTTAGGTTACATAGTTACATAATTATAATCAAAGTATTATGCAGTTTCGGTTACATAGTAACATAATTACACATGATGCTAGGGATATATACAGGTCGTGGAATTGATACAGTAAATTATGTACATAATATTCTACAGTTTACAGGTGTTATATCAGCAAAGGTGAAGGGGGGAGGTATTGGCTAGTTGATCGATTGCTACAGATGGTTGATGTAGTTAGATCTGAATTTGAGGTAGGATTTCTCCTCACGTATAGAGTGGGGCAGTGAGTTCCATGCATGGGCCGCCCGGACGGGGAAGCTAGCGCCTCCAACCTTGGTCAATTTGAATCTAGGGATGATAAGTATGTTGGCATTGGAAATTCTAGAGGGTCTGGAGGGTCCGAAATTCTAGAATCTATCTGTTAGATAGGGAGGAGCCATGTTGTTCCCGGCTTTGTGTGTTAGGAAAGCGACTTTCAATAGGATTTTGTCTTGGGTCGACAGCCAATTATTATTGCGCCTTATCATCGTAATGTGTGATCGTCTGGGGATACCAAGAGCTGCTCTCAGGGCATTATTTTGTAGAATGTGTAGTCTGTGTAGGATGTGTTTGTTGGCTCCAATATATAAGGCATTACAGTAATCGAGTCTAGGTAGAACAAGGGCTCTAGCTAGAATCATGCAATTCTCATTAGAGATAAAGTGTTTACCTGCTCTGATGAGCTTACATGTGTAAGCTGTGGCTGAGGCTAGTGAGTTGACCTGTTTGTTGAAGGAGAGAGTGGCATCTAGATGGAAGCCTAGCGTCTTCACTTCCTTGGCTACCTTAATAGAATTCCCATCGATTTCAAAGGCAGAGTAATTCTGGCCTAGTTTTTTGAGATTGGAGTATGTGCCAAGAATGATTAGCTCTGTTTTGTCATCATTCAGGTATAGACCTTGAGTAGCCATCCATGCCTGGATGATGAGATACACCCTATTCACCAAGGCCAAATCCTTGTTGTAATCCCCCAAAAGTGGGAGGAGAATCTGGGTATCATCTGCATAGTTAGTGTAGGTGATACCAAGAAGGTCCAGATCATCAAAAAGGGGCTTAGTGAATATGTTGTATAATGTCAGAGATAAACAAGAGCCCTGGGGAACTCCACATGAAATGGGGATCGGGTCTGCTGCATTTGAGGGGGAGAACACCCTCATGGTCGTTTCGCTAAGGAAAGATTCAACCCATTTTATGGCTTCTTTGGAGAAATGTGCAGAGAACTTTGTGATCTACAAGGTCAAATTCAGCCGAGACATCTAAGAGCAAGAGGAGAGCTGTTTGACCTTTGTCTCTTAACTCATCAATTTGAATCTTCAAATCGATGAGAGCGCTCTCGGTCTCATGTTGTGGATGGAAGCCAGACTGCCTTACTCCTAGGAGTTTGTGTTTTTCTAGGAATTTTTGGATTTGGGTGTATGCAATCTTGTCTAGGATTTTTAACAGGAAGGGGACTGTTGTGATGGGGCGGTAGTTAGTGGGAATGAGGGGTTCTAGGGATTGTTTTTTTTAGCAATGTCAGTTCTCATGATTGTTTCAGGTTGGACGGTACGGTGCCTGAGGTGAATGATGCATTAGTTTAGCTATGAAGGGGGAAAGTTCTCTAGCGGCACCTTTTATAAGTTGTGCAGGGCACAAGTCGCCTTGGCAATTGAATGGTTTAAGAGAAAGGATGACTTTCTCCACCTCCCGGATAGATGTTTTTGAGAATCTAAATTGGGTAGTAGTGTTTTGCATCATAGAGTTATTTATAGGAGGCTGATTAAGTGCTGCTTTCTTAGCTGCTATTTTATTTTGAAGCATGGTAACTTTGTTGGCCAGGGCGTGTTGTATCTCTGTGCACCAGGCTTTGTCTTTTGTGCATATATTTTGGATGGGAGTAGGCGACTCTTGTTCCTTTAAGATAGCAAAGAGCTCTCTCATACTAGAGTTGGCTGAAGAGATACGTTCATTATTTGAGTTGCGTTTGGCCAGGATGATTTCCTTTTTGCATTGTGAAGATATTTCTATTAGTTTGTTTTTGTGGTCTTCTGAAGGGGTGAGTCTCCAGGTGGATTTGCAACTTCTTTTAAATTGACAGAGATCTTTCAGTTCGGGGGTGAACCGTTAATTTAGGTGGGCTTTGGGTTTCTTGGTCTCAGCTTTCGAGGAGCGATGTTATCAAGAGTGGTTTGTATAATTTTTTTTATACTCTTCAATGAGTATCTCTGGGTCTAGATGTTCATCGAGTTGGTTTAGGGTAGGTAGAATGGCAGGAATTACTTTGTCCTTAGTGATACTTTTTTTGTTCCTGGGAGGGCATGAAGGTGCCATATTGGCTACTGGAGGGAGTGGCCTAGTGGTAGATAAATCATAGGTTATCAAGTAATGGTCCGTCCATAGTTGTGGGGAGATAGAGGTAATGGAGGCAGAACAGTTATAGTCAGCTAACCAGTCGAGGGTTCTCCCTCTATTATGGGTGGGTTCTGCAATTTTTTGGGTTAGTCATAATTCAATGAGGGTATTGGCCACATTGATGGCATGTTTGTCTAATGGGTCATTATAACCTAGGTTAAAGTCTCCAAGAATGACCAGTTGTGTGGAGATGTTAAGATTAGTAGATAGTAGACAATTAATGTCTTCTTCGAATGTACCCGCCGGGCCGGGGGCCTATAGATAAGGTAGATAGTGAGGGTCTGGGAATTGTGCATTGGGAGATTTATAGCGCACACTTTGCAGGATTTAGAGTCTGGAGTGGAGGTAGTTCTCATGTTTAGGCTGATTTTGGCAATGATGGCAATGCCTCTGCATCGTATGTTGTTTCTATCTTGTCTCAGAATCGTGTAGCCGTCTGGGATTGCTAGAGATAGTAGGGGTCCAGCTGCCTCATGCAGCCAGGTCTCTGTGATGGCGAGGAAGTCCAAATTATTAGTCAATATAAATTTGCAGATGTCAGTGGCATGCGCCGTTAGGGATCTGGTATTTATTAGTCCGCCTTTGAGCGGGGGGGGCTGCCGTGTTGATTTTACTTTGTTTGGTTTTGATGGAGGAGGTTGGCAGTGACCTAGTTATACAATTAGCAGTGCTAGTTTGTTGGATGGTGGTTCTTTTTGTTGGTGACAGGGAGGGATCTGGTCAAGAGTTCATGTAATCTTGTTAGTCTAGCTCTGAGTCTGGAATTTCTGGTGGGTTTGCTACAAGGTATGCTTAGGGGTTCTCTGGTAGGTCCAGTCCAGGGTCCATTGGTGAGGTTAGCTTGCTCCATTATAGTGCAGGAGGAAGTGGTTGTAGGGGTTGTTGACTTAGTATAGAGGTGGAGGCTAGCGCCGGCCACTAGGATGGATGGAACAGCAGGTAGGTAGCAAACCAAAGGCGAAGCGTTATGATTCTCATGGTGTAATACAATTAGGGAGGTATATACTTATCCTTGGGCAGCGCTGAGGCGTATGTACAGAGGGGAGTGCCCTGAATACTTAATCTAAGTACAGCAGACTAGGTAGACATATGGGTTAAATGCCACAATCAAATGGGAGGGCACATATGGGCTAAAAGCAACTATCAAATAGCAGACACATATGGGCGGAATGGAGTAATCAAATAACAGGCACGTATGGGCTAAATGGAATAATCAAATAGCAGGCACATATGGGCACATATGGGCTAAATGGAATAGTCAAATAGCAGGCAGGTATGGGCTTAATGGAACAATCAAGTGGGAGGGCACATATGGGCTATAAGCAACCATCAAATGGCAGGCTGTTACAGGGAGTGCAGACTTCTAAAGGAAACAGCTGAGAATCAGATGCGCATCTGTTGTAACACTGAGCACAATGAGCTGAGGTAAAGCAATGTATGGCGTCGTCCATGAGGTGGGCTCTTAGGTCGTTACTAGTGCAATGTGGAAAGAGGGTGCAGGATATGCAAAAGGTAATAGCTTACAGTTCACTGGAGGTGTGGGGGACCACCAATTATGATAGTCTAGTGGAGCTGACAGCCGAGGTAGAGGAGGCGCTGAGAGTCTGGTAAAGTCCTTACTTTCTGAGCTCAAGATTAGTTTGGGCTAGATAAGGTGAAGGGATGATTGACATACCCGGAATGAAGCGCATAGGATGCAAATGTGCAGATTAATAAAGTCAAATGGGGCACATAGCATGCAGATGCGTAGTTCAGCTAAGTTACATGGGCACATAGGATGAGTATGCACTGTTCCTCTAAATCAGATGGGCCATATAGGATACAATTGAACAGTTCAAGTAAAGTCAAATGAGATATATAAAATGCAGATACTTAGTACAGCTAAATTGCATAGGCACATAGGAAGAGTCATGCAGTCAAATGAGGTGGGACACATGGAATGCATTAACGTAGTTCAGCTAAAATAAAGTGGGCACTGTTCCGCTGAGTCAGATGGAACATAAACAATACAATTGGGTTGTTCATTTATGACACATGTGGCATATGAGAAGCAGTTGGGCTGATCCACTAGGGTAAATTCCATATGGACCACAAGGTACAATGAGGCAAGTATGCTTGGAACAGGAGGACGCACGATATGCGGGCCGTGATAAGCAATAATAGATCACGAAGGCTCATATGTGATTAGTGTAGAGACACAGAGGTAAAGGGCATTGTAGTGCTATATGCCGAATTATATCAGTCTTACCGCCTTAAGCGTGTGCGCCGTCCAAAGCTGGCAGACAATAGGGATGACCTCCCAATGAGTGAGGTGCGGCAAGTAGGGTGCGGATTAACAGATGGGCAGAGTGTCCTGGCCAGTTCTCCAGGACTCTAGAATCAGACAGGCTCAAGACAGGGACTTTAACCGGCGTTAAACAATGGCCGGCTTCCGCCTGCCGGCGGATGAAGGTCTGTCAAAAACAGATGACAACGGCATCACGTGTTGCCTGTTGCTTGGCAACTTAGTAAGCACAGAAGCCCTCAGGCCTGGTGCCCTTTACAAATAAAATAAATACAAATACAAACAAATGCAGTGGGATGTTATCTCACTCGCGGGGCGGTGGCCATTTTAGGGTGCCGAATAATGAATGCCGCAAATGTAGAGATGCTGGCACGGGGACCATGGAGTCTGCGCTCCACGTGGCTTGTATAGGCGCCTTACAAATATCCAATGAATAAATAAATAAGCACTTTAACCCAATGCTGGAAAAAGGAAAATACACCTGGGATTCCTTGAAGGGGTGTGATGGATTGGGGATACGGGCAGAGTCAAAGCAGATGAGTGACAGGCTTGTGTGAACAATCCTACATATCCCTCATTGAAACCCTGACTAAAGTCTCCTCCCCAGTGGCCAGGGGAAGGCAGACGCTTCCTGATCCCAACCCTGAGGGTGGTGTACTGTGGGAGCATCACCTGGAGGAAACAGGGCCCAGGGTGGTGAGGAGATTCAGTTGGATGAGGCACAGTATTTTTCCTCTGATAGGAATATTCTTACAACTGTACCTAAATAGGTTATAGCTTATTGTAATTGTGATGTCTCTCATCCTTATATGAGATCTAAGTTTGTGAACTCCAAGATTATAAAATCAGAACAAGCTGTACCAAAAGAAAGATCTTTTTTGGTATGCCAGACTAAACACCTTCCTCAAACCCAAAGGTACAATGTAAGCATAATAGCTCAATCTCATAGCCCATCTGTTAAAAGCCTTAAGGGAATGCAATCTACCTTTATAAATAATGTAGAAGTTGAAAACCCTAACTTGTTTTGAAGAAACTACAAGTCCCAGGATCATAGAGATACTGAGATTAGGGAGAGGGCTAAAGAATCATATGCATTAGTCTGACAATAAAGCCTAGTAGCCATTGTAGTAGTCAGGCAATTAAGGCTAATAGCCTACACCTGAAGCCTTTCAGTTAACCTGTGAGGCATAAAAGGCCCCAGCAGGAAAGGAGGAGCAGTAGGAGCTGGAATGAGAAGTGGATGGATGGCTCTAGTAGCTGTAGCAGAGGAGAAGCACAAGGCTGGCAAATCACAAGAAAGTGTAAGAACAGAAGGGATACCGGAGTGTGGATACAGCACATTTCACCTACAAGCTCTGAGAGTGTCGTGTTCTCCCAAAATATTAAATGCATAGGCTGCAGAGCGGAAGACATGCAGAAGGCTGAGGTTTCCCCATGTGAGCCGTGTTGCAGTGATTGCAGAGTCGAGGAAGTGCAGGAGATTAAGGTCAGAAGCAGAAGGAAAGCCGAGGGTCTCGGGAGAAAAGGGAACTCCCACATGAAGTGGTTGGACCGAAGACACCTGTGCTGGAGAAGGGTGTGGGTCCCAAGCGAACCAGAAGTAGTAGAAGAGGCAGAGGAAGTCGGGGAAGCAGTGCGACCCGCAAAACCAGTGTCACTGAACCCGTTGAGTGAAGCACAGCCTTCAAATATACTGCGTGAGCTTTGCCAGTAAGTGTAGCCAGCTCCTAACTGAGTAGCGTCTAATGCGAGGAAAGCTATTCGTTATATCAGAAGTCTAACCTTCAATGCTATTGTAGCCCTTGTGTATAACATTGAAGATCACTGTTCTCATGAGCAATTAAAGAACTTGAAAACCATTGTTGATGTATCTAAAGACTGTTTGCTGTTTAACGGAGTGGTCGCCTTCCCCAAATTTATATAATGGAATGCATCCTATAACATTACTGAATACCAAATCTTGTCTATGTACGAGTTACAAGTAACAGAGTGTGAAAATGGCATCAAAGGAGATTGTGTGTCCCTGAATATAATTCCCAAAGAAGTATGAACTTCATTCTTTACCATTACAGAGCAATACAAGATTTTATTCAACTTTAAACCTTAAAAACTACTTGAGAGAGAAGTTGCATGTGCCCTCTTGTGTTTTCAAATGAAAGACTGTACTTTATACTGTATCCAGAAGTGACATTTATTCTATTTTCAAGAAGTAAAGCATTTAAAGCTCTGAAGAGACGAGCAAGCATTACCCAAGCCAATGGGGCTACCCTTTTTATAGTGAAACCTGTCTTGCCAAGAGTTAAAGAGCCATCTATCTTGTGAAGTTGTTAACAGTCAAGTGGTATAGGAAACAGGCACACGATTGTTACATGAAGCTGAGAGAGTGGAACATAAGCTTCTGGATATTACTTGGCCTGATAAGTGTCAGAAATGTAGGAACACAACTGGGAAAGAGGAACCAAAGGCTTGTGAAGAATACTTTGAATTAAAATACAACCTCTGGTACAAAAGACTGCTGAAGCTAAAAGGGAGAGAGTCTTGTGAGCTGAAGCAGGTTGTTTTTGTGGTAGTTAGACAGACTGAAAAGGCAAAGAGGCCGCCTCCTTTAGGAAAGCCATTAAAAGGAAGAGTGCCTTGCCTACCTGAAGAGGATGAAGTGTCTGGTCAAAATCTACCTAATAATTCAACAGTACTGGAGTAGTTGTAGTAACACTTGAACTGTGGTGGTATATTAAGTTTCCAGAAGAAGTCACATTGAAGTGGTTGAAGCAGTAACGTACTGAGTACTGTGGGACAAAGGTGACTGTTCGCATTGCACCAACAGTAGAAGTGTGCTTGTTGAAAATAGAAGCAGCAGCACAGGGAAAACATCCTGACAAATATACCAAATGTAAAGTTGTAACTGAAGAAGTCCTACAGAATTGTGTATTATTGACATTTTAGGAATAGTACATCTTATTTTGAACTGTCGGAAATTATCTTTAAGAAGAGACAATCTATCATCATAACCAGGATTGCCATTGGTGCTATTCTTTTATGGAAGTTGAAAGGGGATCTTTTCATCCAGGAACAAATAATTGTTAGCAGTGGATTTTTGTTTGATGAACCTTTGTTTTCACGTAGAAATTTCAAGAGCTGGTTCAAAACCTTTCTTTTTTTAACATTTTGAATTGACTTTAAAGCCTGGGGAAGGGACCTTACCCAGGATAGCAGAAGGCCATTAGAATATTGTATTATTATGTTTTATTATATTGTGTTGCCGCCATATCATTTCCTTTGTAGGTTTGTTGTTTAGTGTGAGGGCCAGTTTACACATGCTAGAGAATGTTCCCTTAGCCTTTAGTCTAGGTAGGGAATTCATCTGAGTAGGGCAAGCAAGGTACTTTCTCATTATATTTTCTTTAATAAAATGGCATATTTTGAGAAATCTACAAGCAGCTGTCCGCCTTGCCTTACTGACCCCTCACACTTGTCAAAAGTGTAAAAACACAGGTTAAATATAACACACATGTCTTGAAATGTGCTGAAATTGCATAATAAGTCAAACTGACAATGCAGTTGAGCAAAAGGAGAATGATTCTTGCTTTAATTTCTACATCCTGAATGGAAGCCTACAATTGCCAGTATGCAGATGAATGTAAGCCTACAAAATATGCCTCTAGTTCTGCAGCCATCTCATCTTTAGTGAGCTTGTATGTGCTTTAGTCCAAAACAAACATAACACGCCAGAGGAGAGCTCTTTAAGTTTAGAATGCCTTTCAGGTCATTACCATTAGGAGCCATTGGCTTTTGAGATACCTTTTTTACACCCTTCCTTTTAATGGGTTACAGTGACTGCAATAGCATCACATATTTTAGATGGCTATACACAATGTTGACTGAATGCAGGCTTTGTATTTCTAGAAGTGAATAGGAGAAGAGTAGGATGCTAGGACTATGTTCAACCACATTATTGCTAGTATTAATGACGGCTTCTTGTTTGACTTTACTATATTTAATGCTCAAAAATTACTCAACAAGAGAATACATATTCATGAATTCTAAATAAAGGCATGAGGGCATTCGTTATGAGTTTCTATTTTTCTTTTTTTTAATTGTGTATGCATTTATTGAACCTTTACACGAGTACACCAGTAAGAAAAACAAATCAAAGAAAAGAAAAAGAAAAATTCAGAAATTTACATATTCAATATCCAATTAACACTAGAGAAAAAAAATAAAACAAATTAATATAACAACAATCACAGTTAAAATTCATGCATATACATAGAAAAGAAATAAGAAATTCAACTATAGTAGCAGCGGCAAACATTTTACAGTTTCAGCAACACATGTTTTGAGTTTCTATTCACGAGTATTAGAGACGCTATCATTATATTTCAAGTATAAATTAATGTTTTAAGTGGAAAAAACTATGGCGAGAAATTATTAATTTCATCTAATGTTAACTAGATACAGAAGGATAATAATAATTGGTTCCTAGATGATCTGGAGTAGGCCAAAGACAATTCCAATGTTGCAAATCCCATATTTGTTTTTTGTAATCCATAATAACCAAATGACAAGATTACTTGTTAGTATAAAATGGTACATTACTAATATGTTCAGACACTGATCATACTTCTGCAAATACAATGATAGTGTACATTTTCTAAGTTCACGAAGAACCAAAATAACATAGTTTTGTATTTTATCTCTATAATTTGGTACACTTAGTTTCGTGATTTCTTCAACTCTTCAAGTGCATACTAATTGTATTAAGGGCAGTGAATGTTATATTTGTTTAAAGAAGAGCACTGTACCTGACCATCAGACAAACAATGACTTGTATTTTTTTCAATCAATATCAAAGTTTTGTGTGAACTGACGCGAGTTTGCAAAAGATAGCTGAGCTATTATTTAGAGAGGATTTTGATGGGTTCAGTAGACATCAAAGACAGTGATTTTGGATGGAACAGAATTATACAGTGAGCTTTCACTGATTGTATTTAATTGCACTGATTAGTCACATGCTATTTAATAGGCTGGTACCAAAATCAACATTGAACAATACAGGGATTTAATAAGCTTATGAAAGTTTCATTGATCTAGTATTTGAAAATACATACTGGTTTAAATACATTTTTGGTGCATAAGATAATAAGATATTCCAAACATGTCAACCATGTCTGTTTACTTACCTAAGTTCCTGATGGAGCTAAGGATGAGCAATGGTGAAGCCCACAATATAAAGCTTTGGAAATAAAATAAAATACCATTAATTGTGCAGTTTCTAAACAGTGGTTGTGTAAATAGGAAAATAACAATTTAAAATACGTTATTTATTTGCTGATAGGAAATACCAACCATCACACAAGAGGGATTGACTTATTTCATTAATCATGTTGAATGCGTCACAGAGAGAACATACGAAGAGATATAAGTGGTATAGTCTAATTAACACAAGGCATGTCAACTACATGCAATCAGAAAATATGTCCTTTATACTATTTTCTTCATCTAGTGTGTTAACGCTGATAGACCCGAAGGAGGGGGAATCTTATTTGTACTGTAAAATGTTACCATACAGGCTATCAGATGATTATGATCATAATGGGTGAATATACCATGATATGGGAGGAGTCTGGGAACAGTATTGTATACTGACAGTATTATAAAGATGATCGATTGATTTCCAGTTTTATTCGGTATTTATGCTTATCATACAAATGAGGTTTAAAAAGAATTCCAATGCATCACTACAACATCTGGACATGTAAACACTCATTAGTAAAACATACATAGCTTTAAATCCAATAAAAGATTGCCAAAATTACTCTGAGGCTAATACAGCTAAAAAGTTCTTAGTTGGTGGTGCTACCCACAGCATTAATCACTCTAGACCTCTGTAGTCATGCCCTGTGTGGACATTTGGCCACTGGGTATACCATGCCAGGCTCACCAGTGTTTTTACAAATCTCCAATGCATCCGCACTCCTACGAATGCCCTTCACTCTAAAAGTTGGGAATAAAGATTTGACAAAACAACATGAAATTGAGGACGATTTCAAGGGGTGCCCTACAGTCCAGGCCCTCTGGAATGTTTGGCATGCACCAGTTCTTTTTATAGGCAGCAACCCACAATGCAACTGCTCTTCAGTCAAAGTAAAGTGACTGTGCATAGCCCCTTGTGATAGTATCCAGGTATTCAAAGCCAAAGTCGTGTTGTGTTCTCAGGTACAGTCACCCACTCGAAAGCTTAAGGCATGCCACCTCGATGGACTGTCTGCATACCTGGATATTATAATTATCTATGCGCCCAAGACCCCATTGGAAAACTCTCTGTGAATTAAGACCCTTATTGCGAAAACACATATTTACACAGGTGTTGCATCAGTTAGCATCCATGCCTCTGCCTAAGAAACACATAAGGGCCAATTCACAAAGCTATTTTCCAGCTATAAGGAAAACCTACTCTTGGAAAAAGGTGCAAATTATGCCAGTGAAATGCCCACCTAATTCATTAAAAAAAAATGGGATATGCCTGTGACTTCTCCATGCATACAGGTGTACTTTGAGCATATGCCATGGCATACATTCTAGCAGGTGGCAAAATTGGTGCTGTTGTAACTGACCTGGAATGGGTGGGTTAAAGGATATATCTGTGACTTTGAGGGTGTGTCAGGGGTTGCGTCAGTTGAAATGACAAAACGTGTATTTTGCATCGTGTTCGCCCGTTGCCTAACTAACTCACACCTGGCATTTACTGGGGTTAATGTGATTTGTAGAGTGGCAAAGTAAAACATTTTTGTATGGAAATCAGTGTGATGGAGGAAGTAAGTGAAGTTGTGTGGTCAGAAGTGTTTTTATGCATGAGAAAAATAAGTTATTTGCAATTCTTCACTTATGTCTAATGCGTCACTGGCAGATGTTTCGTCAGCTGTTTATATGCTGTTAGGAGGCCAATGCAGGCTGGACAATAGAAGGGATTCAGAAAGAATAGTTCATATGGTTTTATTGGTTTAGACATTAAACAGGATGAAGGGAACCAGCTAGGAAAACAAAAAATACTCTCTCTAGGTTTGATAACATCTTACCTCCCTGTGGCACTGCAGGTTTATCGTGGGTTCCAAATGCTTGATAGTTTCGTAGTCCATTGAAGGTTTCCCAGGGGTTTAAAAAAAACCTTTCTTCTGGCCTCGTTTAACCAAAGCAAAAAAAGTATCTTTGTCAGTTGGGCCATCCCTTTGACAGCTGAAGGTACAGCGGTAGCCTTCTCTATGGTAAGAGGAGAGTCCAACAGTTTCCACCTCCATTTCCTAGAACCTTGCCTCTTGTCAGGCTGGGCACCCTGCTTCTGCAGGGCTGAGGGTCTTCCGACTATTGCCCTGACTACTATACCTCTGTTCTCGTTGTCTGACTACCATTTCTCCTTCTGTGTCCTCATCTTGCCTACGGCCAATCTGGCTTCCTCTTACCTTCCTATTCTGGCTAGGGATGACACTTCTCCTTCTTGGTAGTTATTTCTTCTGATATCTTCACCTCTTCCTCTACTGTACCCCCACTTCCTCATCTGTTATGGCCAGCCCCTCTCCCACTGTACTACCATCTCCTCCTCTGTTGGTACAACCTATGCCTCTGTTGTACTCATCACCTTCTTTGTTACAACTTCCTCCACCTCTCTTGTTACCACGTATTCCTTGCTCTAAACAACCTCCTCCTCTGTTACTACCACCTCCTCCTCTGCCACTTCCCCATCCTCCTCTGCTGTTACCACATTCTCCCATGTCTTCTCCCTCTCTTGTCTCCAGTACCACCTATGGCTCCCTGTCTCACTCTCCAATGCTCTCTGGCCGCCTGCCACAAACCGTTTATAGTCATAAAGTCGAATTAAATAATATCGAAAGTCATAATGTCTAAAACAAAGTCGAAAAAAAATGTCGAATGTTTTTTTTGGTTGTTTTTTGTTCGAAATGGGGGGTTCCCCCTCCAACCCCTCCTTTTATTTACCACTTTTTGTTACCCCCGGAACCCAAAAAAAATGTAAATGAAAAAATACAAAATTCAACATTTTTTTTTTCGACAATATTGTTTAGAAAGTTTTGCAATTCCATATTATTTTTTTGACATTATGACTGCACACCGCCACAAACATCTCCAAAAACCCACACTGACTGACTGGGACCTCTGGGTTTTATACTTTCTTTTATCTGTTTGGGACTCTTAGTAAGAGTTTGCACATGTGGTCTGTAATTGGGACAGGGCTAGGGTTGGTTGCTGTTAATTGGTAGCTCTGGAGACACCTCAGGCTTAAATGGCTGGGCTAAGCCTATAGCTGGTCTGTCCTTCATTCTGTAATGTACTCTCTCCTCCCTGAGCCTCTCTATTGCTGACTTTGCTGAGTCTTGATCTTGTATTCCTCCAGCACATAGCTTAAAGGCTGGGGAAACACTTGGTAATGTGCCCTAGCTTTTCAATTGTGGGGACGCTGTGCACGTGATATGGCATTCCAACATGGTATCCTCTGTGAGAGAATGCTCTTCTGGGAAACTATGCCTCGGTAACTTTATTTCCCGATGTAATCTGTGGTTTAAAAGCCACAAGCTTTCGGCGTTGCATCTGCAGGACTTCCAGGTTCACTGTGCATCATTTTAAAGCTATGAAACGACTTCCTTGATGTTCCAGGCTTACTTGTAATAATATTAGAATCCTTGTTACAAACACCCGAATGAAACTGACTCCATTTAAAGGGACAGGTGTATGTTCTAACTGTGAGAATTTGGATCTGATTAGAGAGAGCCTTAAGCTCCTTTTGTTGGGAAGGGGTTGGATTCATTCTGGTTTCTATGACTATCTTGTGCCATTTATCAGGGAACAAGGAGAGTTGACCAGGGGATTCCTACCCGGGGTTTCCCCCAAATCAATCGGCCACTGGCACAGGGAGGCACCCAGCCCCCTGGTTACCTCCTAGGTCATCCCCTCATCACAATGCATATGTGTTGTTTTAGTGAATGGGAGGAAAGCCCCACTTTTCTATCCTGGGAGAAAGTTCTGTGTCGATGTACTCAGAGGTTTAGTGAGGGCTGTGTTCAAGCATTGATTAAGCCACATGTCCCTAAATCTTCTGCCAGGTGTAACTTACACCTAAAGATAGTTTTATGGGTGAATCAGCTCCATATAGCTTTCCTCGATGCTTGGCAAGGCCAAGGATGTAAGCAAGCTTAAACGACATGATCCATTCTGGAAAATCCTGTTGCCCTTGGAGGATGTGTAAACCTGGCAGCTAAAGAGTTCCATTCATGATGCTGTACAATGCCTACTGTATATTGAAAAGTGTGAACCAGTGCACATAGCTAGTCTCTGTGGGGTATAGCTTTTGCTGCCCTTGCCCTCACCCCAATGTTGGTGATCACAATACGAATGCTGGCCCAGAGAGAGAGGCTTGCACGCAATTTCCTTATGTATTAATTGCTCCATCATGCATTTTAAGGCATATACTGGTGCCTTAATGCTGCTTTTCAGTTTCTTGATTCCATCATTATTCAGCAGTCTGTGTCTTTGCCCCTGTTCTTTTTACATTATATATCTATGAAGCACTTGTAGACACAAATGCAGATTATGCACGCCTAGGCAATAAACCCTTTGATCTGTTATCTGAGGCCGATGATATGGTTCTTATTGCTCGCACCGCAAACGCTTTGCAGAAACTGATCAATGTGTACACAGATTTCATGACAAATTTGGACCTGCAAATTAATACAACAAAGTTAGCTGTCATGGCAAGTGCCGCGGGGAGAAAGAGAAAATCCAAATGCACAAGTTGCTTAGTAATGGGTCTGTAATCCCGAGGGTGGATGAGTTCCATTATTTGGGAATTCACTTTTCAGCGAATTGAAATGGTGATGCACACATATACAAACAACAAATTAGAATAAGCCAGTCACTGGGGGGGGGGGTGACTCGTTGCATGCATCTGTGTCAGGGGCAACCGCTTCACCTGATTCTGAATGTCCACAATGCTCAAACAAGGACGGCTACTAACTATGAGGCCTCTCTTTAGGGGTATGAAAAAACTCTTGTACTCTAAGGCAAGGGTAACTCAAGACATCATACAGGACCTCGTCGGAAGAGACGCCTGGCGCAACATTCCTTGGTTAAAGTCCATTCATAGTTGTATGACTCAGCTAAATGCTCTTAGCCTCTTCCCACCTGCTGATTTGTTGATCCAGGGTGGTACGAAAAAAAAGATGTTTTGTTTTCTGGTTAAGGGGAGGCGCGAATCGATCGAGCTCTTCCTGGTCTCTAACTGGAAACACACCATTGTGACTAATGTGAACGCCTTACAACCCTACTTGACACAAAGCAATATGCCAGTAGATTACTGGATTGCAAGGAGAGCCAATTTGATCGCCTACTGCTGAACGCCAACACAGTGTGCTGGTAGGGCCATGTGCAGGCCTCAGAATGCCCTTGTTGTAAATCAGCAGTTGAAAATCTTCTGCATGTTGTCCTGCTGTGACCATATTATTTGGCCTTGAGAAAGTAGACGATCATTCCCTGCATTGGTCTTTCTTCTGCAAGCAGGCTCGCTTGTGTCACATGGACATTGTTATCTTACCCAAGGAAGGCTTGGACTGCCAGGAAACGTTGTTTGCACACTCTCTCCTGAATCTGCCTGTCTAATGTCAAATTATTAATATGGGAATATTTTGCTGTTTTGTCGAGTGATGCCTTTGCTATTTATTAAGAGAAATGCATTTTATTATTGTTATATTGCTGCTGTTTTGTATTGATGGATGTATCCGAATAAACTTACTTTGATGGAGTGTTCTTATGTGGGCCAATGGCCGAAGCCTATAGGCCAATTAGTGGGCCAGTTCAAAATCACGGCGAGTGGGCCTTTCTTAAGTGCACTTTCTGTGCAGCCCAAATTGATGGCAAACGAGGGGCACTTCAACCAGCGCATGAGGCTTGAAAGAACACACGCCCATTTGGCAGGCCTGGCTGATTGATATGCACAGGCCGATCTGCGACCATCATGCTTCGCGGCTCATTCATTTCATCTTTTACAAAACAGCAGAAACAGGGCTACCTTTGAAGCGGCAAGGAGCCCAGTCTGCTTTTCATAACAGATGCAGCAGACCCTCAATCAGAGCGCCTTCCCTTCGATCACCACGTGCAATCCTATTAAAAGATCAGACAGGGAATCCCTGTCTAATGGCTTGAGTTACGCTTCATTATATTCCTACTTGGCCCTTCAGTGCCAATCAGTGAGTCAGATAAGGTTTCTCTTGAAAACAAAACAAATAAGAATGTTGTTAGTTCGGAATGTGGGCGTGTTGATAGATCTCTGACAAAGTGACAGTATTACAGTGACTTGTACCAATAGAACTACAACCACTGCCTTTAAAAACAAAACCCATAGCAACGCATAACAGAGCTGTCCCGTTTTCCCTTGCCATGCATGAGCAGAACAACAAATGGTTTCCTTTTGAATTGTGGGACTTGTCGTTTTCTAGTTTTCCTTCATTTAAAATAGGAATTCAAAAGCAAAACATGGACTGGGTGCCTTTCACTTGATTGCAAAGGGAAACTTGAGAGCTCTACAAGTAACCCTCAACAACAGTCTGAGGAGCAGGGACGGCGTCGGGGCCTTTCAACATTTCCAGTTGAAATTGGTCTGGGGCTCTTAGGGGGCCTGAACAGCTGCCCCATTTTTGCAGTCTTAGGAAACATATTCCTTTAATTCGAGGTATTTAACATGTGTAGTGTGGACATTGCAGGCTACCTTTGCTGACGCCCTCGGGCCGTCACCCCCTTACTTATCATCTTGTTGCCTTTTTACTCCGGTTTCATGACATTAGCACCAAGCTGTCAGAATGTGCTTAATAGCTTTTCAGCCAGACATTTAGTGCTTTAGATCCCTGCTGGCTGTGTGTTCCCAGATGATCTGCAGCTATTAATCACCTTGCTGTATTCT